>NW_004524602.1:13874230-13887143 GCF_000260255.1 Octodon degus
TTCCACCCTGAAGAGTCTGGCCTCAAAAAGGACATGGTGCTTCCCAGGCCACGGGGACAGCCGATGTGAGCCTCAGTCCTGGGGCAAGGGGCTGGGGCCGCTGCCTCTTTCAGTGGCCCTGAGGTGCGGCTGACCAGGGAGCTCACGGCCCCTTGGTGCGGGCTGCCCATGGGTGCCTCTAGCCTGTCCCCACCCGGTTCCTCCACCCAGACTCTGTCCCTGGGAGCACACTGCAGCCACCAGGATCTGAGGCCACTGCACACTCAAGTTCTCAGTTGCCATAGGATGTGAATGTTTAAAAATTAAGACTGTTTTAGATTACCAGATGTCGACAAGCAAAATTGGGAAAAAAGTAAAGAAATAATTGAAGCATTAACTGTTTCCGTCAGTAGAGCAGGAGACATCAGTAGCACAATTATCCAAGTGTAATCTTTCCCGCTTCTAATTCCTTTTCTTCATCCCAGTTTTTCCTTTCCATGGCACAGATTTTTTCCCCTCTTACAGCATCCGTTGTACCTTTCTGATTTTACTCTTCCAGATTCTTACACTAGACGATAGGATGCTCACACCAGTGTGGCCTCTACTTGCAGCCATTTACCTAAACAACTCATTTAAACATCGTATTATGTAGTATAACAACTATTGTCGAATTCCTATTATTTTGTTTAGTGAAATTCTGTATTTCTATTTTTTTTTTCATTTGCCATTTTGTATTTTCTTTTAAAAATTAGGTCATTTTAAGTAAACTTGTCTCAAACACCAAAATAAATAAGTGAATGAATGAATGTGACTGAAGTACTCAAAAGGACCAGCCATAGAAATTTGGTAATTCTAATCTAAGTAATACGGGGTTCTTATTGATAAGCCTGTAATCAATGGAAAAAAAAAAAACAGCTTTTAAAGATAGAATTTATTAAATAAACTGTAAACACAAAACCACCAAGTCAGACAACCATGCTGGAGGTCGGACGAAAGGGGACGGGGCGGGATCCCGGGGGCAGCCAGGAGCTCCTAGCTGGCCCCCCAGGCGCCCGCTGCGGTGGGGGCGGGGCGGGGAGCTGGCCGTTGGCCGTTGGCCTGGCCCCTGCTGAGGCCCTGAGACCCTACGAGCCCTTGAGGGCCCCTGGCGACCTTGGCCACCTGCGCCTGCGCTCCTCACCCAGACTGCGGGGTAGCAGGCCACGGCTTTATCGGGCGGGGAAGGCCAAGCTCTGCGCTCCTGCGGAAAACTTGCAGTAGAGCCGCACCCGCGTGATGGGGTTGAGAGCGTCTTAAGGAGGGCAGGGTTGGTGTTCAGGATGGGTTAGCTCAGAACTGCTCCGGCCTTGCAAATGTGACTTATGTGGTGGTCTTACAGGGAACTCTGGAGAAGCTGAAGCCCCACCACAGGGACTATGAAGTGAGGTGGGGTCTGTGGCCACAGCTGCAAATCCTGAGCTGGAGCGCCGACCCTGCGGGGAGCCTCTTCAGCCCAAGGCTTGAGGATTTTCACAGAGCTCTAATAAGAGAGCTGACATGTTTCCTCCCTGTTAGGTGAGCGCCCTGGGACTCCAGTCATCAGTTCAGCAAAGCCCAGAAGTTTAGGGTCCTACTGACGCAGGCCCCGCGCAGTTTACAATCTGCCAAGCCAAACAGGCCTGGGATGTCTGCCACTAAGACAGATACCTGTTTTCCTTCTATTCCTTTTTCTAGTGAAGCCCTTTGATGATCCAACGATGTATTTTTCCCATTTTCCATTCTAGACAGGAAAAAGTAATTACCCAAAGGACTTTTAAAATCGCCTTGATGTCATAGTATATTATGAGCTTCAAGCGATTAAACGAAAGAACACTGTCCTCAGTAATTACCCTCCCTGATGGGAGATTTCCCTGCCATCCCTAATTGTAGGTTCAGTTAGGGGTCGCGCTGCACAAAGCTCTGAGGTTTGTGAATGAAACAAACATTTGTAGTGGTCACAAGGTGATTCCTGAAATACCAGACCAAACCTGGGTGTGGACCCGCCCGAGTCACTGGGCACTATAGAGGAGAGGACGTGTTCTCCCTGGGGCCTGAGCTGGGTGTAAGGAAAAGTCTGAAGGACATCTTTGCCCGAGTTCTGACCGGTCCCCACCGGTTACTGTTTATAGAACCGACCATCCCAGGGCAACAGGCCCTCATCCCTAGAACACTATTGAAACGTGAACCTTACGCACACATGAAGCAGACCAGTGAGTTCAGACTAAGATAGATGACAGGGTGCTAGGACAGTTTCCAGCTTTCTCCTTCTCTGCTACCCCTTAGAAGCCCCTTACACTGTAAGAGAGCTGCTGTTCTGGTGCTTCAGAGTGGGCAACCCCTTCTTGAGTCTTTTATCTCAGTGAATCCCATTCTCACTGCAAGTATCTCCCCTCGCCCCTTCCTTTTTATTTCTTACTCCGGGAAAGTGCAGTCAATTCCTGGTACAAAGGAGCAGGGGGTGCTGAGAAGGGCGACCTACCCATAGGGTCCCATGTGAGTACATTTTTCAGCTCATCTTAAAGAAGGTCAAATAAGAGCCCCATGCATGACGGGGCAACGACAGAAGACTTACCACAGAGTTGGAACCCAAAACAAAAGTGTGAGGGGCATCCCGGGTAGTCATCCTTGACCTGAAAGGAATGCCCAGGCCTTGGAAGAAAAATAGTACCTCCTCCTCTCTCCTGACTTCAACTGCTCTAAATTGCCCTGGAAGACACAAGTAGTGCTGCAGATGTAATGAAAGTGCAGCTCAGATGCACGTTTAAGGGGCGCGAAGAATTCAGGAATTGATCTTAGGCAGACTGAGTACCCTTCAGGGGATGTGGTCCAGCACGGGTGTGAGAGCAAGTGTCCCAGTTTGGGGGCCGTAAGGCGCTGTTCGTGTGAGCAGGGCAGTCGCGACGCAAACAGCCTCTCCACGGTGTCGTTAGACCCTGCGTAGTTTCAGACATTCACGTTTGGGAAAGGGAAAGCCCTCTTCGGTGATTTGCTTGCTTTATCTCGTAGCTCTCTGTTCTGGCATCAGGCTGAGCTTAGTACGTGCTGTTTGTCCTCACTCGCTGGGCCCCTGAGCTCTCTGCCACTAGACTATGTGGTAATGCGTGCTGCGCTCTAGTGGGACCCTGGGGTGGAATTTAAGTGGCCTCAGTGCTGTCCTGGAGAGGAGACAAGGAGACCAAGAACTTTTGAACCCAGGGTAGGGCAGGGAAGAGGGAACATACTGTGGCACCCAGCTTTGTGAGAGGTTGGATGATCAGAAAGTGGGCCAGAGCGCAAGGTGGGAGAAGTGGTCTGAAAGGGCTGTGCTCCAGCTGGAGCTGCTGGTGAGCTGTCACTCAGAGCAGAAGCTGGGCCACTTGTTTGAGCCGTGGGCCACCGGAAGTAGAGCCCCGGTTGTCCCCCACCTTCTGTGAGGCTGTGGGCCCTTGACAGGGTCTGTTCCTAGGTTGATGGTAAACAGCAACGCCTTGGGAAATAATTCTGAAGGAGCCAGACAATAAATTAGCAGTAAATGGAGGTTTACTGCTCTTCTCTGTGGGGAAGGCAAGGCGAGGAGGATGTGAATCGTTGATGCCTTTTTGCCTCTGGAGGTGGCCAGAGGGTTCTGTTCTTAGCTGGCACCACTACTCTTTCAGGTCTGTCTGACTCGTGCCAGAAAGAACAAGAGCAGCAAAAATAGACAAGGAAGAAAAGGGATGAAAAAGGAGACCAAGCGAAGCAATGAAATTATAGAAATTAAAAAGTAGCAGAGAAATGGAACATTTGGGAAAAGACAGAGAAGAAAAGCTGGCTGAGCCGTCATAGATGCCAGGGATAAAATGTCTTTCCCTCTCTTTTCTTCCCCACAAGCTGTCAGTTGTGGGCTGGGTACCAGTTAGGTGCTGTTGTACAAGAAGGAGGACACTCCATCGCTGCTCCGCGAGACGGCTTGCCCAGAGGGGTAGGGGAGGCCGCAGGGCATGGGGTGAGCAGTGCCTGGCTCAGGCGGCCCTTCTGTGCCTAGGTAAGGGCAAGGCGGAGACACATGGAGGCTCCCCGGCGCATCCTCGCTGTCTCAACCTCTCATAGGCAAACTGTGGACCCCAGACCATGCATGAGGCTGAAGGCTCAGCCACCTTGTGGCTTCTCTGTGTAGCAGATGGCGCGATACCGTCAGCACCAAGCAAGTGTCTGAAGTGAGTCAGGCTGGGAAGCTTCCTGTCGGTGCCACGCCCACAGCCACGTTGGCACTCTGCTTTCCCCCAGTGCTAAGTGCCACTTTGACTACCTTGGCAAATCATCCTGCAGCATCTTACCTTGGGCTCTTCTGTCCCTCAGTGTATGAGGAAAAGGAAGTCAAGAGAAATTTGAAAATGCACCAAGAAAAAGAAGCAGTACTCTTATCCCCTAATGGCAAAAGGGGAAAAACTGTCATTGATTGTATTAGTCACCAAGCTGTTGGAGCATGGGGACCACAGAGATGCTGTTTGTAGGAGAAGCGGTGGGGCGTACAAAAGCCTGCTAGGTCCTCAGTCCTTGAGAAAAGCCTCCTGGAGAGAGACACCACTGTGCAGGTTTTACAGGAAAGCTTCTTGCAAGGGCAGACGCTTCCCACAATGTGAGCCTTCCGATGAGTCATGGCTTATTAGGTTTGTTGGTGTCCGTCAGACATTGAAGAACAGTTGTGGGCTTCTGGAGCTGGGGGAACTAACACTAGATTAGAAAGGGCCTGGGAACCCTTTCCCACATGGATAGTGGTATCTGCTCCTGTTGACACCAACCAGGGGGGGCTTGAGGTTGCCTGGCCAGAGTCCAAAAGCAGTGGGTACTAAGGCCTTGGCTGGAGAGATGCTCTATCCATAAAATCAAAGCCAGGAAAAGCCCACGGGCGCTGCCACTCTCATCTGACCAGTCGCTTTGAAGCGTGCTTGGTGGTATGTTTCTATAAGAAGGGGCAGTTCTCTCTTTACTAAGAAACTGCTTCGTCATATTTTTTCCTCTCTTGCAGTGCCATTCAAACTGCAAACTACAGTGGCCACAGTCCTTGGCAGCGTTTAGTTTCTGCTTATCTAACCCAGCTCTGCCATCTAAGAAATGATGGCGTAAACTCATGGCGATTTTCTGTCTTCGATCCTTTGAGCAGCCAAAGGAAGAATTCTGGGTTACCAAGAATATGGCCTGAAATGCTCTGGGGATTGCGAAATTGCTGGCATATGAGTTGCTGGAGACCCTCACCCTGCCTCTCCTCCTCCTCCTCCTGCAGATGTTTATGAAATTTTGATAATTTCTTGACATGTTTTATAAAGCTGGAACTTTGTTTTCTAGCTCTCATTTTCCCTTTGGGGTACAGATTCTGCCTTTTTCTTAGATGTTTTGGGTTCTCCTCCCAGATAACTTTCAGCTATTCTTTGGGAAACATCCAAATGATTCCCAGTTATCACGAGAGCAGAAGTCCACCGTACCAAACACAAAGCCCATGTGCGCAGCTCCTGAGGATACCAGGTTTTGTGTCATTCTGCTGTTCAGAAGTGTTTGGACTCTGGCCCTTTAGGTCTGCAGTTCCTGTGACATGCTTTCTGGTATTCTTGCTGGTAGCGATCCTTGAGAGTGTGGCCGAGAACAGCACGATGGGCTTCAATCCACCACGTTCAGTCTTCCCCAGGGTCAAATCCCATGGAAAGGGCTTGACACTGAATTTTCCTTGAGTGACTTGCCGGGATCCTGATTCCTAGGCTAAAAATATTAAAATCAAAGATATTTTGAGCAGAGAACAGAGAGCCTGTGAACAAAGAATCCTGATGATGATTATTATTAGACATGTGGGCTCTGACAAATCTGCAGATTTCTCTGGGTCTTGGTTTCACTGCAGGTAAAACTGGAATATTAATACTGGCATGGCTTGTGTCGAATGTCCCCTGAAGCCTCCTGGCGTCACAGGTGGGGCTTTTCAGAGGTGGCTGGATCTAGGGGGTGTGGGGCTGGGATTAAGGCTGCCCCACCCTGGGGGTGAGTGCTACCAACCCTAAGGCTTGGTAGCCTGGATAAGATACAAGGAACAGAAAGAGGGTCACTGCTGGTCGCTTGTAGCTCACTGTCTTGCTGCCTTCTGCCTGTCATGAGCTGTCTGTCCTCTGTGACGCCCCCTTGCCCTCCACCCTGCCTTGGATCCAGCCAGCCATGAACTGAGCCTCCACAAACTGGGAGCCAGATAAACCTTTTATCTTTAACTTGGGGCCTGGGCTATTTTACAGTGAGAAAAGTAACCAAGACAAGCACCTACCTCAGAGTCACTGAGAGGACTGATCATACACCATAGTCAGCTGCATTATATAAATGATTGTGTCAAAAGCCAGTTCTATATACGCCACAAAGCAGGTAGGCTGCCTTCTTTGCCAACAGATGGAGAGGTTTTCATTGTTATATATTGCAGGTCAAATCACCAGAGCAAAGTTTTATGTTTGTATGTAAATATTGGTATGTGGAAAGATGTCATAGTTTTTATCAACTCCCTAAAGGGATTGTTGACCCCAGCATGTTGAAAGCCAGTTGAAAAGCTGGATTTAGGAATAGATAAATTGTCTTCAGAGAGGAAAACTGGTTCATAGAGAGGGAAATTCTTAATGTGGTAGGATGGCCGTGGAGGGATTGTTCAGAATGAAACTGAAAATTCCAGACACAGTGGTAGTGGGTAGCCCATAGCTAACGCAAATGCCTGTTATAGGCAAAGGGTCAGAAGGTAAACCAGTACCTGTACAGCCTGAGAAGAGTCCTCGTAGGGTCTGTTACCTCACTGGTAGTCAGGACCATGACCTTGATGGTCTCTGAACTACCACCGCCCCCAAAAAAGGCCATTTGGGATTCTCTAGGAAAGGAAGATCAGAGCTGGACTTGGAGGAGCAATGTTGTGCAAAAATGATCCACGCTTTGAGGAAAAAGGGGAAGTGGGGCTCAGAATGTGTGTAGAGGGCAGAGCATCCAGCCGGCTTGGTCCTGGAAGATGGGGACCCACCTGAGCACTGGAGAATCAGCTCCACATTCCATCCACCCCAAAGGACACAGGTGTCCTCCAGGGCGCGGATGCCAGCGGCACCAAGGAGCTTGTGTTAGAGGAATCACTCTTCTCAGTAGAGGACAGGCTTTATAGGGGACCAGCAAACTCCAGAGTGGTGGCCTTCTTAGGAGCTGAGGGGCTTTAAGGGGCTGGTAAGGAGACAATGCCCCTAGGGTGGGATGGAGCTGTCTCTGAGGCCCGTGAGGTGACTGCTTAGGCCTGTCGCTCTGACAGCCTTGAGCTAGTCCAAGTGGCCGCTCTCTGCCTCCCTGCTGTCTGACTCTTCACAAGGACCCATACCTCCTGAGGCTTGAGTTATCCCTGGCCTGGCTAAGATAGCCATAGTGGAATTCCTTCATTTGCAACTGTGTGGTTGGACAAGGGCAAATGGGTATCATGTTTTTTTCTGGATATTTCCAGCTGATCAGGGGCAGGAATGGGGAACCCTGGGAATTGAAGGACTGCTTTGACATGGCCCTGACTAAGTGCTTGGGAGATGCTGTAGTTCTGTTGGTGAGAAATCTCTGAAACAGGTTGATGAGGCATGGCAAAAAGACATGCAAGTCCTAGAAGAATAAGTGCTTTAAAAAGGAAGATGATGGGAGAATCTACAAGGGCCCTTTCCTTGAGGTGCTGTGCCCTGTCTCTGGTCACCAGATTTATTAGTGTAAAAACAACATTGTTCCTGAAGTAAGGCACACACGGTCATTTGCAGCACGTTTAGGTCTGAACCCCTTTGGGGGACCACCTAGGCAAGGGTGTCTCACCGGTCTTGAGTAGGGACTGGATGCTCTGAGATTTCTGAGAGCTGTTTAGGTAGAAGGGAGACACGACATAAGGAGATACCAAGGCCAGCCCTGTCCTGGCCCCAGCCAGGATTCCCAAGGTGACCAGGAGGGGAAATGGCTGTACCACTCTCCTGGCCCTCACAGCTGTGGACACCTGGACAAGAATAAGGGCATAGGGTGGGGTGGGGGGAAGAGCTGGAGACAGGGTGGGAGAGAGAAAAGCCAGAGCACAGCCTACTGTCCAGGTAGAGGGCAGGCGAAGTGATGTGCTGGTCTCAGAGACCCGAAAGAGACACGTCGTGTAAGAAAGACAGAGAAAGAAATCAAACTGAGAAAGGCAAGGAGAAGCCCCAGGGCCAGCAGGTCTGTTGTTGTTCCTGGTGCATCAGATTAATATTGTGTTCAAATACCACGGCAGAGGTATGGTGGGGTGTTATTTTGGGGCTACCAGTACCTCAGACTTGGGAATTTAATAAAGGCCATTTTATAGAGACAAGGAGTTGTAGGAGTCTGGGGGAACTGTCTGTATCAGGAGCGGGGAATGTTTTAGAGCTTGCAGTGACACAGGGGTGTTTCTGCAGTGAGATTGAAGGTATTGGTGTTCAGGGAGGAATGGACAGTGGAGCTGGACACACAGGTATCCAGACACGAGGAAAGGGAGGTGTCCAGGATGGAAAAGGGAAAGATTATGGGGCATCATGGGACAAGTGGGTGGGAATCCATATTCTGCTCTAACAGGGTGATCAATAGCAGGTTTTCTCTGACCTAGGGGAAAAGGGGTATTGGGGAGCTGAAAAACACAATTGGATCTTTTTTTTTTTTTAAATTTTATTTATTTATGTGTGTGTGTGTGTGGCCAGCTCAGCCCACCAGGGGGCGGGGTGGCTGGCATGTGGTGCTGGGGGATTGAACCGCGGTGTCCGTGCCCTGCCAAGCTTGTTCCAAGTAGGTGCTCTAGACCACTGAGCCATCTCACCAGCCCCACAATTGGATCTTTATTGAGACTTTTATAGGGGTATGGTAGGATGTCATTTTGGGGGCACCAGTGCCTCAGACTTGGGAGTTTAATAGAGGCCATTTTATTGAGATGAGGCAAGACCAGGCAGGCTGAATGTATAGGTTGTCACACCGAGTTGAACTTGGGAAGTTTAGAAGTCTAGGCAACTCAGCAGGGGGCCGAGGTCCTCACTGTAAACCTCCTGTGCAAGAGGGTAGCAGGGAGATGGCGCAAGTGGGCGCCACACCAGCCCTGGGCACAGGGCAGCCTGCTTACAACACAGGGAAGAGAAGGCCTGTCCCCTCCAGCTCCGCTTTGCTCTTGCTGCTTTTGTTTCTTCTCCCACCTTCAACTGTCGCCCCTCCGCCAATAGTTGAACCCAGCTGATTACGGACTGAAACCTCCACAAACTGTGAGCTGAATCAACCTTTCCTCCCTTCACTTTAGGCATCGGGTATTTTGTCTCAGCAATAAGAAAAAAAATAACCAAGACACTGAATTTCTTAGATTTGTTTTTCAGGAAGAAAAACATTTCATAGGCTGAGGGGAGGGGAGGGATATCGGGCATGGCCCCTAATTTAGGTTGGGGCCCATACCCAGAGGGCTAGGTAGTGGGGAATATATGAGAAAGAATGTAGGGGGCTACTCTCCCTATCATACAATACAGAGACAGGAGAGTGAGCAAGCCGACCCTGAAATTCCAGGAGAACAGATTTATCCTAGTACTGAAAGGGAAAGAAATAGGCTCACCAGCTGCTACCCTAATCCCCCTGGGTTCTGTGGACTCACTTCCGGTGGGGCAATAGATCCCAGGCCCCACTGATCCTTCACTGTTAAAGCCAGCAGCTGAGCTACATCGTCAGAGACTGGTCAGGGTGGTTTTGTTTTTGTTTTGAGAGAGCTATTCCTGAGCTGGAAGGGCATTCCTGTCGAGGACAGTCCATCTTCCAGTGTCCCCAGTGACCACACGTGGACATGGCTTAGGTCAGGACAGCCCTATCAGTGCCGCATCTGTAGCAAGCACTGGCAAGGGGGGGCAGAGGGCACTGTTGTATGGCAAGAGTAACTTTTTCTTTCTGTTTTTAGTACAGGGTCTCACTACCCAGATCGGATTCATAGTGATTCTCCTGTTTTTAGCCTCCCAATTGCTGGGATTACAGGGGCCATCACGCCCAGTCTCAATCCCCCTTTCAGCATGCCCGGGGGGTGGGATCGAACTCCCAGTCCCTGCGTCTGCCTAAGCAGGCACTTTAATCCACTGAGCTATCTTGCCAGCTCTTAACCTTTTTTTTTTTTTTTTTCCTTTGCTCATCCTCCCAGTTATTACTGTGGAAGGCAGCATTTATGCATTTCTTAGTGTCTAAAGTCCTAATTTTTGAAGCCTTTTCCTAATTATCAGGAGCAGACTGAGAAATCAGCTGGAGATGGAGATGGGTCTGTCCTTCCCCAGATTTAGGATTTATATTAGCATACTTTAGGCAGGACATAAAAAGAGTTGAATTTTCATCAGGCCCTTGCGTAATTTCAGAACAGTATTTCTCTGAGAAGGATCCCAGGAGCTGCTCAACCTGAGCCTGTCCAAGTGGGAAGTCAAAGGAGGTGAGGGTGGGGGGTGGGCAGGAACTAGTTTAAGCCTCAAGATTTACGGTTTAATTTGAGCCCATATTTAAGTGTCAAGATTTAAAATGATGAGTTCTAGAAGATAAACACGTGCAGCCACAACAACCCCGTGGTCAAAGATTACAAGGCAACCCCTGATGGGTCTGCGCCCGTGCAGCGCCCACTGGGTCATCAGGGTGGAGAGTCAGCATGGGGACTGGACCCCAGAACCCCGGAGGACTAGATGCTCCTGAGCTGACTTCCACCTTCTTAACCCAGCTAACTATGAACTGCCTCTATTGATTGTTGCGGCTCCAACCCTCCACCAATCAGCACCCGCTGCGTCACTGTACTGCCCACGTAAACCCCGCCCCAGACCAATCTGATAAAAGCTCTAACGTCTGCCTCCGCCTCCAGGTGCCCTGGCTTCGCTTTTGGCTGCCGTCTGGCACCTGGCGATAAATGGTTTCTCTGCTTTCCTTTCACACCAGAGGAAGGAACTGTACAACTCCAACTCAGGAAGGCCACAGCTTCCTCCTCCAAACCCCTATAAGCCCTCAGCCAGCAAGAGAGCCACTGTTGTGCTCCGGTGCCGGTAAAGCCAGTCCTCTGCTGTAGAGTCCCCCTATCTTCCGTTGTTTCCTAGTACTGCCCATACTGATTGTGTGAGTTCAAGGCCTTGGATCCAGGGACTGACTCTCTTTGTTACTAAGGGGGAACTGGCTCTGGGAAATTGGCTTTTGTGGGGGCACTCAGGAACCTGTAAGCCTGTATGACCACGAGCCAGGTGGATCTAGGTTTGAGTCCCGGCTCTGCTCTTACTGGATGTGACACTTGGGACAAATTACTTTTCCTTTACAAACCTCATTTTCTCCATCCCTATCTCCTGCATAGGGTTATTCAGATAAGATAATTTGTGTATGAAGCATTCGACATGATGTCTACCTAGTACATCATCAGTAAATGTTACTATCATTGAGATAGTTTCTCTGACATAATTTCAAAGCTGTGAATAGTGGACTTGGAACAGTAATTAGGCCCACGCTAAAAAATAACAGGAGAAAAAAGTCTCTACAGAAGGGTTGTTTTCCACTGTCTCCAAAATGTGACATACAAATTCTAAAGGAGGCTAGATCTCTTAGCTGTGGACCAGCTTTAGGGTCAAATGAACGACCGGTCAGTGCGCATCCCAGAGTAATGTAATTTTCCCAAATCTTACTTTCTCTTCTGTAGAACACTGACTCATGGGAAACCAATTGTGGTGGATCACCAACTGGTGGACAACTTGTTACAACCAGCTGAACTGAACTAGAATGGTGCTGGGGGTGGCAGGCCCACCTGAGGACTGCTGCTGGCAGGATGAGAGGCAGAACTAGAGAACCTGTCAGGAGGCTGTTAGGGACGCTGTGGGGGAAACTGTTGGAGGGTGTTAGGGAAGCTTTGTGGAAACTATTGGTGAGCTGTTGGAAGCTGCTGGTCCTCTTGGGCCATTCTGCTGAGGGACCTTGTCATGCTGGCTCTCCTGATGAACTTGGCTGTTCTTGTTCGAGGAGACCTTGTTGTTGCTGAGAATGGCTACATTTCACTTGGGGGGAATTCTGGCCCACAGTTTGAGCATCATTTCCTGGCTCGGGGGGAACGAAAATGCACTGCTCTGCCTCCTGCAGAAGCTTGTAAGGTTGGCTTTCCTGATGGGAACCTGGCTTTCCTCATCCTTGGAGAGGCTCAGGACCTCACTGAGAATGGCTGTGGTACCTCTCAGAGGACCTCTGTTCTTAGAGCGTCCCTTCCTGGCTCCAGTGCAGATCCCTCAGCCTGCTGGCACAGGTGCTTCACTCCACTTGTGCAGACTTTCCAGCACCCACCACTGACCTTTGGTTCTTCCCAGCGCAGATCTGTGAAGCAGGCCTGCCTGAAACACTGTCACGGGCTCTAGGTCTCCAGGTGGACTTGTGCAGGACATTACTGTGGGATCCAGGCCCTCAGCTGGATTCTTTAGTGGGTAGACATGTCCTGCACTCTTTTTTTATGTGACTCTTTCGGTGACTATTATAAATAATTTACTTACAAAGTATGTGTCTTGTACCCCTCACAAAGCCCCAAGCCACAATGCCAATGATTTTGATGGGGACTGTGTTGTCCCATCGATGCAGGCATAGAGCATCCCAATAACCGAAATCCCAAATCCTGCTCCCAGTGGCATTCAGCAGGTGACGTCTGTGTTTCTGTCACAAAGACTGCTGGGAGCATGAAAGCCACTTTTTATGAAGGTTTCATTTGAAATGAGCTGCAGCTACCTCAGACATGACACAGGCATATTCCTCAGCAGAGCAGACCCTGCTCCCATGAAGAGCAGCCTGATGAGCCACAGGGAATCATCCTGTCAGAGGCCGCAGGGAAATCTCTGTCAGCAAGGATTTAGCAGCAAAGGCTGAAGCTCCCTGGCTCCAGCAGTTCCATCTCAACTGATACTTGTCTCATCAAAGAGGCATATACGGGGGC
>NW_004524602.1:13887253-13890756 GCF_000260255.1 Octodon degus
AAAAAAAAAAAAAAAAAAAAAAAAAAAAAAAAAAAAAGGCATATACTAGAAAGCGGTGGTCATCTAAGAACAAACTAGATGTTCTTAGATGAACATGGGAAACATTCATGCTCTTTAACTCAAAGACTTAAAAATAATAGGTTGCATTCGAAAACAAGGACAATAGAAAATACTTCATGGTAGCTTGAGGTGTTTTAGGAATTAACATTCTGGACATCAAGTGCTGTGAGAGCCACAGAACGTCTGACACACCACAGACTCAGTGAGTTGTATGGAACTGAGAGACTGAATGGAGGGAAGAAAGGAAGGAAAGAAAGAAATAAAAAAACAGTGAAAAAAAAGTCTAGGCCGTCACATATGTGGGCGATGACTCATAGCTTGAATGACCTTAGATAAGTCCCTTTACCTCAGCCTCAGTTTCTCCTCTGAATACAAATGCTTCTTTCATCAGTTTGTTGGGAGAGACAAATGCAATAACGTAGGTAGAAAGACATGTGCTTGAGGGCACCTGATAGTCATAAGACCTCCGCTGTCGATCAGCATCAGTTCAGCGCAATATACTTCATCAAATATTTACTGAGCCTCGCCTCTGTGCCTGGGGTTGTACCCAGGTGCTGGAACTGGATGAGAGATGAAGATGCCTGGAAGGTTTGCTATTCGGAAAATGGCACCTAGAAGGGAGGCAGAGGCAGGTTCTGTGTCTTAGGACTTCTACTTAATTTGCATATATTCACAATAGGTCCCCTCAACTCCACGCTGGTCCCATCACCCCAGTCCTTGCTCATAGAAAGCTCACAGTCAATAGAGGAGCAAAGTCTGTAAGCCCCAAATTCCACAGTGGAATGGTCAGTGTAACCACAGTGGTACCATGCCAGAGGCGCGGAGGGAACAAGGACATTGATGGAGCGAGTAGGGCAGTGGGATAAAGGTGCATGAAGCGGAGGGCGTGTGGGCTGGATCACGGAATCAACAGGAGTTGACACAGAAAGGAGACACAGAGGAAGGGCATTGCAGATAGCAGGCAGAATGTACAAAGCCAAACAGGAGATTTCTAGTTCCAGAATCTTTTATTTATTTATTTTTAATGTATTTAGTACAGGGTCTTACTACACAGATTGGACTCATAGAGTGATCCTCCTGTTCTCAGCCTCTCAAGTGCTGAGATTATAGGTGCGCATCACAATGCCGAATGCTGTGGATCGAACCCCGGTTCCTGCGCTTTGCCTAAGCAGGCGCTTTGTCTGCTGAGCTATCTGGCAGGCCCTTCTAGTTCCAGATTCTGCTGAGAAGTAGCTTGCTTGATTTTGTTCTGTCTTCCCCCGCTTTTTTTTTTTTTTTTTTTTTTGAGACAGGATCTCACTATGTAGTCCATGCTGGACTTGAACTCACTATATAAACTTAGCGCGATCCCCCTGCTTCAGCCTCTCGAGTGCTGGGATTACAGGCGTGTGCCACCATGCCCAGCTTGAGAGTTGGCTCTTGCTGACTGTTCCCCAAGTCCCTCTGGGATTTCAGCCTTATCTCAGGAAATGAAGGTTAGGTGGCACGAGGCAATTTAGATTTACTGCAAAGCGCTGTCTATCTGGCTAGCTCCATGTAGAAAAAAAAAAGAGCAACTCTGAAATCATCGTCATTTTTAGGGCAAGAGTCAGAAGCCCCCTAGTAGTGATGGTGAGGATGATGGGCACAGCCTGAAGCCCCTGGGAGGTTTTTGCCCACATGAGTTCACTCACTTTGCCAGTACTTGGAAGAGCACCCCAACCAGGCCCAGGGTCACTAAGAAGACCGTAGGCCAGCAGAGGGAGACAGACACTAAACAAGGTACACAGCCAGCCCTCACATGCTTGGACTCGCAGGATTTTGACTTTCTGACGCTGCAAAAATGTCCCCAGACTGAAGTCAGGCATGGTAGCACCATCTGTCACCCACTTCTCCGGAAGCTGAGTCAGAAGTGTCGCTGTAGGTTCGAGGCCAGCCTGAGCAAGCAAATTCAAGACCGGCCTGGACTACATAGACTGTCTCAAAAATCAAAATGCGGAGCCGGGGAGATGGCTCAGTGAAATAAGCGCTTCCCTGGCAAGCGCAAGGGCCTGAGTTCAATCCCCGGTTCTGAAAAAAAAAAAAAAAAAAAAAAATCAAAATCTACCTATACCATTATTGTGGTTTTTCACTTTCAGTACAGCATTGAATGAGATATGAAATATTTAATCCTTTATTACAAGATAAACTTTATGTCAATTGCTTTTGCTCAACTGCAGGACGATATATTCTAAACACGTTTAAGGTTAGACGGGTAATGTATTGTCGACTTAATAAAATTTTCAGTTTAAGACGGGTTGGTTATTCCAGATGTGACTGCATCATCCTAAATCTGGGGGCATCTCTAGTTGGAAACTGGATTAGGACCCTATCCCTAATCCTACCCTAACCCCAACCTAACTGATACCTGTCTGCACAAGATGAGTATGCCGCGGCAAGAAACAGAATCGTGGACACATACAGGTCACTTGAAGGGATAGGTGGCAGGCCTGTCTCCTAGTCAACTTCTGGCTTCTGCGTCCTGCATCTCCTTCCCCAGGAGGTCACGAACTCTTTCAGCTGCCAACTCTTTGTCAGGGCGACAGGTTGACTTCTCTTCCAGCGGCAGCCTTCCGGGCTTGGACAAGAGGCCCGGTTGCGATCCGACCCGAGCAGCCATTGCGGGCGCGGGCGTGGGAGGCGGGACTCCAACCCGAGTAGCCAATAGGACGCGGGCGTGGGAGGCGGGACTCCAACCCGAGCAGCCAATAGGACGCGGGCGTGGGAGGCGGGACTCCAACCCGAGCAGCCAATAGGACGTGGGCGCGGGAGGCGGGGCCCTGCTCGTCCCCAACCGAGTAGCGCCGCTGTCCCAACTGCAGTGCTGAAGCCAGCGCCTTCTCTGCCGCACCGAGTTGAAAGTTCCGGTTCTGAGCTCGCAGCCAGACCCCGAGAGGTCGAAGAGGGCAACGTCTGCCTTCTGTTGATTCGCGTCTTTGGTACCAGCCCGTGGACGCCAGGGCAGGCGTGCGGGTGAGCGCGAGCGTCCTTGCAGGTCGGTGCGGCGGGATCCAGCCTCGGCGGGCGCCCAGACCAGGCATCTCTACCCCCGCAGGCGCTCGCCCTCCCGCCTCACCTCTGCCAGCCCCGCCGTCGACGATGCGGCTGCTCGGGAAGCTGCGCCCCTCGGCTCCGGAGCCCGCTTGCTCCAACGTGCTCACCCCGGGCCGCATCCCCGAGTTCTGCATCCCACCGCGGCTGCCCCCACCCACCCCGCCCGAGCCACCGCTGCCTGCAGGGGTGCTGCCACGCCGCTGCGCCGCCGAACCGGACCTGTGGCCGAGCGCCACCGACTGGGACCCGCGCTCGCAGGCCGCGCTCTCGCTCTCGCACCTGCCCCGCGCGCGCACCGCCTACGGCTTCTGCACGCTGCTCGAGAGCCCGCACACGCGCCGCAAGGAGTCGCTCTTGCTCGGGGACCCCGC
>NW_004524602.1:13891438-13897113 GCF_000260255.1 Octodon degus
AAATGTTATTTATTCATTTTTCTATTTAAGATTTTGGTTTATTGATGTTTTAATTCCTTGGCGTTCAGCATTGTCACTAGTCACAATATCTGGCTCTGTCTAGTGCATTTTTATATTCAGAGGCAGCAGAGGTTGGTTTGGAGTGGGAGAAAGGAAAAACACACATCTGCCTGGGTTTTCCTTTCTTCCAGCTGTATGCAAGTACTAGATGATGAACGCATTTTTAAAATTTCATTAAAAACCGTGCCCAATGGTAAAAGCCCTGTGCACAGCTTTGCATAGCAAAGTGGCACGGGAGGGAGGTGAGGGGGAGAGAGAGAGAGCGTACGCACACGCACATACATGACAGAGACCCTCTTCCAGACAAGAACCTATGGCCGCAGGGGTAAGAGAATTCCTTCTTACTGAGGGGGGAAAAAACCCAAAACACCTGGGTTCTCTTAGTAGTGAATTCTTCAAAAACTTCTAAGAAAGAGGAAAATAAAGTGGAGGCTCTTCCGACAGATGGTGGGGGAGGGGCCGTCGGTCGTCCTGTGTCTCTTCCTTCCGCAGAAGGCTCCCCAGAAACTCTTCCGGCTCCTGGACTTTTGCCTTGAGGGTTTTTTTTTTTTTTTTTTTTTTTTTTTTTTTTTTTTTTTTTTATGGCGTGACTCCCACGTAGCTGTGTATGTAACTTACGTAATAGTTAGCTTTGCAGTAGGATTTCCCGGGTGACTAGAAGTGTAAATTGGCGTCTCTTCATTGCTTGGTTCTAAACCAGGGTTTTAAAAGCCAATTTCTCTTCACTTGTTGATTCAGTAAGCAGACATGTGTCCCCTGGACACTGATTCTAGCCAGAGGAGTGACCCTTGACTGTAGATGTCCTTGCTGCTGTGGGAGGCACATGGCAGTGGAGGGTCATTTGTAAGTTTTTTCTGTCACTTGCTACAGGTCTGAGCTAATGCCACCCAGCACACCCGGGAGTCATTTTCTTCATCGCTGAGGTGGGGAAATATCTGCGCCCCCTGCCCCCCGCCCCCCGCCCGCAAACTTTCTGCCTTTGCCACCAAACAGCTTTGGAATACCTGTGAATTGAGACAGCAGAGCACAGACTGGCACTGTGGCTCGCTCTGTAACAATAGCACTCCGGGGGCTGAGGCAGCAGGACCACTGTGGGTTTGAGGCCAGCGGTGGGCTACAGAATGAAGTCAAGGCAGCCTGAATTACAGAGCAAGACTCCATTCCAAAGGAGGAAAAAAAAAAAAACCAGCAGCACTCAGAGGCCAGAACAGCTCAGTGGTGCTCATCCGGTTCCGGGAGCCTGACTCCTTTCTGTCTGGCCTCAGCTCTACACTGGAGTGGGGCTCAAAGAAAAGATTGCCCCCTGGGGCTAGGGGAATGCAGACCCCAGTGGTAAACTTTATCAGATGCTGTGATTTGCTCTCATTCTGCATTGAGAGCTCTTTACTATTGTTGCTGTCAAAATGAGATTTTTGGGTGCACATTTGATGAGGTCAAATAAAAATTCTATAATTAAACATAATTTCAAAGTGGATATGCCTTTAAAATCATCAAATCACTCTTGAAATTGAGAAAACACCACAGAGAGAGCAGGCCCCAGGCCAGGGCCGAGTTGCTATGTGTGCCAGAGCCAGGCTGCTCAGACAGCTCTGGGGAGCGAGCTACCCTCTGTTCTCTCAGCAGCTGTTGCAGGAGCCATTTCTCTGCCACGCGTGGTGGCAAGCCAGACAGTGCAGCTCTGTATGAGCATGGCCATGTCTCACTATCACAAGTGAAGGCAAATCATGACAGCGCTGAGCTGCGGAGGTGGCAAAGGCCACCCATGTGGGGAGTGGCAGTGGCAGGTGGTCTGAGAAGCAGGGCAGGGCAGGGCAGGGCAGGGCAGGTTGCCCTGAGAACTACAAAAGGAATCATTCACAGGAGGAACTCGATCCGCTTAAGTGGCTGCCTAGTCACCCTGTTACCCTGAGAGGAGGTGTATTAACAGGTCTCCTCTCCTGCATCTTCTAACTCTCCTTGTCCTTGTTGATGGCACCATCACCCTCCTGTCCCACAAGTCATGTGGAGTCACACTTGGTGCCTCTCTCTCGCATTCTCCTCCCCTCCTGTAAATGTCACCTTCCCAAAAAGTCCTCCCCTAGCCACTCTATAAAACAATAGTGCCATCATAACTGTGCTGTTCCAAGCCATGTGTGGTGGCGCACACCTGTAATCCCAGCACTCAGGGGGCTGAGGCAGGAGGATTGTAGTGAGTTTGAGACCAGCCTGGGTTACAAAGTGGTCTCAAGGCCAGCCTGAACTATGTAGGGAGACCCTTTCTCAAAAAGATAAAACAAAAAAAAAACCCTATCAGGCTCCATGTCTTTACTTTCTTTCCCGTCACAACTGCTGCCTGACATCACGTGATCCTTGGCCTGTGCCCTTCGCTCATCCCCCCCCCACGAACGATGCCCTGTTAAGGGAGGGGCTTTGCTCCCCTATGCATTGCCCTGTCTCCATGTCTGATGCTATGCAGCATATATAAAACCTTCCACATATACAATAGTGCCTACTGGCATAAGATAGCATGACATGGCATAAGCAGATATAAACAGAGGGCCTAGGACCAAGCTTAGAGGCAGGCCAACATTTAACAGTTCAATAAAAGGCTGAGGAGGTAGCTCGCAGTCTAAGTACCTGCCTGGCAAGCACAAGATCTGGGCTTGATCCTCAGTATGGCATGCCATGCCAGCCCTGGGCATTGAGCTGGCCACCAAAACCAGGCATGGTAATGCACCCTGTAATCCAAGCACTGGGAAGGCTGAGACAGGAGGATTGCTATGAGTCCAAGCTGTGTAGTTAGACCCTGTACCAAATAAAGAAAAGATTTTTTTTTTTAAGTTCAATAAAGGGGCCAGGGAGATGGCTCAGTAGAATAAGTGCTTTCCTGGCAAGCACAAGGGCCTGAGTTCAATCCCCAGTTCTGAAAAAAAAGAAAAAGAAAAAGAAAAAAGAAAAAGAAAAAAAAGTTCAATAAAGAAGGAGACTGAGACACAGCAGCTAGGAGGCAGGAGGCAGCGGAAGACCAGGTGAGTGTGGCAGCGCGAAACCAAGAGAGGAGCTCGAAACCATTTAAGTCAGGCAGGGAAGTCAAGCAAATGGGGTCAGAATGACGTGGGCATTGCCAGATGGACAGTGGTGACTGACAGGAATAGCTCTGGAAGAGCAGGCCTGACAGCAGCCAGGCCAGCCTGCCCTAAAAGGGTGAACGGGAGGTAGGGAAATACAGACCGAAGTCCTGATGAAGTCCTGAGAGAAAAAGACAGGACTGTCACCGGAAGAGAATGTGGAGCCTAAGGCCTGTTTTGTTGTAATGTGGAAGAATCAAAGTATATGTGGACTATCCAGACTGAAGAAGGTACAGCAGGGAAGAGAATGGGAAGCAGGAATAATTACACAGGCAAAGTCTTTGGAAAGCAAGAGAGGGTCCAGCGTATGTGTGAGAAGCTGCTGATACCAAAACCCACCTGCCCTGTTCTGCCCGACCCGACCTCCTTCCACCCTGAGGCGGACACGCTCGGAGCTCTTGGGCGTGGGCCAGTGACATCCACCACTACTGTCCAGTTCCTTAGCAGGGTCCAGTGTGGAGCAAGCTGGGCAGCGCTTCTAAAGGCCCCCCAGAAGACTGAGGAAGGACTCGCCCCCAAGACCTGGGCAGGCTTCTTTCTCCACATTCTACTGCCCCATGTTGGTTTGCAGTCCCAACACTGAACCAATCCCTGCCACGCCAAGGTGTTAGCTTGTCTTAGAATCCCTGGGCCCTTCACCTAGTTGAGTCTGAGGCCAGCGCCTGCTGAGGCAGATGCTTCCTCCTGGTGAACCAGCAGATTGACCAGCAAGACCTGGCTTTGCTCGCAGGCGCTGTGTGGCTCCGAGGAAGTCCTTCATCTCCTGGAAGCTCGGTGTTGTCTTTTCTACACCACTGCGTATGAAGAGGAGAAGCACTAAAGAAGATGACTTCCCTTCACCGTAGCAAGATTCCTAGCGCAGGGCAAGGCAACCTTTTGTTTCCAAATAGAACTTAAACCCTCCCTCTTTTGCTCATATGGATGAACAAAATTTTGCACAGTGGCTGTCAGCGCATCTGTGGTTCTACTCTGAAGTCTGTACAAAGGGCAAGCTACTGAGAACATCTCTGGGTAACTGCGCTAAAGGACACAGACTCACAGGCACATCTTTCCATTGCAATGCGTGTGCACCCCAGCTCCCCCTGCCCTCGGGGGGCAGAGGAACCACCACGGCACCACCACTGCCGCATGCGTGGAGGCCCGCACCATCGTGACCAGGGTCCTGAGCCTGTGGAGCTGCGGTGACTGGTGCACAATCCTTACCCAGGCAGTCTGTGAGTCCACATTTTATTTAGGGAAAAGGTAGCCGTCCTTTTGCAGGTTGGCAGCAGATCCTGGTTTACACAAAGCCGGCGTCTGTTTCCTGTTTCTGTCTGTGAGGAGATGGTACCTCCTGCATCAGAACCATCCATGCCATGCTCCGAACTCGACCCCCCACACCTCCCATCACCTGGGCCAGAGCAGCTGCATCTTCTCCTGCATGCCATCAGCCTAGACCTCTGTTGTCACCGTCTTCTTCTTTCTTAATTTTGTTTTTTAAATAATTAGGGTTCATACAACAGATACTAAGCACTGTAAAGAACTCCCACATGCCTTTCACTCACTTTCCCAACCTTACTGCTTCGCCATGTCTTTATCATTATCTACCCATAATCTACCTTTTGAAAAATGAGCCTAAATTAAACTATCATCAGATTTAATTTTGTCGCATCCTGCTTTCACCCAAAGCCAGGTCTTGCCCATCTCCACATCACCTGGAAATGTTGGCATTAAAATGTAAGCCCCACGGTGGGCTCTCCCGGTCTCGCTCTCTGATCTTGTTCTTCAGCACCCCCCTCCCAGTGCTCTGTACCTACAATGATGGGCACACTTGCCACACCACTCAAAGGTCTGTTTATGGAATCTGCACAGTCCTGGGGCAACGGAATTTTATCATGTACATAAAATTAGACACTGCTGAAGGCATAAGCTCATGTGTGCCCTGGACAGACAGAAGTAGTTGATGGTGGAAAAAGCTACCAACACACAGAGCCCACAGCTCAGAGTGGAGGCGTGGTCTCCGGCTCCTTCCCAAGAAAAGTCGTTAGGAGAACTTGGGGCTGGAAGCTCTGGTGCAGTGGCTAAAGCTGGGGCCCCTCCACTTGGCTGGGCTGCAAGGGTCCAGTTCTCCCTGGAAGTTTGGCTTGTAGTGAACAAAACTGCACATGGGTCCCTGGGCTCGCCGGTGCTCCTAAGCCCCCTGGAGCACCAGTGTGCCGCCCATCGCCCCTATAGTTCCTGCTCATTCTGCAGCCTCTCCCTCCACGAACCCCTCCAGAAGGGCCCAACTCCCCAGGTGTCGATCCTCCTCCTATTGCACAACCATCTGGGTGCAGTTACACTTTGTCTTAAGAAACAGTGAATTCCTCGCAGTGGGGACAATGCCCCTTGTCTCTCATTCGCAGCCTAGTACAAGACGCATGGCAGCCACTCAACAAGCTTTCAGCGCAGCTCGTCACTGTTTCGCACAGAGCATCTCTCCTTTCAGCTTTCAAACAGTTCTACGATGTGGGCAGCCTGCAGCAGGCT
>NW_004524602.1:13898248-13901464 GCF_000260255.1 Octodon degus
GGGTAACCTGTTATTCTGTGTAACAGTGAACTGAGTAACAGACAGATCTAGCACTTCTCAAGGTCAACAGATACCCAGGCAGTCTGGCTTTAGAGGTCAAATTTTCATCGCAGTTCTTTTCTGTAGCTGACCCCAACATGAGGCCAGGAGCCCCCATTTCTGGCAGAGACAAGAGGACATAGAGACTCGAAGGGCAGAGAATATTTTTTAAAAACCCTTCAGACTTCTCACAATTCTTTTCCGGAGACCAGTCTGACACTGTAAGGCCAGCACAAACCAAGCCTTTCAAAAAACATCCTAAAGTTCTGCCCAAAGTGTAAGTGCTGTAACTACACCAGGGTTCAAGTACAGCTGCCGAAGTTCCAGAAGTCTCCTGCACGGTGGATGTCATGCGCCTGGCACTGTTTAAAGAGTAAACAACTACATAATGCTTCCAAAGGACCAGGTAAAAATAATTAGTGGAGTAACTGACTGGAGACAAAAGCGAAGTTTAACCTTAAGCGCTGTGAACGGAACATCTGACGTGGTCTGTTTCTTCACCGATCACGTGACAGGAAAGCGCAGCAGCTTAATCAGTTCTGTTCTTTGTGTTTCCATGCACTGCAGTGGGGTCACGGTCACAGTGCCATTTGTGTTCCAAAGAACAGAAATCCAAGAGGGGAGAGGCTAGCTGTGGAGGTGTCAGGGCTCCGCTTTCCTTCTGCCGTGCGTTGCTACTGACGTCCTCCTTTCCTAAGGAGGACAGAAAGTTTGTGTCCTGGTTTATAGCTTATAAATCCCTTCTGCTGCCTCCTGGAAACTTGTAATCTCAATGAAAAGTGAGGCATCTCCACAGGGCCAGAGAAAGCAAAGGATTTTCTGAGGCCAGCCGGTGTACAAATGAAGGCTGACTGGAGCTGATGTTGAAGGCTGCTCACGGCAGCCGGTCCTGCTGCCTTCCAGCTGCCTTCTCCCTCGGGGCTCCCTGGGGCCCACCCTGAGGGAGTATAGCTCTCCAGCAGGGTGCTCAACTTGGACGGAACATGATACAGGTAGAGAAGGTGATTTGCATGAACAACCCAGGGATCTGGGCTGGCTCCGGAGCCTGCCACATGGAGCTGTCTAGCATCACCTACACGTCCCTGGGAGGTCACAGGTGCAAGGTCAAGTCTGAGGGTGCAAGAAATGACTTGCCTCTTGAGGAAAGCTGGCTTTCCGTGGGTTGGAGGGCCACATTCCATTTCTGGCCACATTCACTCACAACCAGCAGTGCTGGAGGGGCACCTGTGGACCATGCTTTCTTTCTTTCTTTTTTTTTTTTGCGGAACCAAGGATTGAACTCAGGCCCTTGCACTTGCCAGGGAAGCGCTTATTCCACTGAGCCATCTCCCCAGCCGTGCTTTCTAACATGCTTTATCGTCTTTTGTTTAGTCCTCCGTCAGATGTGCTCATACAAATTTTAACTTTCACTAACTTGACATATTCATGTTCTTTCCTCATCAAGCCAGTTTCTCTATATTCCTCAAGTTACAAAGATAGAATCTCAAATGTAAAGGGCAACATTTGTGCTTCAAGAAACCCTCCAGAGGTTCCTAACTATAATTTAACTTTGTTTTTATGATGTCCCTGCCATTTGTAGGAAGGTAGAGCGACAGCAGGGCATCTGGGCTCTCCTTACTCTCATCCACTTACAACCTGTGCGACTTCAGGCAGTTTACTAAGTTCTAGCCACTTCAGTCTCCTTACTTGGGAAGTGGGACTAATAATACCTTCTTCGGAGTTGTTCTACGTCTCAGGGACAGAAAATGCATAGCCCTGGCATCGTGCCTGGCCCGTGGGAATCAATCAGTGCCAGGTGACCCCTCATATTTCTGAAAAGAGGCCATTTCTGTACTTTTCAATACCCCGGAAAACAAACTACAGCCATAATCCCAGGAATCTGTAACTGATACCATGAGAACTGGCTCCAAATGTACACAGCTTTCATGTATTTTTATTTAGAAGAAAGTTTACTATCTCATGGATTATTTGGCTACAACAGTCAAAATAAGCTCAGTTTTCACTGTGAAAACCAACCCGCTTTCTTGTCTGTCTTGATGCATTAATCTAATTCCTTTCTTTTTCTCACTGAAAACTACATTATTTGTATTTGTAGGGGGAAAAGGACATGAAGACATGGCTGAGAGAGCCTCTAGCCGCTGGGATTCTGTCAGCAAGACAAAAGGGACAGACTTGGCAAGGGAACATTAGGAACTTTTAAGCCTCCATCCACGCTTTGTACAGTAAACTCCTCTAGCCAAGGAGAAGAACATTTATCCCTCTATTGGTGGCCTTCATGCAGGTGGCCACCCAACACTGCAGAGGTCCCAGGACCACATTGAAAGGTGGCTTGTCCCCATTTCCTTGTCTTTTATTTCCTTGGGCCCAAATAGAAAGATGGTCCCTCAAAACATGGGCACACTGAACCCACTCTCTGCCACTCCCAAATACACTATGCTTTGGAGAGAGCACGGTGCTCATCACTGTAGGTGACAACCTTGTGTGCCGTCACTCATTGGAAAGCCACGTGTCCTGGAGGAATGTGGCAGGTGCTCAGAGGGCAGGAGACATGTGAAGGAGGTTCGGAGCAGCCCGCCTGTCTCTGATGCCACGAGGCCCTGAACTTTTGTCCAGGCATCTCACGGTCTTTTTCACTACAGTCAGTTTTTCTACATTGGAACTGGAATCCTGGCTAATGGGCCATGGAGTATATGGGGGGTGCACCAAGTTCCCCTTGATTTCTGACCAATTTTCTATACATATCCACTTGGGTAGTGCCCTTATGGACTGCTAAAGCTTGAGCCCACTCCTAGAAATTTAACTTATTGATGGCGGTGTACCTTGGAGACTTTCTGTCTCCAAGGACACAGGGCCATCAATGTCCCATTGCTTCCCAGGAATCCTTTCACCCTCTAATCCCAACACCAGCGTCACTTGTCCTTCTCACACTCACAGAAAGCAGGGATCTAGGACCAGGGAGATAGCTCAGTGATATAAGTGCCTGCCTGGCAAGAGCAAGGTCCTGACTTCAGTCCCCAGTATGACACAACGACAACGACAACAACAACAACAGCAAAACAGGGATATACCTACCTCTTTTTGTTGATTGTAGAAAATCCTATTCCTTGGCTTCCAGCCCCAAAAGTCCAGAGAGGGGCTGGCCAAATAGCTCAGTGGACTAAAGAGGCTACAAGCAGG
>NW_004524602.1:13902082-13903175 GCF_000260255.1 Octodon degus
CTCCACCATGTCTCTCTGTTGCCCATCACTGAATACACTGGTAGCAACTTTGAAATGAAAAAAAAAAAAAAAAAAAAGAAAAAGAAAAGAAAAAATAAAGAGGGAGCCATAACTCCTTTTATTTTCTGTTTAAAATCAGACAAAGCAAACACCAACTCTGCTCTACACTAACATGTTCAAAGTACATCATTTGTATAAGAGAAAGACTAGGGACAAAAACACGTCCACAGAGATCCAAACACAGGTGGGCGCGCCTCACACTGCTCTCTGATGGTGCTCAGGAGGGGCCACTTCCTAATCACTGGCACTAAATAAAGTTGCTGAACTCTTCACCAGATACTTGAGGAAATCCTGAAGGTAATTCAGTAATAAAGCAAGGCTCTTCTCATCCACAGGTGTATAGGCCAACATGGCTCCAATTCATACAAATAATCTCAGTAGATGTGGCGCCCTATACACCTGGGACGTGGGTGCATCAGGGTGACCAGCAAGGACCTCAGTGGACCGTGTTCTCTCAGAGTCGTAGGGGAGCTGAGTGCCCGGCATCACACTGAAGTATTCTTTTATCCCTGCTGCAACCTCATTAGCAGCATACTCCTTATTATCTGTGTTTCCTTGAGATTTCTTATGATTTTCATAGTCCTCTAGAATGGAGTCCACATTCTTCTTGGCAGGAAGATAAAAGAGCTGCTTCTGTCTGGTAATTGGGTCCCAGTCACCACCAAGCCACGGCTTTAGCTCTTCAGGGATCTCTACCTTAACTTCACCTCTTTCTACGTGTTTCTTATTTTCCACAGCAGGATCAGCCCAGGCCGTCTTCTTAGAAGGCCGAGGGGTCTCACTGGTACTGCCACCATCTCCACTACCAGGGATTTTTTCTTTGTTCTTTTCAGTGTTCACTCCGACATTTTTCTGTTGCAGACCAGACGGCTTCTTTCCTGGAGCAGCCCCTCTCACCTTCCCTTGGCATATGGCTCCTGACTGGCCTTCTGAAGTTCCTGCTGTGTCTGCACATCGGTGTCCACGTGCTTGAGCACTCTGCTTTCTAGAACCCATTCGTCCCAGTTTTTATTCCAACCTCTGTAGTGTATAA
>NW_004524602.1:13904655-13905558 GCF_000260255.1 Octodon degus
AGGACGTAGCAGGTGGTGATGACGTTGGCACCTGCTCTTGAGAAGGCAGCCAGAGCCCTTGGGGTCGGAGGCCCCGGCCCAGGCCCACAGCTGCAGCATGGTGGGCTCGCTGGACGCACGACACCCTTGGAAGGGAATCCGCGTGCTTGCCCTTCAGCGCTGGCACAACGTCCAGGTAGGATACCCGCAGGCTCACCACGAGCACCCTAGTTCCTTCCCATACGGCCCAGTCTGCTTGCAGAAGGCCAGCCCTGGGCTCCAGGGGCAGCCGGCAGTGTTGGAAAGTTCTGAAAGTTGGGCTGAGAGCGTTGCATCCCATAAAGCCCCATAGAAATAAACAAGAAGTAAATGTGGCACTGCAGCTCATCACTGATACCCTTTAGCCCAGTGCGTGTGCCATCAGGCCCTCCTTGGTGGCTTCCGTGTGTCCAGCCATCACATGCTCGGATAGCTCTGGAGGCTCCCTCAGCCCGGAATGATCCACTCCCACTCAGGAGCCGGAGGTGCAGGGGGACGAGCACACACTGCAGGCCACCAGGGCTTTGCGGAGATCTTCCTCACCAGAGGGAGCGCCTCACCTGCTGCAACTCTGTCACCTGTAGGGCCCCAAATCACCCTTGGGAACTCTGCCAAGGACACCACGGGTCAGGAGCTGGCTCAGGCCCTCCTCCAGCCCGGCTTCAGTATCTCTATCTTCTAGCTGGGCACACTGTACCCGGGAGGCTGGCAGCAGCCTTGATGTCATCAGGAACATCCATGACAAAGATAAGTAGAGGATGTGAGAGGCGCAGAGGGCGGCCGCAGGTGGTGGGTCCACTGCAGCAGGGATGGTAGCTGAACAGACCTGGCTATGGCCTGAGGGCTGGCGGGCACAGGGCCATCTACTGGCTGGAACTGGGGCTT
>NW_004524602.1:13907083-13908078 GCF_000260255.1 Octodon degus
AGCTGGCAGCGTCCAGAGAAGCAGGTGGCTGGGGGAGACCCAGGCTGGGCTATACAAGTGACTGGCAGATTTCTTTTCACTGGGACAGTGACGTGTGGCCACCACTGTGGCTGCTTCAGGCAGGCTTTGGGTGCTTACCTGGGTGACTCCGGGAGCCCTCAGGGTCTCAGGCCTGCTGCATCTCACCTTTTTGATTGTCCTTGGTTTTACAAGAGCACTGAAAGATGCGTGGCTCAGCCACAGAACGTCCATCCTCACTCAGGACCCCAGTGATCATGGGAGGTACACGGGCCCGGCAGGCCTTGCATGCACCGGGAGGTAGGGGAGGCATTCTCACCAGACGATTCTCATCAACAGGTGCAACTCCTCAGGCAACTGCAGAGCCCCACATCTGGAAGTGGAATGGGAGATCTAGACTTTGCCTTGGCATGATTCAGAGATGGAAGAGAAATGGGGATTTTTCTATGTGTGGCCAGGAAGCCTAGGGCTTGGGTTGCCTCCCCCTGAAGCTCTGCCGGGGCCACAGCCTGGAGTCCTGGCTGGCTGGAGAGAGAAGGTACCTTAGAGACTGCAGAGATCAGGAAATGGGTGTAGAGCTGAGGGCAGGCCACAATCAGCACGAGGGGTGGAATGCAGGATGGAATCGGCCCAATTCAAAGACAAGGTACAGAGAGACACCGAAACCCTGAGAAGATTTACTTTTTAAATAATTATGTCCTTTGAAGGCAGGCAGAGCCTATATTGAAAGTTCCAGTGGGAATCTAAAGACAAGGCTTAGATTCACACCACTGTGGCTCTTCTGTTATTTGTAGTCTCCACGTCATTACAACAACCACACCTATCTCTGCCAAGTGGCAATGTGCAGAACCTTGCTAGGAGTCCAAGGACCCAGGCTCCTCCCTGAAAAGCCACTCGCTTCTCTGAGCCTCAGTTCACTTCTCTGTAAAACAGAAATTAGTAAAACTATAAATGTTCTTGTGAGAATTCAATGAAAT
>NW_004524602.1:13909338-13911195 GCF_000260255.1 Octodon degus
CTCTTATCTAATCTGCACCATATACCTCTATTATCTTACTAGAAATTATTCTAACATAAAGACCATGCTAGCATTTCAGAAAACTGAAAGAGGACAGCCACAATCTTACATAACTCACTACAACTTCTAAATCTCTTCCTACTCCCTTCTGCCTTTGTCTACGGAGGAGACCAGAACTGCTGCTCAAAACACACTGCACTGTGGCACTGAAGGCCGGCTGTGGGCCAGGCTCCATTTACTGGCAGGGGACTTGACACAAGCGTCGTCACATCTCCACTGCCACCATGTGCCTAGGCTGTGCCAAGCGAACAGCACACCCGCTTGCCTGGGAAAGCCTCCTTCAGTCGGGCACTGGGAGCTTCTCCTGGTCCAGACACTTGCCAGATACCGGGATCCAGCAAGGAGCCCTCGGTTCCAAGTGCTTGGTGTCTCTTACTCTTCTGCTGCTGCTACAGTCTCAGGGTGGGGGGAGGGTGGGCGCCAATACAAAGGGCCACCTACAGGAATTATGAAGAATTAGTGTCTGTTCTCTCCACCCCAATTTCTCTTCCTATTTAACTGTTTGTTGCACACAAACATTTGCTTTTACTATTGCAGCTGGAGGGAGCAAAGCATGTTCGGTACGGACAGTAAAAGAGGGCCACATAAGGCTGGTGAGATAGCTCAGTGGACTAAGTGCCTGCTTAGGCAAGCACAGGGACTGGGGCTTGATCCCCGGTAGAACATGCCACCCTGGCCTCGCCCCCAGGTGAGCTGAGCAGGCCGCCGAGACCAGGCATGGCAGCACACGCTTGTAGTCCCAGCGCTGGGGAGCTGAAACAGGAGGATCACTGTGAGTCCAAGCTGTATAGTGAGGCCCTGTACCAAATACAGTAAAAGGGAGGGGCAGACAAAGTTCCTCCGGCAACGTAGTGACTTGGGCAGACGACCCAGCTCATCCTTCTGGCCAGCTGCTCTCACCACGGCCTTCCGAGCACAGATCGTCAGCCCAGCCATTGCTTTAGTTTAAGGCCCTCGCCAAGGCATCTGCTGAACTACGTCTATCGGCACTGGCTTCCCACCTTCTCTGGGTACTGGAGCCTCCACCGCTCCTGGTGGGCCCCCCTGTGCTCCTGCATACTGCCTGAGCTGCTAGGGAGTGTGGTTGATGCTCACACAACATTCTGAGGCAGGTGACTGAAGTGGCAGCACACGGACGGACACTCCTTGCTTAATGACCGAGTTCCGTTCCTGCAACCAGGCTGTTAAATGAATGGATCACTAAACGAGGAATTGCATCTGGTATGCACAAGGCTCCGAACAAAGGAAGGGTGACCGGCAGGCTGGTATTGTAAGACTGTGTGCCTGAGCCAGGCCTGGTAGTGCCTGTAATTGCAGCCCTCATGAGTGGAGGCAGGAGGATCACTGGGTGTCCAAGGCCACCCCAGTCTAGATAAGCAAGTTCAAGGCCACCCTGCACTGCATAGCAAGACCTTGCCTCAAAAAAAAAAAAAAAAAAAAAAAAAAAAAAAAAAACCATGTTCCTAACCACTCCCTTCTGCATCAAAACAGGCAAACCATATATTTTTTTTGGATATTGTGGCAAAAAACATCAGATGAGGTTGTCTCTATTTAAAACAATGGAAGAAGCACGTGGCTTGGTGCAGCCCGAGTGAACAATGAGCGCTGCTCCCCTTGATACCTACTTGAGCTTTTAATGTTACCGGTCCATTAAATCTTCCCCACCTCCACTCTGGCCTCCCAAGGAGTCCGAACAGCTGCAGAAGCTCTTCATCCAAGGGCTGAACTTTGAAACAACTGAGGAGAGTCTGGGGAGCCATTTTGAGCAGTGGGGAACACTCACAGACTGCGTGGTAA
>NW_004524602.1:13912326-13931070 GCF_000260255.1 Octodon degus
CTTCAGGGCACTTTTGGCCAGCTGGAGAGGTGTGAGGTTCGAACTCCAGCAACCTGAGGCTGACAGCTTTGTGGAAGCAGCCACTTAAACAACTGAGCTAGGGCCAGGCCCCCCCAACATAGGGTTTTAATGTAGACCTTTTTTTGCACCTATGCTGTTGATTGCTAAATGTAATAGTTTGATCATGATGCTGAATAAATGTGTCATTAAAAAAATTTTTTAAAATGTTAGGTAGCTTATTCTTCCCCATATCAGACACTCTAGAAATAACAAATATGTTAAAGACATTCGCCTCTTTATGAATGTTGTGTTTATTTGTACAACACGCTTAGTGACTGGGCCGAAAATACAAAGGTGACTCCTGTTGTGCTGAGTCCAGTTCCTGTGACTAAAGTGGGTGTCACATAAGGAGCTCTGTATAGTACTTACCTTACAGTACTCAGAACAAAGAAAAGGTCAGAGGAGACTCCAGCCTGGTGGCTTCTTACTCTCACTCGCACAAGTCTTCATGCAGTGCTGTAATGTACAGTAACAGATTACAGTACGATGCTGTAGAGTGCAATCAGAAAAAATTACCAAGAAGTGCTGTACCAAAAAAAAAGTCTGAGCAACAAGCCTCATGTCAGAACAGTCGCTAGCCAGGCAGGCCACGAAAGGAAGCTTTTGTCCTCACGTCCCACGCATTCATCTGTGTTTGTCCTGTTCCTTTGTCCTGTTCCTTTGTATTTGTCCCGCTTGCTTTCTGTTTGTTCTCATCTCCTTCATATTCGTTATTACAAACACAAAAGACACACTTCAGGTGGATGACCCACTGGGGACCGTTCAAGAATTCCCACAGCAACTCACAGTCAGCAGACCCACAAATAAAAATTAGCATCGAGGATGATAAACGGCTGTCAAATCCATTTATAATATTCACTGAGGGGCTCTGTTTCTCAGTGCTGTAGTGTGTGCTTAATTTATGAAGGGGCCGTGGCTCGAGGCCAGCACCCCCAACGACAAGTCCAGGGTGACCTTAAGGTGCTCCCCATCTGCAGGTGGCGTGGCGCGTGGTGTCGGGCACTGCGTTAGGTGCTTTGCCTCACTGAAGAACCGCTTCCTAAAACAGAACGCAGCCCTACTTGCGCATAAACATGTGTGGGCACGTAGGGCAGACGCGCACCCACGCACAGGCGTACCCACGCAAAGCACACCCACGCACAGGCGCACCCACGCACAGGCGCGCCCACGCACAGGCGCGCCCACGCACAGGCGCGCACACGCTTAGACGCGCACACATGCACAGGTGCACAGATGCGCACTCACAGGCGCACACACGCACAGGCGCACGCACGCATAAACGCACACATACGCACAGGCACACACGCGCATAGACGCACACACGCACAGGCGCACGCACGCATAGACGCACGCACACACGCGCGTGCACGTGCAGTCTTTGGCGAAGGTGTCCAAAGGCGTGGAAGTTAATGCCTCAAGCAAGGGACACCTACAGTTCGGTTCCTCACTGCTGCGTGCAGTTGAATTTCGGAGGGTGAGGAGGGTGACTTGCTGGAGGCGGGCCTGCGGAGGCTGCAGTCGCAACGCGCGTGACCAGGTCGGAGGTTTGCTGAGAGCAGGTCGTGGGCTCGACCCGGGCCTGCCTCCTGCGTGCCTGCGGCTCTGGGGAGTCGGGATACCGCTGCGCCCCCACACTCACATCTGGTGGCACCTGCCACGCCCTGCTGCCCAGGGTGCAGGGGGTGCTGAGCGCTGCTGGGAAACGGGAGGACACAATAAAGGAGAAAGGGCAGCCAGCCGGGAAAAATAGGAAGTCGGTGCGGCTGGATGATGACGAGACTTTTTTTTTTTTTTCTTTTTTTGGCGGGGAGATAAGGGTGTTTTTGTTAGTTTAAGGGAGATAGGGACTCGCACTGGTTATTTGGTCCGAACTTGTTTATGGGTAGCTTCAGACTTTGAAACTGGCAAATGCTGGCGCTAGGCAAAACTCAAGTGTTTTTAGCACAGCGTGAAATCCCCGGAGTCTCCTGATTGTCGCTGCAGTGCGCAAGTCTCCGGAGGGAATGAACTCTCAGGCGCGACCCGACCGCACCCCGGAGGGTGCAGGGGTGCTCCGCAGGCGCTGCCACTCGTTTGGTTTCTGCTAGGAGAGAACCAGGGGACAGGAGACTGTCAGGGTGGAGATCTGTCCTTTTCTGGGCCGGGTGAGATGGATACATTAGCTCTTCAGCGGAACAGGAAAGCGCTTCGGAAGGCCCCGAGGCCTGGAGGCTGCAGTGGCAGATACAGCCTCGGCACAGCCCTTGCCTTTCTAGTCTAGTGTCAAAACTCCACGATGTCCCCGGCATAACCTGCTGTCCTATGAGTGGCTTTATGTTGTTAAAGAGGTGGAAAATTCCAAAGGCTTCATGGTATGTGAACACTTTATGAAATGCACATTGCAGGGACCGGAAGTAGAGCATAGCTCCGTCGTCTTTTCCGTGGCCCGTGGCTGCTGTCACCCTTGGGAGGCAGAGCTGAGAAGCTGGGATCAGCAACCGTGGCTGCAGAAGCCTAAGCTCTGCCTTTTGTGGAAAAAGTTTGCTGGCCTCTGCAATCAGGTCTGGGAGCTGAGCCCTGACTTTCCCTGCGGACAATCCTAGACTGTTGTTTTGGTATTATTCACCACAAGAACAGCTTCTGTAAACTTATCTTTTCCATTCTGGGATGGGGGAACGTGATCAATCAGCCACCACCAGTGTCCTGCGGTCACCCCGTCCGTTTCCACTCGGGCTCTAGCTGCCCACGGTAGTGGCTGTGGTACCTTGGCTTTCTCAGGATTTCCCCGTGTCCCCTGCCAACCTCCTGGGATTCCTAGAGGAGGGGGAGCCCTCTACCTGTGGCTAGGAGTAGGGCTTCCTCATCTGCCAGCGGCTTACAGTTTGTTGAAAGTTTCTAGTTGAATCTTCTCACTGGCTTATGGTGGCATTTGACAGTATGTGGTTCAGGTAACACATACATTCCAGTTTAGGACTTTTTCCTGTAGGTGCTGCCTCTGTCTAGCTCTCGACCTAGTTTGCCCTACGTCTTAATTCTCTGATGGATCAAGAAAAGTCACTAATTTCCAGTATACTATCTTTTCCCTGTTAGGTGAAAAATACGTTTCCTGGCTCCATACATAATTAGGACATCAAGGACTGGAACAACTTATCCCCCACAGAGTTTACTTTCTTTTTGAGGTACCAAGGATTGAGCCCAGGGGTGTCACTCTGAGCTACATCCCCAACACTATTTTATTTATATTTTATTTTGAGAAAAGAGCTCACCAAGATGCTCAGGTTAGGCTGAAATTCAGCATCCTTCTGCTCCAGCCTCCCAGAGTGCTAGAACTACAGGTGTGTGCCGGCACTCCCTGCTGGCACTATTCGATTGTCTTTGTTAGTATAACTCTCTTATTCCAGGAGAATCTTGCTCTTACAAATAACTTGACTGCTGCTAGTTACAGGAACTTCCTGAAAAACTCAACACCTCTTCGGTAAAATCATCAGCAGTTAATGCCTTCATATGCTTAGTCCTTCTCTTCAAAATCCTCCCCTGTGGTTTCCAGGAATAGCTCACGATCCTGGGTCATAATTCTTCCCCAGCTTCAATCAAGTCCCCCCTCCCCTTGCATTGCAAGACCTACCTCAGTGTGACCGTCCAACTCTCAGTGAAATCCTACCTTGTTTTAGTACTTGAAGATACTGGGAAAGTGCTGTGGAAGTCGTGTCCTCCCTTACCGATAGAAGCAATAAACTCGTCTTTGTCTTATCAACCGGAGGTTGTGATGTTTGGACAGCTAATATTTGATCCCATTTTAAGTCACATCTTGTAATTGTTTTATCACTTTCTTGGTTTTCTATGGGGTTATTTGCCTCTGTTTTCAACAATTCTTTGCATATTAAGAATATCAATTTTTGTGATACTAGTAGCTCATATTTAGTCCAAGCTGTGATGTGTCTAATTTGTAGGCTTTTTCACTGAAATTGTTTTATGTAGTCAGATTTATCAGCTTCTGACTGTGTCTGGATGTTGAGTCACAGGAAATACCTCGAGGTTCTTAGCTGATGGGTGTTCTAGCCGCCTTCCTAGCTGCTGGTACAAAGTCCTGGACACCTACAGCTTGAAGGAGCAGGGCTTATTTTGGCTCATGTTGTGAAGCCTCGGTCCTTGCGTAGTGAGCAGTGTGGTTGAAGAAAGCTGCTTCAGTCCCGGTGGGCAGGAAGCAGAGGGTAAAGCCAGGACAAGGGGGAGAGGTTCGTAGGTATGTGGGTATGCCCTCCTAGGGCACACCAGCCGTGAGCCCCTGCCCTGCCAGGTCCTACCCACACAGCAGGTCAGCTGCGGTGCCCACGGTGTCATCGTCTGCCCAGAGCCCCGCCTGTGAGCACATGGAGCCTGTGGGGACAGCTACATATACACCATAGCGCAGGAACTCAGCGTGCTGCCTTAAGTACTGGTGCTTCTGTGACTTGTTCTGTTTTCCACCCTGAATGCTGCTTGACATACGGTGAGAATGACAGATTTGCTCATTTTATTTTTTTTTTCATATGGCTGTCGAATTGAGTTCTACACAATTCTGGAATATTATGAAGTCCGGTTTGTCCTGAACTGACTTAACATGTCCTTGTACTGATTCACAAAAAACCAGTAGGAAAAAAAAGCCAATTTTTTTTGGGGGGTGCGGTGAGGTACCCGGGATCAAACTCAGGACATTGCACTTGCCAGATAGGCACTTATGCCCCTGAGCCATCTCCCTGGCCTAAGCCAAATTTAAAGTTGACATGAGGGATAAGCTATATGGACTATCTCCCCACTAAACGTATTTTTTGCCAAAAAGTAACAATAAAGAGGTGCTGGTCTGGGGACCTAGCTCAGCATTAGAGCACCTACCTGGCAAATATGAGGTCGTGAGTTCGATTCCTGGTATGGAAACAAAAAGAGAAAGCGATGCTTACCTTAGAAACAACTTAAAAAGGTAAGAAGGATCACACCCCTGCCTAGTTGAAATTAAAGCTTATAACAAAGATGATACGTACATCTCTGAGAGTTAGAAGAGAAAATATTTCTAAATTTTATCAAGACACTTGGCTAGCATTTTATAAAGGTTTTGCTTGGTTTGCAGATGTAGGCAATGATATAGGCAGAGGCAATTTGAGGACTTCCCTTTGGGCCCAGGGATGTACTCATTTTAATACTTCATGTAATTAGACGCCTTCCGAGGATCACCACAATGAATTAGGACCATATTAAACCTAAAGGAATACACAGTTTGCTTGTGATCAGTCATGTTGATGTAAGAGAAAACAGCAAACATTATTGACCCACTGGGCTGAAGGAAGACGCAAACTTGCCAGGCACTTCTGGTAATGACCCCTACACCCAGACAAGCTCTGCACCAAGGAAGTGCTTTAACCTGGCCCTGCCTGGCTGGCCAGCTGTGCCGAGTGCCCCGGCACGGTGCTGCCAGGGCCAGACCCTGGTGCGTGCACACCCTGCGTTCAGGCCTTCGGTCCGACCCACTGGTGGGCGGAAGTGTGCGGTGTCGTCTGGCTTCCTCCCCTGCAGTCCGAGCTCTCTGGGCCAGCAGGAGTAGGCCGGGGTTTTTCTCTGTTTCCAATCATTGGTGTAGGTGTGTGCGCTTCGTCACTAGGTCTGACCCAGTGTACACAAATGTCAGATGCAATACAGCGACAGCAGGTGCTGCAGGATCCGAGAAAACCTTTAAAGATGTGAATGCGAGGAGGGAAGGGGCTGCCGGTCATGAGAGAAAGACCCGGGGGCCGGGGATATAGCTCAGCGGCATAAGCGGCTGCCTGCCAAATGCAGGGCCCCGAGTTCGATCCCTGGTACTGCCAAAATAAAAATAAAAATAAAAAATGATTAAAAAAAAAAAGAGAGAGAAAGACACAGGGGTGGGGGCCCGGCTGGGGGACTTTTTGGGTTTTTTCTTGGCTTTGTTTGGAAAGGAAACTTCTATAAAGGTTTAAGATAAGCCGGGCCTGGTGGCACTCACCTATAATTCCAGCACTCTGGGAGGCTGAGGCAGGAGGATCACAAGTTGGGGACCACAGCCTGAGCAACTTAACAACATAGTGAGGCCCTGTCGCAACAACAATAATAATAATAATGGGTTTAATTTCCCATACTGCAAAAAAAATTTCAGACAGAGAACATTCTTTCCACAACCATTGATGACACGTCACTCATCAAGCTGCCAATCTCAGACTTCCCTTAACAGACCCACAGGATCGCTGCCTGAGGACTTGAGCTTGCTCTGTAGCATCTTAAAAGATGCCTTTGTGCACTTAATAAACAATGGAAGTTAATTTAGACTCACATGCCCAGAAGGAGGGAACAAGTCATAAAGGTCAAAGCCCAGAGCCTGGGGCACAGAAGGATCGTCTGGGGTAGACAGGAGGGAGCAGGAAGAAGCGTGGACGCTGAGGCCGGGCAGCGTTCAGGTGCTGCAGAAAGAAGCACTCTCTGCTCCTTACGCACATGCCCTGGCCCCTCCGAGCATCGGGACAAAGGCAGTTTTTCTTTTCTTTTTTAAAAAAATTTAAAAACCTTTGTTTATTTATTTGGTACAGGGTCTCACTATGCAGCTCGGACTGTGTGATCTTCCTGTCTCAGCCTCCCCAGTGCTCAGATTGCAGGTATGCCCGATTTCGCCTGGGTTTCCGGGCCGACACAGCATGTGGTGCTGGGGATTGAACCCAGGCCCTTGCGCTTGCCAAGTAGGCGCTTAGACTGCTGAGCTAGCTCCCCAGCCCCAAATGCTCTTTCCTAACCAGAGGTGGGAGGTACCTCTGGTTTTAGCGAAAGGAAGCCGGGTCTCTCGCTCCACTATCGGCCAGTTGAATCGGGAGTGCTGCTCCTGCGTGGCCATTTGTGGCACCTAGAAAGCTGAGTACTGTGAGTGACAGTGCCTCTTCTGTCTGGGCTTGCAAGAGTTGCCCGCAGAGTCGGCTCTCTGGTCTTCCTGCCAGAGGTGTAATACACGCTAAGTTGGCTTGGCCTAAAGGGCCGGAAAGAGAGTAGCCAAACTAGCTAGGGGATCACCCTCTGGGTGTCAGGGAGCAAGGGCCAGAGAGAGGGCTGAGCACCGTGTGTGGCGGGAGAAGTCACTGACGGCCCTCGGCACCCAGGTCTCAGTGAGGTCGAGGACTTTTACTTTCCTGTTTCTTTTAACCAAAATAGCTTTATTAATTCATCGGCACTCCTGCAAAGTGATTGTCTGCCTCTTCCCAAGGATGTGTGCCTTTCAAACAGCTTGCTTTAATACCGTTGATTCAGGAACAGTCAATATTTGTACTGCCACCCCATGTTATTGGAGGCCACAAATCATTGTCTACCAGCGTAGAATGCGAGTGGTTTCCTGTCCTGCCCCCCACGCATATTCTTTCCTGCACAGACCCTATCTGAGCCTTTTATTGGCAGGGAGAAGTGCCCTGCCCTCCCCCGCTGGACAGAAACTGGCAGCCAGGCTGGACTCTGGGCCTCAACTGACCCGGGAACCTGGAAGTTGTTCCTCGTCCTGCAGCCCTGACCCCGCCAGCCTGCGTCGGGTGCATAATGACAGCGCCGGCCCTGAGGATAAGACAGTTTATGCTACCACGCTGGCACGGAGCCAGGGTCTAGCCAGTGCGGCGTGCATCCTGGCCACACAGGGTGTGCGTGTTATAACTCTCCACAGACTAAGGGGCTCTGTGAGGGACCTGAATTTTAGGAGCTTGGAAGGGAGACTCTGAGGGAGTGTTTGCAGCAGGATGGCAAGCCGGCACTTGCCCAGCAGCGCCATGCCCACCACAAGACTGGTGTCACAAAGTGACGTTGGTCATAGTCATCTTTTCAGGAGCAGGAGATTTTGTGTATTTGCTTGGGGGACACAGAGACTTCCTGGCCTCACAGGCTGTGGTCCTGTATTTGGTGGACCAATGTCAAGGAGTTCAGCATGACACTGGGTGAGATGCACGTGGCCCAGACTTGTGTGAAAACACCTGCTGCCTGAGCCAGGCGCTTGGCCCCGTTTGGCGCTATAGCCTTACGTTCAGTGTGCTCACCCTTCCCTCTTGGTGCCGAGTACACTCCGGCTATTGTTCTCCGTGTAGGTAAAGGAGGAAGATAAAGAGCCTCTTGAGATAAAGGGCTTCCTTGAGCAGTCCCGGGTTATGAGCAAAGCCACAGTGGCCGCAGACCAACTCTCCAGGTCCCCTTGGCCAACTGCTGCCCATGGAAACCAGGGCCAGGTAGGTCACCCAGCCTGTTGAGACTGAAGTTAATAGTCCAATTTATGGAAGTGTTTTTCCATTCCTTTTGGCAGAGACAAAGGGAAGTACATTCACTTACAGGCCGGGAGAACCAACGTTGCCCTGGTTGCCGTGTGTAACGACAGGCCCTGCCACAATGTAGGCCGTGAGAAAATGTCAGTGACCTAGATTCTGTGCTAAGCCAACACCATGAAGAGCTGCTGACCCAGTTTCCACATGGCCTTTACTTTCTCTTTTTGAGTTTGGATTGCCTAGATTACCTCAGATACCAGGAGACAGGGGTTGTGTTAGGCGAAAGCTGTGGTGGGAATTGCTCTAAGGCTCTGCTGGGAGCACTTCAGATTTGAGGCTGAACCGGAGGTGCTCTTGGGTAGTACGGACACTGTCTGAATTATTTATTTTGAGGAAAGTTGGCTGAAACGAATGATGTTTTTACCCACTGGTACCTCTTAAGTCCTGGGGGTGGCCCTCAGACCGTCATGGGGGTGGGGGAAGGTGGGAAGGTGGGGTGGATCAAAGAAATGGTGCTCTGTGGGCACACTGTGGGTTGTGGGGAGTGGGCTGAGGGACAGGGCACCCTGGGCCGGGCAACAGAATACAGGGTGGCTCAGTGTTTATTTAAGGAACAGCCTGTGGGAGCTGGCTTGTGGGGGACACAGCAAGGGGCATGTGCCACCACTCACAGCCCCTGCTCTCTCTGGACATTCAGCTGTGCATCCAAATACAGTCGTGTCACTTTTCAAAGGGGACATAGTCTGAGAAACTTGTTACTAGGTGATTCCTTCAGTGTGCAGCACTGGACTTAAAAACTGAGCCAACCACAGTGCCAGCCCTGGGTCCATGTGGCCCATTGTTGGCCATGGCGCTGCCCAGGCCCTCGGCAGAGCCCAGCTCACCTGCGTTACGCACCTTGGGGTTACCTGAGTAGCAACAGCTGAGATACACGGTCCAGGAGGGGTCATCATAAGCGGGGTCCTTCCCACGTCATAGCCCTTCTAGGGGTTCCGGGGAGCCTCCCAGGCCCCACTGCTGCAGTGTTGGGGGAAGCAGAAGGCCTGCGGTGACGGGCGCCTACCTGCTCGCATTGTGCACAGGGGCTCGGTCTCAGAACCTGGGGGTGTCGGTGCCCAGCCAGAGGCTGGGAGGGCCCTGCTGGGCAAGGCATTACTCTAAGGGACCATTTCGGAGCTCTAGAATTAGGAAGAGAGGGTCGTTGCACGACCTTGTGAGTGAGCTACAGCTGTGGGATGGAACCTTTCTCAAGGAAGAATTTTTATAGCGTGTGGATTACATCTCAGTGAAAACACCCCCGAGAGATCAGGCAGGGCAGAAGCTGGTGTGAGTGCAGCACCACCCACCGCAGTGCAGCCACCTTAATTATGTCATTATGTCGCTTTATCTCCTGTCAAAGGCAAACACCATAAAATCAAAGCCATTTGACCTACCGTGCCCAGTGTTTCTGGAAATCTCTAGGGCAGTTTTGCTGTAAGCTTGGTCACTGAGGCCCAGGGAAGGGAAGCACAAGAGAAGACACTGGCTGGAAGTCAGGTCAGGCCTGTACACGACCAGCAAGTGAGAGTCACCAGAACCGTGTGTCCCTGAGTCACCAGTGAACAGGGGAGCAGGAGGAGGCCAGCTGGGGTACGGCGCTGCGTGCTGTAGTTCTATGCCAAGAGGACTGGCATTGTGTTCCCCTCACTGTTGTGCTGAGAGGAGGCTACAGTGGGACCCCAGGTCAAGCAGGTAACCTCATATTCTAAAGGCAGTGGCAGTGCAGCTGCGCCAGCTTGCTAAGAGAGGGGAGGGGAAAGCTTCCTACAGCCACAGCACTACCTGGACCCTCACAGGATGTCCCCAGAATGTGCAGGAAATCCAGCAGGAATCTGCAGGGTGTGCCGCTTGGTGTCAGTGAGGCCCTGTCCCTGAGCCTCAGTTTCCTCATCTAGAAGGTATTGATGTTAGTGGTTCCCTCCTGAAGAGGTTGCCATGAAGATAAAATGACTTAGTGAACAGGATCTCAGGCTTGAAGACAATTGTGAGAATCATGATTATTTTTATTTGGTTCCAAACAGGAAGGACTGCAAAGGTATGAGCCTTTTTGTCCCAGTGAATAATGTACAGTGTTTACAGGTGACACAGAGAAGGCACACTATTTTTAAACGTTGCCATTCTTTCAGGGTTAATGATCTGCAGAATGAGAAACATAGGCACCAGGAAGTTGTGAAGTGTGAGGCAGGGGGAAGGAACGGGGAAAAAATACAGAATGGTTTTGAATAGGCTCATCCCGGTGCCGGCAGAGTGCATGCAAATGAGATCTGGATGCCTGCCAGGCATCTCTGAGGATTCATGAAGGCCAGGAAGAAAGCAAAGGGCTGGGAAGAGGAAAGCATGGCACCCACTGTCACAAAAGGAGTCGTGTGGAAATCCTACAGCCACCATGCAGCGCGCACAAGAGTGCCGACTCTTGGTCCAGCGTGCTGAAGTTCAGTTGGAGTCGGCAGTGCAGTGATTCGCTGTAAAGCCTCCTCAAGTTTATTCCTTGTGGCATAGAGCGTCAGTGGGTGGGAGCAAGGGTGTGCGGTAGGCAAGTGCCCCCTGGGTTTTCAGAAGGCGTTAGTTAGGCTTTGTCCCCCGAAGATTTGGGGGCAAAATGGAGAAGTGCCGGTTGCAGTAGGAGAGAGTCTGTAGCTTTTGGAGAGAGAGAACCTGAGCAGAGGAAAGCCACTTGTCTCAGTTATTTTTCTCTTGTCACTGCGACAAAGTACCTGACACCCAAAGTTAAGGAAGGAAAGATTTATTTAGCTCACACTTAGTGGAGGTTTCATTCCATACTCAGCTAGCTTCAAGGCCGAGGGCAGCCGATCCTGGTGGCAGAAAACAACAAAACAGCAAAAGCAAAATAGGAGGAGCAGTGACAACAGCGGCAGAGACAGAGCCTCTGTCTTTCCTTATATTGCATTCAGGCCCTCTGTGGGTATAGCTCTCACACCTATAATCCCAGCGCTGGATATGAACTAATCAAAATCTCTACAAGCCTGCCCCAGTGAGTACATGAGGCTTTGGGGGACAACTAGACATGAACACCGCTCACCTGCAGCATCTGGGGGACAGAACGGGGCTGTGAAGCCAGTGTCCTGTAGGGCATGGGTGGACTGCTTTTATCACATTAGAGCACCTTCTCCGTAGGTGACAGCGTGTGACTGCTGGTGTAGCACTGGTTGTTCGGCACACCATGTTCCAGATCCTACCTTTTCCTGTAGGTTTTCAGCACAGGCGGAATGACACCCCTTCCGGTATGTCCCCTTTACCTGTGGACAGTGCACCTGTTAGGAGAAGGAGCTCAAGGAGCATGATGGCCTCTCTGCTGCCCCAGGAATGCCCCAGCTCTCCCGCGCTCGGCCCCTCCCCGCCCTGCCTTCTCTGAGGTTTGTGTTTCCTTCAGTGCAGTCCCCTTGTCTTGTTGGGTTACTTGAAAGGTTTTTATCCTTTGACTCCTCATGAAAATGCTCACCTTACACAGGACCTGAATGGCCACATGGGCCTGGTGGAGGGGGCGTTGGAGCAAAGAAGACAGCGCGGGGTGCTTCCTGGGCCTGGACAGCAGGTGGGTGCCTGGGGCCGGAGGGGAAGGAAGCCACCTTCCTGATGTAGCCCTAGGAAGGCACTTTGAACAGATGGAGTCCGGGCAGGGGTGGAATCTGTTCTTCAACTCAAAGCTTGGTAATCATTCTATGGGTTCATTGTTAGGAAGACTCGGCTTGCCCTTTTGAAAAGGCATTGGATGCGCCTTTTATTTTATTCTTGTGTTTGCTGCATCATCTCTCAGCAGAGAGAAAGCACAACCGATTGGTGACATTAATATTAACTTGTACAAAGGGAAACATGAATAATGTTTAGCTCTAGCAGAGAGGAACACGTGGCAATTTGGAGAGACACGTGAGTAAATTATTCTGCCACTGACTCAGAAATCTACTTCCCAAATGAATCATTTATGGGGCCCGAACCAGTATTGCCGCAGGAGCTATCAATCCAAACAGGAACAGGTCTGGCGTTCTGTAAGAGCTCTTTTGGTCATTTACGGTCCAGAATAGATGAGCCTTGGCACATGCGATTTTATTGCTGGAATCAATAAAGACTGGCCTCAGGCCAGTGCTTAGAATAGCTGCTGCAGCTGTCTGAAAGAAGGAGAGATTGCGGCTGCAGGCCTCTTGGGCAACCCCCATTCTGCTGCCCCAGATTCAAGCCTGACCTGGTATCCCCCACTTTCTGTCCAACCTCTAGTGGGTGCTGTCTTTCCCTGCGTTTAGTGAAAGGCTTCCCTAGGTCAGACCTGTCATCTTTATACTTTAGAATGATGTATCATGGTTCACTGTCTCTGTCTCTGTCTCCACCTCTCTCTCTCTCTCTCTCTCTCTTTCTCTCTCTCCCTCCCTCCCTCCCTCCCTCCCCAAACCACTAGTCTTTCAAGCTCTCCAGCACAGACTGCCATAAAAGTCACTGATCATTTATGGACTTTTCTCTTGCATGTGGCAAAAGCAGTTCCTGCTTGGGCCTGTTCTGATATCTACCATCGTCCTGAGTATGGGGCTCAGGAGTCTCCCTGTCAGAGCGGGGGTCTGGGGGAGCCCAGACCCTCACGGTGGTTCTGTTCCAAATGAAGCAAGACTTCACACCTGCCTGGCCTGGCTTCTCCACCTGAGTTGGGCTGGCAGTCAGAGCCTGTCAGACCCTCGTGCAGCGATACTTCTTAGGGTCTGCAAACTCTTGAGCCCAATTTCATAAAAAATATTGAGACTATCTTTAAGACAGGCTATGAGCAACAAGTATAACCAAATATATACATCTGAATTATTCTAATTTAGCAGGATATTTGAGCACACTCATTTCTATTTCCCTGTGAACTTATTTTGTAGTCTTGGAAAGGGCTTTGTCTGGACTCCACCCTTGTGTATGTGTCAAGCATTTCGCAGAACCGTGATTCCCAGGATTCTGGTGAATTGTGGGCGACACCAGTGAGGGGCCGTCACCCCTCACTGGTGTTGCCCACAATCTGGGCCGAGTGCAGGTGCATTGGCGTAGTTCCTGCGCCCCACACTGCAGGAACCACCACGCCAGGCTTAGATGTGTCTGTTTGGCATGGAGTCTTGCTTTTGCGAACACCAGACATGTTGCAATGTACAAGTGCTATGTTATGCTTTAAGCAATTGCTATGATTTCTGGGTGCTTTATTGCCAAATATTTATACACATATGCATATAGATACGTAATCCTTCAAGTCATGCTGATAGTCTTATCCGTGTCTGCTGCAGTCGGCCAAAGGCTGCTGGATAAGACCCATTAAGAGTTACTTATTTCTTTGGCAAGGTTTTCCTGACACTGAGCCATCAAAGAAAGCCAACAGTGTCAGCAATGTAACAGGTTACTGAGGCGATGGAAAATGCAACTGCCGTCCAATGACTCAGTTTCAAGACAGCTTGTTGTTTGTATTTTCTTCAGGTTTTAATGAGCAAAGGTTATACACTTAAACTCAGTTTCTGTTAATAAAATATGATACGCGTCTATTTTATAACCATTAGGATCCAGGATAAGATGTCACTTGAAAGAAATGAGGTATTTTCTACTGAAAATGGCTGCAGTCCTGGATGCATGATTCCTTCTACTTCTCCAGGGCAGTTCCAACTGAGGCTGCTCTTGGGAAAAGGAGACCCTACTGGATGGGACTGGGGACACCAGGAGGATCCCTGCTGTTGACGGGCTTTGCTTTACCGAGAAGTGAAGTGTTTGTTTTCCACTGTGAGGCTGGATGGTTATGCCTTGGTTCATGTAAGTGGAAATTCACATCGAAGTAGAAAACAAAATAGAAAAGAATGATTTTTTTTTTAGACAAGGTCTTGCCATGTAATTCAGGCTGGTCTTGAACACACTATGTAGCTTGAACTTGTGATGATCCTCCTGCCTCAGCCTCCCAAGTGCTGGGATTACAGGCATGCACTACCATGCGCAGTGGAAAGATAAGATTGTAGAACCTCCCTAGGGAGTCAGTTTTGGCTACTGTGAAAGACTCTGGATTCATATGTAGGGATTTTTAAGTTTAACTTAATTTTTTTGTCTTTTTGAGGCAGCATTTCACTAGGTAGCCCAGCCTCGCCTCTAACTCATGGCGATCCTCCTGCTTCAGTCCCGAGTGCTGGAATCTCACCCAGCCTGTAAGTGGGGATTTCAGAGACAATGGAAAGTGGACTTTTCTGAATTTCTCAGTGTTTTTGACAAGATAAATGTTGTTAGACACTGGGGAAAATGATTTTCTGGTGACTAGGGCTGTGATGTGCTTGCTAGAGGGGCTTGGACCTTGTGGGTGACTGCGACTCATTGTGCTAGGGGACAGTCTTACATTAGCAATCAACTTTGCAATACTTATAATAATTTCCACATAAAAGGCAAGAGAAGAAGAGATTAAAAAGTTTACTCAAAGTGAACCTCATGGCAAATGACAAATAAGAATTGAAAGCCAGGCTCTCGTTGCATCTCACTTTGACAGGGAAGACAAAGCCATTCTCCGAGGGCTGCTTCTTGAAGGGGCTTGAGCCTGCCAGGTCCCCAGCCAGGAGGCCGGTGAGCGGGGTTGCAGGATTGGCGCTATAATATCTAGGTGTGGCGTTCGCAGGGCCTCGCTGGGCTGAGCTGGGGCAGCTGTCTTGGCTGTGGTCTGAAGGTGGCAGAAGGTTCCGGGAAGGAAGCGCCGAGGAGAGCAGGATGCGTCCCTTTGCACCTGGGCATGTGAAGCTTTATGTTATCGCTGACCGACTGTGGCTAATGATTTAACCAGGGCCTCATGATGTTACAGGATCCTGTTCTGTTCATGAGTCTGCCCAGCATTCCAGGGAGACAGAGACTGGCCCTTTAGTGGCTGGGCCAACACCTGGCACGCCCATTTCCTAGCCCAGCTGTCCCCAGCACAGTTGAAGCCCAGGAAAGTATGCTACAAACCACTGATGATTTTTTTAAAGTATTTTTTTATTTATTTGGTACAGGGTCTTTATTTGGTACTATACATCTTGGACTCATAGAGATCCATCTGTCTCAAACTCCCCAGTGCTGGGATTACAGGGTTGTGCCACCATGCCCGATTTCAGTGACCAGCATGAGATACTAGGGATCAAACCCGGGTCCTTGCACTTGCCAGGCAGGCACTTAGACTTCTGAGCTGTCTCCCCAGCACTGACCACTGATGATTTTGTTGTAAGTCAAGATTGGCCCTTCCATCTCATACCTAATAGGTGGCCAATTGATTTTTTTAAGAAAATTAGCATAAATGGAAAATTGGATGTTGTAACCACAGAAATGCACCCTTGGGGCTCCTCCTGCCAGGTCTAGCATGGCCCCAGTGGGGCCACCATTGTTTTCACCAAGGGAGCTATTTCCTGCCAGCCACAGTGCACTGTGGGGATCCTGGCATATTCCCACTGCGCATGATGCGGGGATCTTCTGGTGGGCACCCTTGCCTTGGGGACATCCTCCCCGCTTGCTGTGGGCTTTCCTGCTTGAAGTCCGTTCCCCCAGTACCTCAGAATGTGACCATATTCAGAGGCAGGGTGTGTAAGGAGCTGCTAAGCCCTAGAGGTCTGTGCTCCAATGTGCCTGGTGTCCTCAGGAAAAGAGGAGGTTGGGACACAGACATACACAAAAGGGAAGACCCTGGGAGAAAGCCGCCATCTGCGAGCCAAAGGCAGAGGCTCGGAAGGAAGCAGCCCTGCCAGCGCCCTGGTCATGGACAGCCAGCTGTAGGGCCTGCAGGGAAGCCAATCCCTGCTGTTTAGTCACACAATCCAGGGTCCTTGGCTGTGGCAGCCCCAGGGGACTACAGCCAGCCCCAGCTGTGTTACTGGGCCTGAGTGCTACAGTGTGAGGTGTCCCCTCCCCACGCTGCTTCCTTCCCTCTCTGCTGGCAGCACGTGTTGTGGAGGCTCTACAGGCCCCTTCCGGCCTCCCTGCACCTTCCCCTCACAGGTGCCCCCCTCAGTTCTCCTGTGTGCCTCATCCATCTGTCTCTTGGAGGACCCAAACTGTAACAAATGTGAAGAAAAGACAACTTTATTCAGAGGTACAAAGCATTCCTTTCTTTCTTTCTTCATTCATTCATTCATTCATTCATTCATTCATTCATTGTCTTTTCGAGCCAGGGACTCACTATGCAGCTCAGCCTGGCCTTGAGCTCACTGTGTAGCCCAGGCTGGCCTTGAACACACACTGATCCTCCTGCTTTAGCCTCCCTAGTACTGGGATTACAGGTGCGTGTCACTACACCCAGCCTGCACAGCATTCTTGAGATTATCAAAAAATAAATTCTAGGGCCGGCAAGATAGCTCAGTGGACTAAGTGCTTGCTTAGACAAGCGCAGGGACCAGGTTCCATTCCTTAATATCGAATGCCTCACTGGCCCCACCCCAAGTGAGCTGAGCCGGTGACAGAGACTGGGTGTGGTGGCACATGCCTATAATCCCAGTGCTAGGGAGGCTGAAAACAGGAGGATCACTAGAGTTGGAGCTGCATAATGAGATCCTGTACCAAATACATTAAAAAGAAAAGAAATAAATTCTAATACTACAGTAGGCGACATTTCGTGACAAGTAAATTCTCACTTACCGGACTCATGTATGCCTCACCAGTATAGACATCTGCAGCCATTTTCTCCCTGGCCCTCTGGGGCCAGCTGATGTGGGGCTGCCTCCCCTGCTAAGATAGGCATTGGACACATGGGGAGACTGAACTCTAATCATGCAGGGTCCCAGCGAGTCGCCCAGGGTCACAGGGTCCACGTGTGGATGACCTATGCGGCTGGTTATCTCCGGCCCCTGTACTGGCCATCCGGTCACACACACAAGCTTTCCCTTTCACCAATACCTCAGGCTCCCGCTAGGCATGAGCCCCCACGACATGAGTGGGCTGACTTCACAAGCTGTCACAGAGGATGAAGCCTGGCTTAGACCCTGAGGCCACAGCGCATCTGCGCAGGAGCACGAGGCTGGCGTGGGCTGGCGGCAGACTGGATCATTATGGATCCAGGAGCTGCCTCTTCACCCACCTTCAGCGTCTTGCCCAGACTTGGGTAGAGCCCACCCTTACCAGCTAGCAGTGGTTCAGGGTTAGGGAAGCCAGACAAGGCTTAACCTGAGTGCGGGTGCTACACCATTCCTGTTTCTTCTAAGTCTTTTGTGACTTGTGCCATCTGACACAGTGGAGGGGAACCTTAGTTGAAGCGAAGTGCATACCCTCTGCCCTCTCCGCACCTCCAAGGATCAGGGGCAGTTCCGAGGTGAGTCATAAGACAATCTTGCAATCCAATTACTGAGTTTTGTTGTCCCTTAAATTTTCCAGCTAAATCTAGTGCCCCATTTGACCTATCTTCCTTGTGTTAGATACCTTCTTGTGTTCCAGCCGGGAACTCTGGGATCCACCGGAAGTCAGCTCAAAGCTTCACAGTCCTCGCGGGCTGTGCCACAAAGCTGGGACCCACGGGTGGGCACAGGTGTTGTGAGGCCCGTGGCTCATGCAGTTTAACTCCTCTAAGAAAACAAACATACTTTTGCAAGCAAAAATTACGGACACATGACTATTTAACCAGAATGAGAAAAGAGATGGCAATAAATTGCAAATTGGAAAGAGCCGATAGCACCGCAGCAATCACAAAATCCGGGAAAACAGTGCAAGATTTTTATGAACACTGGACAAACCTGTACATCACTTTCCCATGTTCTTGGTTTCTTTATTGTTTAATCTCTTTATATGACTATGCCTTTGTAGTACTGTTTGTTGTTTTTTTTTTTTTTTATAGAGAAGATCAAAAGAGTTTTTCTCTTAGCATGGATTGTTGAAAAACTTTTATTACTGGCAGCTTAGAAAATTCTCAGTGTGCTAACGCGTCTCAGGAAGGTCATGTAGCACTGCTAGGCTGTCTGCCAAGTAAGGAAATGAATGCGTCATTAGCTTCATGGTAAACCTCCCTCTTATCTTACTTGTCTTTCCTATGTCAACTGCATGCTGGGCCCTGAAGTTCATACGATTTCGGGTCAAATTCCTGATCTAGGCCTCATAAAAAAGTCAGATCCCTGCCCCAAGATTTCTGCAGTTTCTAGGGAGGATCCTGTGTCCTCGTCATAGGTATTATTGGGAAGCCAGCATCTCTTGATTGTGTTTCTGATGGCAGTATTTTCCTCCTGTCCTGAACTATTAAGATGTATAGTTCAGTGGGACACACTTCTGAAGTTCCAAGCTGGAGCACGATCCATACTGAAGGCCAAAGGTACACTGCATTCCTGCTGGTTGCCACAGTTAGCTCCAGCAGAGGTGGAAGTCTCAATGTTCAATCAGTTTTTGGGTGAAACTTTCTGGGAAGAGAAACTTGCTTTCTCTCGGGAACGTATGAGGTATGATAAAATGTAAGAATTACCCCGAC
>NW_004524602.1:13931942-13934044 GCF_000260255.1 Octodon degus
TATTTTTTTTTTCTTTAAAATAAAAATAACTGATTCAAAAAAAAAAAAAAGACCCAGTACCAAATACATAAATTAAAAAAGAAATTACCCAGACTATTGTAATGGGTCAACTCACATTTTAGACTATAAAACCCCTCTGCTTCCTGGGCTCGCTGCCTTTCAGTCTTCTGCGTGAGAGCTGACAGGCCCTGAGCTCAGTAATAAACGGCTTTCCAAATTCCAATCTGGCTGATCTGGTTCCTATTCTGAGCGACCCATAACAACTATCTGAGCTGGTTTGGAAAAAGGGAGAAAACAGGTTTAAACGCTGAGATTGCAGGAATGTACCCTCTTGTCTGGCCTTGTTGGATACTTTATATTACGTGTAGAAAATAATTCTTATCCTGTTACTGAGCTGATAGATGTCAGGTTTGGTGCCAGAGGAAAGAAGAGATAACGGAAGATCGTGGGTAAAACAGATGGAGACTTTATGTTTTTAGAAAGGGGGAGGCAGCCAGCTTACGGACTTGGAGGAGTACACTGGGGACCCGACTAGGGGAAGCCGACTCCCGGCAGGTGGGAGGGTTTAGCAGCACTAATCTCTGGTGCACCTTTTTCATGTGAGTTTCACGGACTGAGCATTTGAAATGGGAGGATCCTTTCTAAAAGACAAGCCTTGGAAATACGAGGGTTTCATTATCAAAGAATACCCTTTGAAATTTTTATTAATGCTGCCTCTCACATTCCCCCAGTAGCTGCAAGCCTCATCTGCACACACACATGAAAACTTAGGACACCGTCTTTTGGCCCGTGAGCTCTCACGGGGCTTTGCGGATTCCAGCGTCAGTAACCCTTCTCTCAGCCTCTGCTAGTATATATTTACAATCTGGCTTACACATTAGACTTGAGGTTACCTTGAAAGATTTTGTTTATACTGCACTTTCCCCAACAGTAACCTGGCATAGATGCTGGGTGTTCACAACGGGGTGCGGAATCTCATTGCATTCACTGACTAGCGAAATTTTTCCTTGGCAAGATTATTTTATTCTTTGTGAGTACTTTTGGTATGCTTGATGGAGAGGATATGCTTCTTCCCGTAGGGAGGGCAACTATGAAAATACCAATAATTCCCCAGCAAACTGAGGGACAGGTATGGCAGGAATTTAAGATAGGAGTGGTGGTGCATGTCTGTAATCCTGGCACCAAGGAGGCTGAGGCAGGAGGATCGCCATGAGTTTGAGGACAGCCTAGTTTATGCGATGAGTTCACAGCCAGCCTGAACTACACAGTGAGACCCTGTATCAAAACAAACAAAACATGATTAACGACAGTGGACTCTGACTCAAGGGTCTTAAATGTCGGTGTTTGTTCTGTCGCGAGGAAACCATTTTGGTGCCCATCTTCCAAACGTAGCCTCTTCATGGGTGATCCGGCTCAACTCCTAGACTTGGTGGCTAGACCTCGACCCAGAAGGAGCCATGCAGCCGGATTCTACACACAGCTGATTAAATATTTGAGCAACTCATTTTATAATGTGAGTTCACTAAGTGCCTACCTATTGCACCAAAGCCATCGGCAATTAGATCACTCAGAAATAGCCTGTGAATGCAAAGGCATATCTTTCATGGCTTAAAATAGAAAAATCAGTAATGTTCTGAAGGTCACAAGTCGAGATGTCGGGCTGTGCGCCACCCACACTGACGCAGCCCGAAGCTAGTCTGTATCAGGCATTTCTCGAGTTCTTTTTCTGCCTGTGCCCCTGAGCTATCTCCCACCCATTCCTACATGACGAGCAGTTGTAAAAGTGGTTTCCAATGTGTGTTCTGGTGGTAAAACCCAATGCATGTGGCTAAGGTTGGGATTTGCTTTTATGCTAAGCTCTTGGAGAGCAGTCACTTCCTTCTGAATTGTCCCTGGTTGCCTGGCTTCCTCTGACGTCAATGAGTTAGGCAGGTTTCCTTCTGAAAAGAATCTAATGGGTTGGAACTTTCCACTCATATTGTCCCACAAGCAGAACTTGTTTTGAAAGTGAAATGAAATGGAATGGCATAGAATGGAAAATACCAGCGCTCATCTTGCTACAGGGAACCCCCAAATGGCACAGGGAGAAAAAAAACTGATCT
>NW_004524602.1:13934534-13951475 GCF_000260255.1 Octodon degus
GAGTCACGTAGCAAGCGGGACAGGGTCTCTTCCTATTGGGGGGTAGGCTAGTGACTCATTTGGGCTCTTTCAAGGTGATTGATAGCTATTTAGAATATCAGTCCCTGATGCCCATCCCTAGGGAAGTATGTAGCTGTATTTGTTTTCCTCTTTGGTCTTGAGGTCTGGCCCATATGGGAGTGTCTGTCTCTTCTAAGTTGCAAAGTCACCTGGTCTTCCATCTTGTCCCCTTGAGGGCCTGGCCCTGTCTCACTGCCTATAATATTTCTTTTTAATTCAGCTGCCTACAACAATCCTGTGTTAAGGGTGAAGGATATTCTTAGCAACTCTTGCCTTAGTTTCACATATGAAATGTAGTGTAGTGTAAATGTATTAGTGCCTGAGGGTCAAAGTACATGAAAAATAGAGAGTGACTGCATTTGTGATTTTAAGGTAGTTTTGCATGTGCTACAAATATTTCAGAGATGACTAAACACTCCTTGTCCATTTTGGTAAATACACTTAATGTGGTAGGACATAGACTTCACCCTTGACAGTATGGAAGGTACTTCCAGAACTTGTTTTCAAGATAAGCTTCCATGTCCCTATTTTAGCATGCAGTCACCTGAAGCTTAAAGCTTGGCTTCATATTGCAAATACCTTGCTGTCGCCCCATCTCTTCCTTCTGTGTAGCGTGTTTCTCAAAAGCAAGTACAGCAGGCTAATGAAAGGAGAATTAAGGCGACTTTTAATATGTTCATTTGAGTTTGGAATTTAAGCTCCTTGCTGGGATGTCTGTTCTGTGCCCACAAAGATCTAGATCTCTTGTGAGAAAGACCCCTGTCTTTACACCTTGAAAGAGCCCAAATGAGTCACTAGCCCACCCCCAGTAGGAAGAGACCCTGTCCCGCTTGCTACGTGGCTCGCTTCCCCATTTGGTACTGGATTTGATCAATTTTACCTGAGCAATGGTGCTTGTAAAGGTAAAGGTAAAGGTCCTATTACTCGCAGTCCACCCATAGGAGCCTCTCAGAGTGCTCAGATTACAGGCATATTCCTTGGTTTTAACTGCTTAGAGTCATTTCTGTACAACAGCCCCGTGCAGCGACCCCCATCACTGCCCCAAACGTGCTGCTGGCAGCACCTGAGCAGAACTGAGGAAGGAGGGAAGACTCCACGGCCGCTCTGCCTCCTGCACACGTCCAGCAGTGTCCGCCCAGTGTCCCTGGGCCAGCCAGAGTCTGCCTTCTTGTGGCTCTCCGGAGCAAGGCCCTGGGCAGCCGGGAGTTCCCAGCCAGAGTGCAGTGCTTGGTGCTTGGTACATGGCGTCAACTTGAGAAGTTTAGAAGTTTAATTAAGTGACTCAGCAGGGAGCCAGAGTTCTTACTTTGTAACCATCCTCATCCTGTGCAAGAGGAGGGCGTGGACACTGTGTGAGGCTATACCCCCACCCCAGGGTAGCCAGCTTTTAATATAAGGAGCAGAGAGGGGCTGGCTAGAAGCTGCAGCTGCGGCCCTTCCCTTTGCTCTTCACTGATTTCTGCTACCATGAGCTGCTGCCCTCTGCCACGTACCACTCTGCCAGGGAGCCAGCCGAGTATAGACTGAAACCTCCACAAACCATGAGCTAAATAAACCTTTCCTTCCTTAATTGTGGGTGTCAGGTACTTTGTCCCAGCAATGAGTAATAAGTAACTGAGACGGTCTGTCTAGATTTTATAACCAATGAACTATTTCCTGGGATAAAATTCACTGATAATTAAACCTACCTGAATTATATAACTTTTTAAAAATCAGAATAATGTCACACCTATTAATTCATGGTGAAGTAAAATAAAGGCAATAAGGATGAACATCTTCCCCAAACATGAATGCTAGGGTATAGTTTCACTAAAGGGGGACATGGTACCTTAGTCATGTCATTGTATCTGGGCATTCATAAATGAGTTGGATGGGGGGCTGGGGAGATGGCTCAGTGGAATAAGTGCTTCCCTGGCAAACGCAAGGGCCTGAGTTCAACCCCTGGCTCTGCCAAAAAAATAAAAATTAAAAAAAAAAAATGAGTTGGATTTTGAGCAAAAGTAGCAGATAAGATGTCACTTGGTGTGTGAACTACGAAGGAAAGCAAAGAGCCCAGTACCAGGGAGCAGTCGGGGAGAAACACTATCAGGATGTGTGCTCGCAGACTAGCGTTATTTGTCTATGATAAGAGAAAGCAGGAAGTAACCTTCACTGAGTGAAGGGTAGCAGAGCAAAGTAGGCTGCATTCTGACAGAGTGGAGGAGATGAGCAGCCGGCGCTCTTCCCGAAGAGCTGCTGGCGCCCACGCATCCCTGATTGCCTTTGTTTTCATGTGGACCAAGGAGAGAGAATGTTTCACGAAAATACCATTCCAGTCTCGTAGTCTTGCCCCATGTTGGGCTGTACTGAGCCATCTCTAGTTTTTACAGTGTCTTTGGGGACCATATATAAATACTGTTACTTTTTTTAAAAATTATTTTTAATTAAATTTTATTTTTTCTGAATTTTAGGGAAGGGTCTACAGGGTGTTCAGGGTCTCTCTACTAGATCGGACTCATAGTGATCTGCCTGTTTACAGCCTCCCAAGAGCTGGGATTACAGGTGCGCGCCACCACACGCAGTCTCAGTTGCTGTCTCAGCATGCCCTGGGGGCAGGGCTAGCACAGCAGGCCAGGGACCTGAGCCTGCTTCCAGGCGCTTTAATCCACTGAGCTATTAGGCCAGGCCTTTTAATTAAATTTTAAAAACTTTATTCACTTTTTTTTTGCAGAACCAGGGATCAAACTTGGGACCTTGCACAAGCCAGTCTGGCACTTACGCCACTGAGCTGTTTCCCCTGGTCCTAAACATTTATTTATTTATTCATGTATTTGGTACAGAGTCTCACTACACAGTGTGGACTTGCAGTGATCCTCCTGTCTCAGCCTCCCCAGCACTGGGATTACAGTGTGTGCCACCACATCAGGCTTTGGGCTGGCATGGCCCACCCAGGGTTCCGTGGCCAGCACGGCATGTGGTACCAGGGATCAGAACTGAGGTCCTTGCGCCTGCCAGGCAGGCGCTTAGACTGCCAAGCGATCTCCCCACCCCTATTTTTAATTAATTAATTAATTAGGTACCAGGAATCAAACAGGATCCTGCGCTTACCAGGCAGGTGCTTGTGCCACCAAGCTGTATCCCTGAGCCTTGCGCTGTGCTTTAGTGGATGAGGGAGCAGAAGAGACTATTCTCGAAAGAGCAGCTGCTCGGGTGATGGACGAGATGGCAAGCATCATGATTAGAGAAAGACGGGAAAAGAAAAGACGGGCAACCCTAAAACAAGTGCCCCACTTCAGTACTGGAGTTCCCATCATTGTTTTAAAAACTAGCAATGAGTAGTAATCACATTTTAAATACTAAATTTTTATTAATGAAATGAATAAGGTTCTTGCATGTATTGTACAGCCTTTGAAAAGAATGCTTGGAACTAAATCCGCCGGAGAGTCTGGCACCTCTGCTACTGGAGTCCCAAGTCTCTGTCACGTGTGTATGAGGGCCACTCTCAGTGCAGACTGACACGTGGGCTGAGGTGTGTGGCATGAAGCGCTGCCGGGCGAGAGCTCTTGGTGCATTTCAGACACAAGGAAGCGCACACTTCCCACAAGCATAGTAGCTGTATTCTTGGAAAATCAGCATATAAATTAAAGCAATGCGCAAATGGCTCCGCGTTTTATGTAAGACAGACTCTAGGCTCGCACAACCGTACAGCGGATTTTCCGCCGTGGGAACCTGTGGGAGTCACACTGGCCTTTGCTCTGTTGTGTGGAGCCGTCCTGCCTTTCGTAGGTGGTCAGCCCCTTTCATCTGCCCACCACACATGCAGTGTCCCACGGTCATTGCGCTGGGCCCCGACTCCCACCCTGCACTGCCGGTAGGCCCCTGGCGTGTGCTGCCCACAGACAGCCATCGCGTTCAGCCTTGGGCCAAGCTAATCTGCCTGCTGCCCAGCAGCCACTTGCAGACCCCTTGTCCCTTCCACACCCAAGCTGGCTGCAGCCCTGGTGACCGAGCCGCTGGCTGTTGCTTTGCATCTTGCTGGTGCACCTTGCCCAGCCCGAGCCCCAGCTGCTGGGTTCTGCATGTCACTAACAGCCTGCTCTTTCACCTTACTCTAGAAGCAAGCAGCATGAAGTCCCCTGAGGGGCTGCGAGCCAAGGGGCATCAGGAGCAGATTTTTAACATGTGCCCCACTGAAGTGACACAGCATGTCCACTCATAACCCATGCTTTGTCACAAGCATGGCGGGTGTAGCAGCTGTTCATTCAGCAGGATTCCTCAGGATGGCTCCCCTCCCCAGTAATTCAAGGGCTCAAGGGCTCTTGGAGAGAAAGTGCCCCTCAACAGCCTGGCCGTCCAGGTCCTACCCAGGCAGCTGCTAGACCGTACGGTGGCGGCAACATGCCGTCCTGCGAACTGCTGGCAGGAGGGGGCTGCAGTACACTGATACTGTGATAGCAGATCCGCAAGTCTCTACTGCCTACATGGGGACAGCCCTTGCCCGCTCCCTCACCCGGCGCACAGTCTGTGCCGTGTCTCTGTGTGTGATTCAGTTCGGGCCCCTGCTACCTCCCGGGCACTGCTGACGCTGATGATTTGACTGAATTAAGTTATGAATCACTCTCTGAGTTACTGATGCACGTGGTCGGGCTCTGCTCAGCCCTGAGAGGGAAACGTGGAAGGGATTAGGGGGCCGCCCTTGGAGGAAGTTCTCATTGAAGTTTAAGAACAGAAACCGCCTGTAGCTAGAGCTAGCTGCTGATCTAGGTCAGTCACCTGAGGTTCCATCCTTTGGTTAGCCTTGCTGTCCCTGATTTTATCATAAGGATTCAACTGTGTCCCGCAAGGGTCCCAGTTGTTGAGAAAGGAGAATTTGAAGAAAGCTGTTGGCAACTGAGATGTTTTAAAAAATATGGGCTTATATTCCTTCCTTCTCTATAACACAACACAACGCAACAGCTCTGGAGTCTGACTTTTGCTGGCATATTGGACCCTCTTGCCTTTTAGGGACTCGATTTTATCTTGAGAGTAGTTGGAAGATACATCACCTTTGAGGATGCTCCTAAACATTTTCTTCAAGTGATTTCCTGGGGAGCACCTTCCTGCCTTCAGCTGGTAGTGTCCCTAGGACGTGCCTTTCTTGGAGAAGTCTGTGAACCTGTAATAAAAAGAGGAAATGATAGATAGCTTTAATTAGTCCTTTGCAGAAACACAGTCATCAGCTCCTCCAGGAGCTCCCGATGCCTCCCGCATGATCCAGCTGCCTGCTAAAGTCTTGCCCACCCTGGCAAGATGAGCTAACAGTAGAAAGTGCGTAGTCGGGGGCTCTTTGCTGGACCCACTGTGCTTCTTGGGTGCAGGCAGTTGAGACCGACTGCTTTCGCCCTAGCAAAAAACGGATTTATTTACAGCATGATATTCTCAGAGGCTCTCCTCAGCCTCTTGAGGCCTGGGAATGCAGGTGTGCCCCACCATGCCTGGCTCCTTCTTCTTTACTGAAGACAGTGTTTTCTTAATGAAGACAGTGCCTGCTCTGCACTGTTCATCACTTGATTTCGCTGACCAAGAACCTGTGGTCACTCGCAGTTGCCTGCTGACAGTGAATCCAAGCTCCTTCATCTCTTTGTTGGCAGGGCATGTCCGGCCCCCACAGCCACCCTGCCCCCCACTTGCTTTCTTCTGCACATCCCTTGGTGAAAGCCAGCTGTGGACCTGAGCTCTCTTGGCCAGCGTGTGGGCGGAGCCTGCAGGCTGAGAAAGGCTGTGACCAGGAGGATGCCACTGGGCAAATCACAGGTGTCGAATGGCTGTGGTATTCTGAGTGCCGTATGAGCCAGGCTGGTGGCTCACACCTGTACTCTCAGGCTGAGGCAAAACACTCAGGTCAAGAAGTAAAATGCCTTTGGAAGAAACCAATACATCTATGTTTATAGTGGCTTGATTCACAGTCACCAAAGGCTGGAAACCTAAGTGTCCCTCAGTGAGTGGAAAAATAAACAAGCTATGACTGGTTTACACTCTGGTACATGACAAAAGGGTTAAAGGTTTTTGCACTCCTCTCTTCCACCTATGCCACATTCTTCGAAAGACAAAATTCATACAGCACTGAATAGCAGATCCGTGATAGCCAGGGGATAAGGAGGGTGATTGCAAAGGCATTTTTGGATTGCTAGAACCTCAAAATTCTGGTTGTGATAGTGACCATACAAATCTACACGTGTTAAAATTATAGAACTATATAACCATAGAGACAAAAAGTCAAATTTACTACAAGATAATATTAAAAGGCACAGGGGCTGGGGGTTCATTCCCTGGGCCAGCTGTGTTGGTCTTACCCCCAGGGCATGCTGAGATGGGGACTGAGACTGCGCATGGTGTACACGCCTGTAATCCCAGCTCTTGGGAGGCTGTAAATGGGTGGATCACTATGAGTCCGATCTAGTAGTGAGACCCTGAACACCCTGTAGACCCTTCCCTAAAATACAAAAAAAAAAAAAGATAATTTAAAAAGTTAAAAGGCCACAAGGGCATGACCAGCAACCCAGAGGCTCTCCCAGGTCCCTACCCCTCCTCTTCGGAAGACAGGGTCAACGCTGTGCATCATCTTGTTTGTCCCAGTGATCACTTAACTCTAGTGTGTCACCAGATATCTGTGTTCTAAAGCAGGGACCCCTGGGGAGTTGTAAGGGTTCCAAGGCTAAATGTGGACTTCATTTAAATTTGTAAAAAGTACTAGAGAAACTCAAGAAATACTTATGGAATCAATAAAAACTCACCACTGTACAAGAGAGATTTTCAGATCACCTCTAAATCATTACCAAGTCTATTGCTGATTTGCCCCAAATCATAAAAAGTAATCAAATTATTTATAAACTCACTACAATGGCATTATATGCCATAAAAATGATGACAAATTTTTAAAAATCATATTCTTTACAAATATTACTTCCGACAGCTTGCATCGTGGCATGTATAGAAGTGTTTCCCTCTTTCCAGATAAAAACAGAACAAAACTAGTTAAGGAATTCTGGAAGACAAAGGAAATGTTCTAATTTGCCACAGTTTAGAAGAAAGCCCTGAAGAAAGGCGCTTAGAACATTAGCAGTGGTCTATTCAAAGTTTCAAAATCTATTTTATGTTAGCAGGTTTTCTTTCTTTCTTTCTTTCTTTCTTTCTTTCTTTCTTTCTTTTGTTTTATTGTTGCTTTTGGTTTCAAACTTCAAGTTGGTTTACATAGAGATTGTTTCCATCACAAAGAATGCTGCTTGGTTACTCACCGAGTTATGTAGAGGCAGTTATGGCAGAGGAAGCTTATTTTTATGTACAAAGTATGGGTGTCAGAGGACCAACATCTGTTGTTTTTGCGTCACTGACTGCCCTGGGGTCGTAACCCCTTCCTGCAGGGGCTCCTGCCGGCGCTGTTGGGGAGGTCCAGTAATCAGCAGAAGCCCCCTTGCCCTCAGAGCAGTTGTCCTGGGAAGGTCACACGACTAAGCCACAGTCTTCTCCAGGGACTTTGCTGTTCTTTCTTCAGAGCTCACTTGCTGTGAGCTGGAAGTGCAGGCAGCCTCTTCTCCAGCCATGACTCCTTTCACTCTGGGAAAGGTACCAGGGAAGGAGACAGACAGAACCACAGGCTGTGACTGCTGTGGCTGAGCATCTTCTCCAGATCCAATTTCCTGCCTTGCTGGACATCAGCCGTCTACTCTCTCCTGCCGGTGTGCAGGTGACAGTGAGCCAAGCCTGGCCCCAGGTGCGGACAGCAGTTGTGATGATAACAGGAGATGCTCACCGGGCCTGCAGGACGCGCTTCACTCGGCCGTGTGGCGCTGGGTTCCCAGGCTACCATGGCCTCTGCTTGCAGTGCAAACCTGTTTCCTCATTTGGAAAGTGAAGATTAAAAACTGGGGCCTAGTTGGAATTTATTTCAAGTATTAAAAATGTTCCTGTGTGCTGCACATGGAGTACGGGCTCTGCCCCTGAGGAGCTGCCGTCCGGTCAGCGTCAGCTGTGCCCATCCCCTGCCCCCCAAGGGTGTCAGTGTCCGCCTTGCCCCCATGCAGAGTTCGAGCTCTGTCAGTGCTAGCTCCCTGTCCCCCACGCATCTGCTACAGAAACTGCTGTAGTTGTCATAGGTGCTTGCAAGCTATGGGACAAAGCTGCCTCGTCTCTCCTCTGCCCAGCCTTGCTAAAAACGCCCAAGGCAAAAATGTTCACTTAAATTTTTCTTCCTACCCTTTGAACTTAAAGGGTCTGCGTCAGTGGAAGCCGGCAGTGAAATGTGCGCCCTCCGGAGAGCAGAGACAGAGACCCGCAAGGCAGCAGGCTGTGGGGAGCCTCACACAGCCTCCACTCCAAGGCCAGCATTTGCTCTTCCCAGCAGCCACTCTGGCAGGAGCGGGGGGCAGGAGGTGGCTTGGGGAGGGCGGAGCAGGGAAGGGAGGGTGCCAGCAGGCAAATGTGAGCTCTTGGAAAACAGTCCTCTCTTTCAAAATATCACCGGCAGTCACGTCCAGCTGGCATTTCCATGTTATGGAAGAGACGCAAACACACAATTAGGTAAGGGCTTAGGCCTTTATTGAATCAGTGCTAATTGCCCTGGGGCTTTATGCAGTGAGATCACAGAGATCCTGGGCTTAAGCTACCTGTTCAGTGTGACACGAACGCTTCATCATTTTTCAGTCCCCTGCTGCCTTCTGGGACCTGATAATTTGCCTCCACAGGAACGTGTGCTGGAGCACGTGGGACCCGGCTCCAGATTTATAGCAACATGCAAGAACAAGACATGGGAGGTGGGCAGAGCTGGATCCAGATGTTTGCCTGCCCCTGACGGCCCTGGGACATCTCAGAGCCTTCTCGAGAAAATGGAGAAGGATCGTGTGTCCTCCATGGTCTGTGGTGAGCATGTGCGAGACTCCAGGGCAAGCGCCTAACTGTGCTTTGCAAAAAGTGAGCCAAAAGGTCGCCTTCCCCAAGGACAGAAAGCCAGAGTGCGACACACAGAACAGCTGGGCTGAGCGCTGCGGCCAGATTTTCATTCAACTGTCATTTCTGGCTGCATCCAACCGAAGATCCAGATACAACACATTTCGGAGGTGGAGTTCATGCCTTCACACGTACATAGCTTTGGACCGCGTAGTTAACCAACGTCATCGCTGTGTTTTGTCAGCAGCCTTCTCAGTGGAGGACTGCATAATGCGAGAGAGGTTGAAAACAGCGATAAAATATGCGATTGTATTTCCTACTCTCTTTCCACACTAGGCATACTGATCAGTTACAGTGTTTTGGTTTTGGTTTCATCTCGTTTCGTTTTTTGCTGTCCTTGAACCTGGGTGTCGTCTCTTTACCCTCCAACACTGCTGCAGACAGCCTTTAGTAATTGATTGTGTTTCATATTTGAGACCAATCCTTTGGCACTTGGCTTAAATTGGGATAATTCCAGAAAAAGCAGCAGTCTATGGAGGCAGGTAACTTAGGCAGGTGGACACTCCCTGTCCTTCAGCTCCTATCACAAGCAGCTGTCCCTCAGGCCTGGCTGCAAAGGACAGAGACAAATGCTTGTCCGCTTTGCAGCACTTTGGTTTTGCTGCTTATGATGCTGTTTTTAAGTGGAGTCAGTAGGGTGCATTCAGATCGCACCAGGCCATCTGTAGAGACACCTGGGTCTTGAGTCCTGAGTGGGTGCTGTCCTCTTTCTGTCGTGCACAGGAGGAAGGGGTGGAACTCGCACACCAGGGACCACTGCACCTTTGAGGCCCTTGCTGGACCCTCTGCCTGCAGCAAGGGCAGATGAGGCTGTGCTTAAAGCCACACTGCCGGTGGCCTTGGGCAACACACTGAGGAGGACTTACAAACCACGTGTTTCCCATTATCCAAGGTGAGGGGTTTTGTCCTGAAGAAAGAGGCCAGCAGATCGTACCATCCCTCAGATGGCTCCCTGAACGTCAGTGCTTGGTTTCCCTGGTGCTGGGTCCAAGCCCGGGTTGGGGTGGGGGGAGGCACGGAGACACAGATGGATGGACACGTGCTCGCAGGTCATCAGCCTTGTCCTTTGCAAACCCTGTTCTTAGGAGCCTGAGGACTTCCAAGAGGTCCCCAGAAGCAGACAAGGGAGTGAGAGCAGACTTGGAGCCGTGTGAGACCCTGGACTCCTGCTCGCCAGCTGCTACTGCTACGATCGGAGCCTCCTGATTTCCTTTTTTTCCTTTTTGCGGTACTGAGGCTTCCACCCAGGGCCTTTGCACTGAGCTACAATCTCGCCTTTTGCATTTTTTATCTTGAGACAGGGAATCACAAAGTCACCAAGTTGTCCTCCCGCCTCAGCTTCCCAGAGTGCTGGGAGCAGCCTCCTCGTTGGTCTCTGCTTCCACGACCACGGCAGGTGAGTCTCTTCTCAACATGCAGCAAAGGGAGCCTGTTCCCGTACAAGTGCAGTCCTAGCCATCCCGAGGCAGAGGCAGGAGGAGATCCCCATGAGTGCGAGGCCAGTGTGCTTTATAAGGTGAGTTCAAGGCCGTAGCAAGGCCCTGTCTCAGAAAATGAAACAAAACAAAACAAGAACTCACATCAGGGCTTTCCTCCGCTGACACCCTGCAGTGGTTCATTCAGTGTTAGAACCAAATGCCTGACAGGTCTGAAAGGCCTTGCACTGTCAGCTGCGTGGAGGAAACAGCGCGGCTCAGCCTTGCCTCCTGCGCTCGTCCCCATCACGTGCTGTGCCCCGGCCCTGCTTGCTTCCTCCATTGCTCCAGAGAGGAGATGCTCCATATTTCCCCAGAGGGCCTTGGCGCTGGCTGCAGCCCTGCCTGACGGCGCTCTCCGTGGTCCCGTGGCCGCCTTCCTGCAAGCCCGCTTTCTCCCGAGGCTTTCCCTCACTCCCTTCCTCCCCACCCGGAGGCCCTAGGCCCAGGTCCCTTTTCTCCCTTGTATGCATCAGCTCCCGGCCAGGCCCAGCGTGGAATTTGATTTACGGTCCTCACTTATCACCTTTGTCTCGGTGCTAAGTATAACTGCAATAGCGCTGAGATACTTGCTTTGATCACTGTTGTCTCCCGGGCAGTGAGTTCACAGCCGGGCACCTAGCAACGCTTGAAATGGAATTCGCCAAACTGGGGGGATGAACGGCTTTTGGGGTTCACTCTCTCTTCATCAAGCAGAGCAACATCATCTTTGGCACTAGCTTTGATGGTGCTGGGCTTTGCGGGTGGGGAGTGGGGGTGCCTGGGCCTTGGAGAAGCCAGAGGAGAACCCGAAAGGAGCCTCCTCCCTTCCTTTCCGCCCTGAGGGGGCCCAGTCTGTCACTGCCCACCGAGTGCCCCAGAGGCCTGCCTCACCTCCCGCCTCTTCACACCTGCTCCTAGAGATGCAGCGCTTCTCAGTTAGCCTAATTTAGGCTTTCACTGCTCGGAAGTGGTAACAAGAGCCCCTTCCCTTCCTAACCCTCCGATTCCTGTCAGTGACAGGCTTGTAGGGACGCGATAAGCTGGGGATTCTATTTCCAGGGCAGGTGTGAGCAATTAGGCTTACCAAGGCTGCTATTACTAGGAATTAATTAGCTTCCCTATACATTTTTTTTTCTTGGGGCAACACCTGGTTCCTAGAAGTTCCGTAAGCATTTCCCGCATATGCAAAGATGATGCGGTGGTAAACAATGCCGTCTATTGTTTTCTGCTCCAAAACAGATCTTTATCCCCGCTTTTTTCCCCTTCACGGAATCTGATGGGGGAAATACTTTACTAGGCAGAGTTCTACGTGTACCTCAAGGACTTTGTACTGCTTCCGTTTTTAAATAAGAAGGAAAATGTCTACAGTGATGAACGCTTAGCGCAGTAAGGGACTTCATTGTTTAGGAATGAACAGAGGAGCTAGGGACAGAAAAGAGCTAGGGACAGAGAAGACCACCACCCCTTTGACAAAGATTGGACTTTGTCAAAGGGTGACGAGGCCACTACTCAGTATCTAAAATTTCAAACCACAGGGGGGAAAAAAAAATCCAAGCTGGGTTGATCGAGAGCTCTGTTGGCCAGACACTTTTTCTTCTGTTGGCCAGAGCAGAAGAGTCTGCTAGTGTCAGCTACACCTTTGGAAGCTCGAAGCCGGGGACTGGAGCACGTCCGACACCTGCTGCCCCTGCCCGGGACACTTTGTGCTTGCGGCTGGCAGAGCTGTTGGAGCTACTTGGGGTTGCCTGTGTGTGCAGCAGGCTTTCCTGACTGCCCTGCCTCGGCACCCCATTCTGCTGTCTTGTCTTCGTGCTGCTTCTCATAGCTGAACTTAACCTCGTTCATCTCCACCCGGAGAAAGACCCTCGTGAGCTGGATCTCATTGATCTTGCTCCTGGCTGCACACTAGTACCTACAAGACTGCTTGACACAAGTCACGCACCCCCTTTCATGTCACCGGTAGTCCATAAACTCACCTAGAGTTCCTGATCTCCGGACTACCTCTCCACGCCTCTTGGGCTGTCATAAGTGTTCCTATCCCTGTCTGCAGTGATCAATGTTTGCAATTGACTGCATTCATTCATACTGTTCTTGAAATGCCCAGAGTCATTTCTGTTTGTAAGATTGGACTTTGTCAAAGGGTGATAAGGCCACTACTCAGTATCTAAAATTTCAAAACCACAGGGGGGAAAAAAAACCCAAGCTGGGTTGATCGAGAGCTCTGTTGGCCAGACACTTTTTCTTCTGTTGGCCAGAGCAGAAGAGGCTGCTAGTGTCAGCTACACCTTTGGAAGCTTGAAGCCGGGGACTGGAGGACCTGAAGAGGTATAAATCTGTTGGTATCAGCTGCGGTGAAGGGGTCCTCTCAGGGATTGCTGTTGATTGGTTGGCACGCGGAGGCGAGTCTGTAAAGCACGTCCATCCCATTGGCTGAACTAGAAGAGGGGGTTGAAGTTGACTGGTTGGCTTGCAAAAAAAAAAAAAAAAAAAAAAAAAAAAACACAAACCAGTACTGGAAACGAAGTGTAGATCAACCGAACAGGTTGAAAACCAGTTTGGTGCCTTGTGGTCCTGGCCACAGAACAATCAGTTCTTTCTCATGTTTGTGGGAACATTTTTTATTGTGAGTTTCTCCCTTTCTGATCTTCACTTAAGCCACAGCTACAGGCAAGAACGTCAAAGACTGCCCAGACCCCCACCGCTGCTGCCGGTTGTCCTTAAAGATGGACTCGTGTTCGCAGACATCCGATCACACACCCGCCGGCGGGATTTGATCCTGTTTTCACGCACGGAAAAAACGATCAGAGTTGAATCATCCGAAAAATGGCTTTTAGGAAATTTAAGGATACGGACGACATCCATCATGGCAGCTCTCAGGAGACGGAGGCAGGAGGACTGCAATGAGTTCAAGGCCCAGCCTGAGCTGTTCAGTGAGACCCTGTCTCAAAAAAATGAGTTGGGGAAAACCCCAAAAGGGTCGGCCGAATACCTCAGCGGATTAAGGTACCTGCAAGCAGGCGCAGGGGCTGGGGGTTTGATCCCCCGGCCTGCCGTGCCAGCCCTGCCCCCGGGCGCGCTGAGAAGGCGATTGAGACTGAGCGTGGTGGCGTGCGCCTATAATCCCAGCTCTGGGGAAGCTGTAAACAGAAGGATCACTACGAGTCCGATCTAGTAGTGAGACCCTGAACACCCTGTAGACCCCTCGCTAAAATACATAAATAAATAACTAAAAGTTAAAAAAAAAAATTTTTTTAAAGAAAGGGCTGGGGAGATGCCTCAGTAGAATAAGCGCTTCCCTGGCAAGCGCAAGGAGCTGGGTAACGATCTTTTCCATCTGCTCAGGGGACCAAGAGATAGAAGGAACAGGGAGGAGAGGGGGTGCTCCTGTGTCAGCTCCCCGTGGTAGGTGTGATCAGCATGTGCTGCCAACACATATTAATATCGGAAGAAGAAAAAGACCTGCAGGGTGGAACAAATGTCATTCTAGTTACAGTTCCTATTGAGGAACAATTTATATCAATATTTATTTTATTTTTTTGACGGAACCGAGGATTGAACTCAGACCCTTGCCCTTGTCAGAAAAGCACTTGTTCTACTGAGTCATCTTCCCAGCCCTATATTAATCTTTTATTTTATTTTTTAATTAATTAATTTATTTATTTGGCAGAACCAGGGATTGAACTCAGGCCCTTGCACTTGCCGGGGAAGCACTTATTCCACTGAGCCATCTCCCGGGCCCAGTCTTTTTTTTTTTTTCCAGAACTGGAGATTGAACTCAGGTCCTTGTGCGCTTGCCAGGGAAGTGCTTCTTCTACTGAGCTATCTCTCTAGTCCCCTAGGCCCAGTCTTTTATATTAAAATATGGATCAGCATTCTGCTGCCATAGGTCACTGTGAAGGACAAGGGGTGCCCGAGCAGAGGGGGCCAAATGTGTGTACGAGTTCATCCGGCAATTCCCCTGCAAGCTGCCAAGCCTGTCTTCTCTCCCATCTTGGTAGAAACTATACAAGCATTCAAATATGCTAAGAGCCAGGCATGGTGGTGCACTCCTGTAATCCCAGGACTCTGGAGGCTGGGGCAGGAGGATGGCTGTGAGTTCAAGGCCGGCCTGGGCTACAAAGTGAGCTCAAGGCCAGCCTGAACAGCACAGTGAGACCTTGTCTCAAGAAGAAGAAGAAAAAAGAAAGTGCTAAGAGCCCAGCTCAGCATCTGAACTTTCAAAAGAAAAAGCCAAACAACCTACCCGCTAAAAACAGCAGAAAACCCTACTGAGTTCATCGACACGAGAGCTCTGTCGGGAGGCACGTTACCTCAGACCAGAGCAGTCTTCTCTGCGGAGAACAGGAACCGAAGGCCCTTGAGAAGAGGGGATGTGAGAGGGCGTGGTGACTCTGAGGATGCAGTGGTGGGGTGCCGTTGGGGACAGTTTGTGGGGTGTGTGTCCAAAGAGCTGATTCTGGTTTGTCGGTTTGCAGAAGTGCATTCACTGAAGCAAGCTGTCAATTCACTGGGCAAGGTTAAAGCCGGTTGGGGTGGCCGCTTGTTACTCTGGTTACAAAGCAATCTTTTCTTCAGGTAATAGGAATTCATTCCCTTCCTGTGCTCAGTCTCGGCTGCTAACACCCACTTAGGTCTGGCTTCGGACCCCAGGTTTGTTTCAAACTATGCTCCCTATAAATTTCTTAAAGAATTCACTTTACTAAGTAAGCTTCAGGCGCTTCAGACAGAAATCAGGAAAATGGAATCTATCCCTAGGATTATTCTGAAGTGTAAATGTGTAACAATTGTGAAAAATAGAAACCATAAAAGAGCCCCCAAAGGTAAGAACACTGGAAATCGCTAAAATCTGATAATATAGCTGGGCATGGTAGTGCACGCCTGTAATCTTAGCACTGTGGAGGCTGAGGCAGGATTACGGCACCTTTGAGGCCAATAAATTAAGTTCAAAGCCAGCCTGAAATACATAGGCAGACCATGTCTCGAAACGAGGACAGTAAAATGTAAGAGGAGTTGAAAGGAGGGGAAGGAAATGGGGAAAAAGGAGAATGAAGACACGTCATGTACAGCTACAAATTCTCTAAGATGAATGTTGTCATCGTGAATACCTAAAGTGTATCAATAAAATTAAATTTTCAAAGCCCCAAGTTAAAAAAAAAAAAAAAACCCAAAGTTAATAATATGCTGAAGTGATTTGTAGACTCTTAAGTTTCTATAAAGTATGAAATTTGTATTATCTTTTCAGTATATAAGCTGTTTTAGGATATATATATACACACACATATATATATTAGGATTTATATTTTTGAAAATTATGTCTTGTTCTTTGAGAATACCCAGGTCAGGTGTTCTTTTTTCCAAGAAAATATCTTTGGGGCTAGAGCGATAACTCTGCTGACTCATTAACGCCGAGGTTCCTTCCGTTTCTGGCCTATAGGGAATAGTGCTGGAGCAGATGGAGGAGCGCAGATGCTATCTGCGTATACTGATTTGATTGCCTTAATGTATACGGTACACCTAGTAGTGCACCTGCTGGAGCGGGCGGCAGTTCTCTGTTTAATTTCTTGAGGAGCAGCCAGGTGTGGTGGCTCACGCCTGCAGTCCCAGCACTCAGGAGGTTGAGGCAGGAGGATCGCTGTGAGTTTGAGTACAGCCTGGGCTACAAAGTGAGCTCAAAGGCAGCTTGAGACCCCGACTCTAAAAATAAAAAAATTTTTTAGAAACCTGCATACTGTCTTCTGTAACAGCTGTACTAACCTCTAGCCCCACCAGGGTATCAGGGCTTCCTTTGCCCAGCAGTTGTGTCCTCGACTCTAGTAGTGAGACCCCGACTCTAAAAATAAAAAAATTTTTTAGGAACCTGCATACTGTCTTCTGTAACAGCTGTACTAACCTCTAGCCCCACCAGGGTATCAGGGCTTCCTTTGCCCAGCAGTTGTGTCCTCACCAGCAGCTGTTATTTTCTGTCTTTTTTATAACAGGCTTTCTGACTAGAGTGACACACTATCTCATGGTGCGGTATGCATTTCCCTAAAGATTAATGGTGCCGATCATTTTTTTTCTCATTCCTTTTTTTTTTCCCCACAAAAAGTGCTTTAAACAATTTATTTAACTGAAATGGACTTAAGTTTGTTTCTCAAGTGACTTCCATTTATCTTGATACATCTTTTCCCCATGATAATTTACAGGATCTTTAAGCCAATATAAACACTTTATAAATATTTGAATTTTGGGTATACACCTGCGCAATACCTCAGTAATATCTTTCAGCAAGAAAATACTGAAGAGTAAAGGCTAGACACAATTACTGAGTACAGTGAAAATCTGCTGCAAATATTTCTGAGGTAAGAAGGCACCACATACCTGTTCAACTAAGAAAACCACCCTTACAGCACAGGATGATTTTAATTTTACATAGGACCTAGAACACTTAAGCTGCCAATTAGGTGCTGAATGGCAGAGCAAC
>NW_004524602.1:13951630-13957073 GCF_000260255.1 Octodon degus
TAATATGCTCGATACGCACATTAATCCTCTTGGCAAGTATCTTGCCCTTAACTTGCTTGTTTACAACAATGCCAACAGCATGCTGAGTAACATTGTAGACTCTTCCCGTTTTGCCATGGTAACATTTGTGAGGCCTTCCCTTTTGCACAGTATCCATTCCCTTGATGCCTAGTATCACCCTTTTTTGTAGAGTCGCATGTATGTAGCCAAAGGAACAACCCCATGTTTTCTAAAAGGCTTGGAGAACGTAGAGCGGGTTTTTCTCCTCTTGCCCTTTGTGTTAGTCATTTTGGCAAATTACTGGAAGATGGCGGGTCCAGCTGAAAGGAAGCGTTTTTTTCTCATTTCTTTGGCTTTTGTGAGAAATATCTGTTTAGCACGACTGCTCACTTAAAAATGAAGTTATTATTGTTGAGCTCCTAATGTATTCTAGATATTAACAACTTATCAGATGTAATATTTTGCATATTTCAATTTGTAAATACCTTCTTTAGTTTTACAAGTTGTCTCCACTCTGATTTCCTTTACTGTACAGAACCTTGTAAGTTTCATGAAATCCCATCTATTTTTTGTTTTGTTTTCTGTGCTTTGGGATCTTATACAAAAAATTCCTACCTATTCTGATGGCCTACCTATTCTTTTTGTTTCTGATTTTTCTTAGGACTGAATTTACTCAGGTATTGGAGAGCTGGATGTTTCTACAACACCATTGACATTATAATTTACAGTTTTGCTTCTTCCTGGGTAGTAGCTTAATTTATGATTATAAGTTATGTGATATTTCAGTTCATCTTTGTAGTCTTCAAACTCTTCTGTAATGTCGACCACAAAGGATATCCCAAATCTACCAAAGTATATATTGCACACCCCTCACTGCTTAGCACCACCTAAATCAGGTAGAAAAATGGAATTGTAATTACACAAATCTTCCTGGTTCAGCACAGTAATCAAAAAATATTTTCTTCACATTCATAATGAAAATTTGATTTAAAAGCATAAGCCTAAGTATCTATTTGCTAAAATGAGTTTATTCTCCTGAACAGACTGCCTTTGCCAGACCTGAAGGAGTAATTGCTTCTGCTTCTCTCTCCAGGCACTTAATGGACACTTAACAAGCCAATAATTAAAGCCAGAAGCATTAAAAAAAAAAAAAAAAAAAAAGGCACTGTAAATGGCATTTTTTTTTTCTTTTTGAAGATGTTGTAATCTAGACTCTGATGTGTAATGGGAATTGGAGAGGAAAGGGGCTTTGGCTGAGAAGAGTCCAGACCACTCAGTCCTTTCATAAAGAGTCCTAGATGGTCCATGCACTCAGCAATAGTTGTTACCATAGCAACAGGATTACCGGGCGTGACCTCCGGGTGCTGTCCCTTCTGCAAGCCATTCAATTCATTAGTCCCAGGTCTGTAAAATATACATTTTTTCCCTTTCTCTCCCATGGTTTTACTTTCCCCTTTTATTTTGGAACAGAAAGTAGAGCCAACTAGCAGAGGTAGTTTGAGAACAGACATGACCACCTTCACAGGCTTGGAGGCTGCAGCCCCATTCTACGTCATTTATTCAAATAACAAATTTTTTTAAAAACATGATCGAGTAGGAAGAGTACAAACAGTTCAACAATAGAGAAGTAACTGTATTAATCATTATATGATACCAATGATCAGTTGTTAAATTATGATCAAATAAAGTGTAAAAAAATGATATGTGTACATATACTATTATTAGGATTATACAAACACATCTATATTTTTTTTTTCCAGAACTGGGGATTGAACTCAGGCCCTTGTGCTTGCCAAGGAAGCGCTTATTCCACTGAGCCACCTCTCCAGCCCCTACATCTATACTTAAGAGCAAACACTAGACAGTGGTGGAGAAAGTTAAAATACTTTAGGTCAGATGGCATGGGAATGGTCATGTCTGGATCACGATCATTTTTTAAAGGTTTTTAACAATACAAAAGAGTTAACAGTACATTAGTGTAGTTTGCCTCAAGCCCTAGGAAAGCAAAGGTCAGGAGTCAGGAAGCCGCACCAGCGAGTGGAAGCTTGAAAAGTCCTTCCATCCTCCGATTTCTCCTCTTTCATCTGTGTAACAGAGACATGGAACACCATAATTTCTAGCTGGGCACAGAAGTTTAAATTCTGTCGTCTCTCATCGACTTTCTTCTTTGTACTAAGTTAATGTCTGAAAATGTTTTAAAGTCTTTTTTAAAATTTTTTTTTTACTTTTTTTTGCCTCTTTTATTAGTATGTCTGTAGTTCATGATGATTACACTGTTTGTGGGAGTTGGCACATGTACATAACACATCTTTCTCTTTTTCCATTCCCTTCCCCTCCTCCTCTCTCTCACCATGTCTTGATTGCCTTCCCATTTGAGAATGATCTCCCTACTTCCTATTATCTTTCTTTCATTTTGTAATTTATATGTTTGGCTTTTCACATAAGAGAAATCATGTGACATTTAAGCTTGTGTCTTATTTCACTCAACATTATGGTTACAAGGTGCTGTAGCTTTTTATAATTTTAAATGATTCATCTTTGGCTATAAAGCTATGTCAATGAGTAGTTGAATAAAATCAAATTAGATTAAGATTCACTAGTACAGGTAGATAGGTGTAACTTGTATATTTTTATTGCTAAAACCCAAATCAGGTCACATTTAAAAACTTTAAAAAGCTTATTATGCATAGAAAAGAATAGTTCTGTATAAATGATAAGCAATCTACTGGAAAGGACAGAAAAGCTATTTGAGAGACTGAACCCAAATTAAGAGTTCACCCTGTCACTGAAAGCATGTTCCTTCTCAGAGACAGAAGTTCTCTTGTAATACTTTCCATGCTTCCTAAATGTTTGAAATTTTTAGAATAGAAATAATAAAAGACTTAAAGACAGCAGTTAAACAAAAAATGTAACTAACTTAAGAGATAAAGTAAGCAGGGAAACAAATTTCCTGTAGATCTTTCAATCCTAAATATGCTAGGATCTCACACACCCATCAGAAACCTCTCCACTACCAGTTCTCAAAAAAAACGAACAGTGCTGAGGAATCCCCACTGCGAAGCCTCCACGGATAACGCGGAACACTTTAGTTATGTGATAAAGACTCGTAAGTGAAGGTCACTTTAATAGATGTCCAGCAAATACTTCCAATAAAGTAGGCTGTTCCTAATATTATAGACTGCTAGACAGTGTTAGATTGTTTAGTTGAATTCAAACACCTATAGTATTTAGATGCCAACAGAATATTCACCTCTGACAGTAAAAAAAATGATACAAAGGAATGATCATTTTGTTTTTATATACACAAAATAGGATAAGTTAACAGCTACTTTCGCTTAACTCAAAGAGAAGAAAGAGGTGCACTAACAGTGTTCGGACAGAATATCCTGTCTGCTTCTTGTACTATGGATAACCACTAAGAAGATAACAATGTACAGTGTATTGATTATCAAAACTGTCTTATTAATCAGCTGAGAAACTGTCTCATATTTATTTCTCAATAAAATTTTTTTAAAAAAATAAAGTAGGGTGTTCATATTTTAAAATTATTTTTTAAAAAGGGGCCTCACCAACACATTTGAAGAAGTACTACTTAAGTCAGCATCACGATCATTTTTTAAATGTTTTTAACAACACAGAAGAGTTAACAGCACATTAGTGTAGTTTGTATCAAGCCCTAGGAAGCAAAGGTCAGGAGTGAGAGGCCCTCGTACCTGTCACCTCAGTCACCAGCTCACCAGGGAACGGGAGGTCTGATGAGGCTGAGGGACCCGCAAGGCCTGCGCACGGGCTAGAGAAGGCAGAGTGGGAGCTGGCTCACCAGAGTGTGGTTTGTGTTCTCTTTCCATAGTAGATACTGCCTACGATCACGGAGCGGAAAGCAAGAAAAAGATTCCTAAATTGTAAGAGTTCCACAACCTTTTCATAATGTACTTACTTTCTAGTTCACTATAGTTCTCAGATACGTCCATGTTTATTTCAAGACAGATTCCAAATTATATAAATATAAAATATTCAAATTCATTTTATTTACATGGTATAAAAATTTCCATAACAAAAAGCTCACCACAAATGATGTTAAATAAGCAGAAATACTTCCATAATTGACAATTCATACTAAAAATATGCTCTGTGGTCTATTGCATGATATTTCACAAGAAAGACTTGGCTTAAATGCATCAAACATCTTATTACATTCACTGATACACTCTTCTTACTCTTACGAGCAGGTTCTGGAAGAGAGCCATGAGGATCATAAGGAATCCGCGCCACTCTGCAGCCACTAGGAAACAGCATGCTTGCTCGATTCTTTTAATTATCTCGGAATCGATTATCTTCAATGATAATAGTTCTTCTAGGATAGGATTCCACTTCCACAAATATGTACCGAATTTCGTATTCACCGTTATTTGGGTTCTCTTTCACTTCCACGAGCGCTGTTCCTTGCTTCCCTGGCTCGGAGCCCTCAATATAGAATTTCACCCGTCTGTGTTTCAGCCCATCTTTTACATAATAGAACTGACATGATGCCTTCGCCGCGTCTTGTCATCTCCCCGCAACCTCAAACAGGCTCACCAAAGAAACTGATCACCTTGGGATGTGTTCTGCATTTTTCTAAGGCTTTCCCATATATCATAGTAGGACTGGATGAAGAAAAAAGTTCTTTGCAAGTTGCACAAAACATCCACCTGTAACGCTGATTCCAGGGAGTACCACTGTTGCCGGGGTGAGATCTCACCCCGCTTCCTTCACTCTGAGTCGTTGGGAAGGCAGCTCCCCATTTCTGACCTCCGTGCACAGAGATTTGCTTGCCACTGTTCTCTGCTTTCTGGGGTCGTGGCCCCTGTGTCCATATAGTTTTCCGGGTGACTTCAAAGACAGATCCAGGTCGCCCCTTCTTCTTTCTACTCTTGCAGTCCCCATCTCAAACAGGGCTCAGTTGTAAAGAAGCTTTGTTAAGCGTGAAGTGTGGCAGCACCAGTCGCCTCCCGGAGGACCTGTGCAGTTTCCCTGCGTACTATACAGCGCGTAGAACAGTACAAATCATGTTCAAAGAAAACTTCAGCGTAGTGAGGATGCTAAGTACAACGAGCAGAAATTCGCCGCCTAACCGGACATGTACTAAAATTCACACTTCTGTATTATAGGAGCTTTAGTTATATATTGACACAAAGATTCTCCCGAGAGAATGTTCGTCTGCCTTTTGTCCTCTTGTTAGTTGAATTAAAATGTCCTTTTTACTTTGGGGCTGACAGTCACACCTTCCCCGCCATACCTTCGCAAAGCAGTCCTTAAAGTCTTTAAGAAGGGTAAATATTGGCCAAAATTCAGGCTCAGTAGAGAAACTTCCAGACCTTATCCTTCAGTTTAGAAAAACAGGTTATATAAAATAAAAAGTAATATGTCTATCCTGGCACAAACCCACCCAGTCTTTTCAGCATAA
>NW_004524602.1:13959143-13961527 GCF_000260255.1 Octodon degus
GGCCCCTTGACTTAAGTTTAATGCATGAATCTAGATTTATAGGATCTAGATTCAATCTTCTGCCTGTAGACAGCCAGTTTTCCCAGTATCTTTATTAAAAGGGCCATCTTTCCTCCAGGGCATATTTTTTGATCCCTTTACCAAAGATCAGTTAGTTGTATTGCTTGGCGTTGCTTATGCATGCTTTATTCTGGTCCCACAACCCTCACGTCTGCTTTTGTGCCGGCTCCATGTTGTTTTTATCACCATAGCTTTATAATATAACTTCAGATCTGGGATTGTGATCCTTCCCACTTTGGTTTCATTATGCAGGATTACTTGTGCTCTTCTGGGTCTCCTTGGTTCCATATGAATTTTAGGGCTGTTTTCTACAGTCTGGGCTGAATGTTGTACATAGTTTGATTGAGATTGTGTTAAAAATTTCTTTTGTTCTGTTAATTTTTTTTTTACAGTTTCAAAACTCATTAATAGGACAGTTTCAGTAATGAATACATTGTACATTGTTGATTGTGTTAAATTTGCTTATCAGTTTTGGCAGGCAGTGTGACCATTTCCACGGTACTGGTTCTGCCTGTCCAGGAACAAGGGACAACTTTCCATTTTCTGATGTGTTCTTCAATTGCCTTTTTCATAGTGCTGTAGTTCTTAGAGTAGCGGTCTTCCACTTCCTTACTGAGGTTAATTTCTATGTATTTAATTTCTCATGGTGCTACTGTGAATGGCATTTTCCCCTAATTTCTTTCCCCATGGGTTCATTATTAGTCTATAAGAGTACTACTGATTTTTGTCTCCTGCTATATTGCTCAACTTGGTTATTAATTCTAGGACTCTTTGGGGGTCCTACATCCTTTATGTATAAAGGATGATGTCATCTGCAAGTAATGATAATTTGGCTTCTTTCCTTCCTATGCATTTTCTGCTTATTTCTTTTTCTTGCTTAATCTCTCTTGCTAATGTCTGTAGTAGTACGTTGAACAAAAGTGGTGGTGTGGTCATCCTGACATGATTTCACAGGGAAGGCTTTCCTCTCTTCTAAGAAGAGGTTGACAAACAGAATGCATAATGAAAGTCATGGTCTGGGGCCGGGCGAGAGAGCTCAGTGGTCTAAAGCACCCACTTAGGCAAGCTCAAGCAAGCATGCAGGGACCACAGTTCAATCCCTGAGGCAGCCCCGCCCCCAGGGTGGGCTGAGCCTGCCCCCAAAACTAAATAATTAAATAAATAAACAAAAAGAAAGTAATGGTCCTTTTTTTTTTTTTTTTTGGCCGAACCGAGGATTGAACTCAGGCCCTTGCGCTTGCCAGGGAAGCGCTTATTCCACTGAGCCATCTCCCCAGCCCAGTGGTCCTTTTATGCCTGTTTTCTTTGGTATTTTTATCAAGAAAAGATGTTGAATTTTCTGCCAGGCTGCCTTCAGTGTCTACTGAGATGCCCTTGTGATTTTGGTCCTTACTTCTGTTTAGGGGATGCACGGTACTTATAGATTTGTGCTGCTGAACCTCCCCAGCACCCCTAAGATAATCCTACTGGGTTGTGATGCATGATCTTCTTAATGATTCATCGCATTCTGTTGGCCAGTATGTTGCTGGGGTTTTTGCACCTATTCATCTATGAGATTGTTCTGTAGGGAGGGCATTTAAAAAAAAAAAAATTACTAGTCTGGTTTGGGAATCAAGGTGATGGTAGCTTTCTTCCCTTTCAGTTTCATGGAAGAACTTGAGAAGAATTGGTGTTATGCCTTCTCTGATATTTTTGTGGAATTTATCAGTGAATTCTTCTGGAACTGGGCTTTTCTTAGTTCGTAGACACTTTTATTACTGCTTCAATTTCATTGTTTGTTATTGGATTATTCAGAGTTTTTAATTTCCTGGTTCAGGCTTGGTAATTCATATATATCTGGGAGTCTCCATTTCTTCTAAATTCTACAGTGTATTGGTGTACTGTCTTGTGAAGTAGTTGCTAGTAATCTTCTGGTATCTACTGAGATTTCAAGTTTTTCATTTCTCATTGCATTGATTTGGATCTTTTCTTCTTTGCTAAGATCGGCTAAGAGGTTGTCAATAGTGTTTTCTCTTTCAAAGAAACATGTCTTTGATTTATTGATTGTTGGTCTCATTGAATTTTCTGCCCCATTTCACTGATGACTGATTGCTATAGTTTCCTTTCTTAGTCTAGACTTGGGTTTCCACTGTTCTTGTTTCTCTAGGACCCTGAGCTGCATCATCGGGTTGTTTGGGCATGCTCCGCTTTCATGATGTGGGCCTTCCTGGTATACACTCCCTCCTCATGACGGCTCTCAGTGTGTCCCTAAGTCCTGGCATGTGGCCCTGACATTATTATTTAGTTCTAGAAACTATCTTATTCCTTCCTTCCTCCCTTCTGCG
>NW_004524602.1:13962597-13964639 GCF_000260255.1 Octodon degus
GGGGGTGGGGACAGCAGGCCTGGAGATGGGACCCCTGGCCCCTGCGCCTGCTTGCAGGCGCTTTAATCCATTGAGCTGACCAAGGGGTGGTGGTGCCTGCTTGCTCCTTTAAATTTCTTTTGTAATGCTATCTTCCCCCTTTGTTCAGTAGAGCCAAGTCTAGCCCGCCTTTCAGGTTCCCAGAATCTGACACATGGTGATCACAAGCACCTGGGCTGGAATCATTGCCTTCCCCTTTGTCAGCTGTAGGCCCAGGCTTTTCCCCCCAAGCATCAGGATCTAACTGTAACCTTCCTTAGGTGACAGTGCTGCAAAGAAATCTGACAGTTACTGTTGTGGTTTGTGCCTCACGTAGTCCAGGGGTGGGATCCTGAAGTCTGTGATTGATTGTTGTAGGTGTGGATGCTGCACCTGCCCTGGGGCAGGTAATCTGCATTACAATGTGAGGAGGGGAGAGAGGCTGGCTAGCTGCCTGAGCTGTAGCCCTCCCTTTGCTCTCTTGTCCCCCTCCTTTTTTGGTGGTACCAGGGATTGAACTCAGGACTCTGCACTTGCCAGGCAGGCTCTTATTCTACTGAGCTATCTCCCCAGCCCCTCTCTTGCTCTTTGCCGCCGCCATGAAAGGTTGCTCTCTGCCATGTGCCACCCTGTCTTGGACCCAGCTGAGTATGGACTGAAACCACTAGTAACTGTGAGCTAAATAAACCTTTCCTTCCTTCATTTTGGGTATCAGGTATTTGTCCCAGCAACAAGAGAAGAGAAGCTGAGACACTTACTTTGCCTAGTAGGTGCCTGAAACACGGCACTGAATAAACGTTAGCACCTTTCACGTCTTCTGATTTCCTGCTTTAAGAACCTTTGTCTGTGACGCTGTTGTGTGTAGCACCTATGGCGCTGTGTCCTTGTTTTTAAAAATGGCTCATACAACTTGTCTAACTCTCAGCTATAAAGCCAGCAGGTACTGAACATGCTAGAAGTTTGGGGAAATTCAGTAACATGAGGTGAAGGAGAAAAAATAAAGCCAGTATTTATGGAGCAGCGCTGTGTACCACCTTCTATGCTGTGGGCTTTCCATACACTCTTTCACTCTTCTGAAGCATGTAGTAGTTAATAACACTCCCTCTTACTAAAGAAGAAGTGGCCATAAGAGAGACCAATTTACCTGACTGAAAGGCGCAGATACTAAATGAAAGTTGAGGTATGGAAACATATACTTTGGATTTTGAATGTAAACTTTTTCTTTTAATGAATATACTGGACTAAAGCGCCTGCTTGGGCAGGAGCAGGGACCAGGGTTTGATCCGGGTGTGTCCCGCCCACCCCACCCCCAGGGCACGATGAGACCGAAGAGTAAGACTGGGCATGGTGGTGCGTTGCTTGGGAGGCTGAAAATTGGAGGATCACTGCGAGTCCAATTTGTGCAGCGAGACCCTGTACTAAATACATTAAAAAAGTAATTATAAATAATTAATTAAATGAATGCCCAGCAGCCACCAGTCCTTGCAGATTGCTCACAGATTCTCCGGAGCCAGCTGGCCAGCGGTGTAGATGGAGTAACGCCTTTGGTAAGGTCAGTCAGAAACTGGATCTGCAGCAGGGCTCCAGCTCCAACGTCATCAGAAAGCTGTATTTCTGCTCCAGCAGCTGCCAGGCTGAGAGGAAAGCAGGGATTATCGGCTGCCTGAGGAAGGGGTCTCTATCCGCGTACTAGAAGGAAAGAGCTTCTAAGGCCCTTGTGTCAGGCGTTCCTCTAGTGGTATACTTAGCTCCCTCAGCTGACCCTCGCCCAATTTGATCTTGCTCTATGATAGATCTCTTTTATCTGTCCTGGCTTTAAATAGCTAAATTACTGGCTTTGGGAAAGAAGCACATCAATTGGGCTGGGGAGATAGCTCAGTAGAATAAGTGCCTGCCTGGCAAGCGCAGTGTCCTGAGTTCAATTCCCCAGTACTGAAATAGGAAAGAAGTACATTAACACTTATTGGAATCTAAATCTATTGAATCAGTATTGAACATTTTTTTAAAGTTTTTTTTAAACATTT
>NW_004524602.1:13966537-13979101 GCF_000260255.1 Octodon degus
GCTTTCAGACCCGCCTTCCCGGGCGCTAACGTAAAGGCCTTCTGCAGCCCCTGCAGGCCGCTTTCTCCGCACCGCGCCCCGCTGCAGCGCTGGAAGGCGCCACGTCCTGGACCGCCGGCGGGCGCCGCGCCTAGGCTGGCAGGGTGGGGCGGAGACCCTGCAGCCCGCCCGGGGCCTCGCAGCTCCCAGGCCGCCGCCGCCCCGCTGCCATTAGGTGATCAAGGTGGAGTGCAGGGTCCGTTCCCACAGCTTGAAAGCCTGGGTCCAGCCAGCGGGCAGTCACGGCGAGGGACCCGAGAGCCGACAGGGCAGAGGCGCGGCCCACTCTCGGCCCCCCAGGCCACCCACCGCCATCGGCAGTAGGGCCTGGAGGACCCCGGAGAAGCAGGCCGCGCCCCGCTTCTCTCCGCACTCCGCCGGAGCTAGGATTTTTTTTTTTTAAATGGACCCAGATATTTCATGGTTGTCTCATCCAAGACAATTATTATTACATTACTTTAAAGTTCTGGGGCCGGGGAGATGGCTCAGTGGAATAAGCGCTTCCCTGGCAAGCGCAGGGCCTGAGTTCAATCCCCGGTTCCACCAAAAAATAAAAAATAAATAAAGTTCTGTCCCTAGGGCCGGTGAGATAGCTCAGCGGACTAAGTGCTTGCTTAGGTAAGCGCAGGGGCCAGGGTTCGATCCCTAGCACGGCATGCCACACCGGCTCTGCCCCTAGACCCACTGAGCCAGCGATGGAGTCCTTGCCTGCTGGTGCACACCTGCAATCCCAGCACTAGGGAGGCAGAAATCTGGAGGATCACTAGGAGTCCTAGCTGCGTAGTGAGACCCTGCACACGCACGTGCACACACACACACACACACACACACAATTCTGTCCATGATGCAGCCTGTATCTAATTGTTATCACTACTTTTTAATTATTATATTAACACTGTGCTCAAAATCCAGGCAAGGATGAGGTGTATAGTTGTTAACAAGACTTAGGTAACAGGAAAAGGAAACTTCATGAGTGTTGCCTTAGAGGAAAAGAAGTACAAGTGGGGATGAAGACATAAGGAAAACCAAAGTCTCCTTCGTGGTTGGTAGGAAGGAAACAACGCTGCCACTTTGCAAAAGAGTTTGCCAGGTTTTTTTTTTTTCTTGTCATTTTTTAAGTCAGATATACACCTACCATATGATAATCAAGCTCTTCCACTCTCAGCACCTTCTCGTGTGTCCATGTTGTGTCTTGTACATGAATATTCATAGCAGCTTCTAGTAACCCTGAACTAGTGAATGGATGCTGATTTAAAAGTCTAGCTTTTTGCTCGGGTTCAGTTTCCCGCTTTAAGCTTACAATGATCTCCAACGTGTGAATCGTGTTAGTTGATACACTGTCAGCTTGGCTAAATCAGCCCTGCAGGTCTCCGCTGGGGGCCTAGCCCTGCAGGTGGGCAGGGCCCAGGAATTGAGGAAGGCTCCCTGCCGCCCTGCCCCGCTTGCATGGAGAAGTCCCAGTCTTCGAGGAGCTTGACCTTCGCTGCCGCGCCCCTTTGGAGGAGCTCGGATCTCCGCAGTCAGCGCAGATGGAAGAGAGAGGCCTGATGGGCGCCGCAGCTGCTGCTCCTCCTCTGCTCTTCGTTGTTTTCTGCTGCATGAACTGCTGCCATTTGCCCTGGAGCCAGCGGAATATGGACTGAACCCTCCAGTAACTGTGAGCTAAATAAACCTTTCCTTCCTTCATTTTGAGTGTCGGGTGTTTGTCCCAGCAGCAAGTAAGAAAGTAATGAAGACAGTCGTCACTCCCATTCTTACTATAAGAAAGAAAGAACCTGAACCAGCTGGAAATCCAGACCTTTCTCTGGGCCCGTGAGACATTTGAAGCAGCGTGACAAACCCTGATTCTGGAAACCTGGGAAGAGACGGAGTGAAGCTGAGAGAGAGGTCAAGGTCAGCGTACCTGAAGCAGGCATTTCAGGGGCCAAGAACTGATGGGAATTCTTTATGTCTATGCTGGTGAGCTGCTGGAGGCTTGACAAGGGCATGAGATGCTCTTGGGACCCACACCTCTGAGTTGGGTGTTATGGGTCAACTCTGCATAGGAACCAGATCAGCCAGATAGAAATCTGAATAGAGCCTTTTATTTACTGAGCTCAGGTCCGCCAGCCACTTCTCTCACAGGAGAAGACTGATCGGCCCCGAACATAGGTAGCAAGGGGGTATTTATAACAGAAATCACATCTAATTTGGTAAGCAAACTTGTTATCTAGTACAGAACAACAGAAACTGCATTCATTTGACACAGCTGCAAACTGTTCATAACTAAAAGGTCTTTCACAGCTTAGTGATAAGTGTATATTTTTACAAGATACATCTTTTTTTTTAAATTTTTATTTATTTATTTATATTTATTGTGTGTGTGTGTGTGTGTGTGTGTGGCCAGCTCAGCCCACCAGGGGGCGGGGCTGGCTGGCATGTGGTGCTGGGGGATTGAACCGCAGTCCCTGTGCTTTGCCAAGCTTGTTCCAAGTAGGTACTTTAGACCACTGAGCCATCTCTCCAGCCCCAAGATACATCTTAAGCTGACTACCTTACAGGAAATGGTTGGGGAGGGAGTTTGTGTTAGCTTGCTGCCTTGACAAGAAACAGTTATTTATTGTTGAACAGCCTTGAGCCGAAAGGGAGAACACATTTCTTAGAGCAGATAACAGAAAGCACAAGGGGTTTTTATAATTTTCCACAATTAAGGCACAAAACTCTATTAACCCTTTACATTGGAGGCAGGGATTTTATTTCCAAAAACTGCCAGGCTCCCATGGTGAAAAGCTAAGAGAAAACCCTTAAGATAATGACAAAAAAAAAAAAAAAAAAAGAAGTGAAATACCTCCAGAACATTTCCTCTAACAAGAATGTACCCAGCAAGAGAAAAGGACTTTATTGGGCCTCATGACTTTTTCAAAGACCATTTACCTACCTCCAGCCCTTCTAGCTTTCCCATCTCATCAAAGTGGGGGGGATGAAGGGGAGCTAAAAATTTAAGATCACAATTCAGGGATAATGCTCCCCTAAAGGACTGGAATGTAATCATAAGACTGTGGACTGTAGGAGTCTCTTCCAGTCCTCCCCTCGGTCCAGGAAGCCAATATTTGTAATCTCAAAGTTATGTTATTGGAATCCCATCAAGTTGATTCCAATCTACCACTTTCAGTGCAACCCACAGCGAAAATAAAGACACTAAATTGTATTTTCAATCATCGGGGAGTCAAGGGGCTCTAAGTCTAGCCACAAGGATGGCTTTCCGGAACCAAGAGAGTGACCCAGGACCTCATCCGGTTTTATTCAGTGGGGGAGTGGCTTGAGGAGGATTGACTGAGAATTGTGGGAAGTAGGTGACTACTATGAGCTGAGCTAGGTGGGTGGCCTGCGTTTACCTCTGCCATCTGCAGAGAGGACATGCAGAGAGAGTATTCTGCTCTGTGCTATTGAGATAGATCGCATCTAATGTTTTGGGGGGTCTGGTGCTTCAGCTTTGATGTAGCCTTTCAAGCCCCAGGAAGCCATAGCCTCTACCTCGAGGCTCAATCCCAGCTGGCGGTGCGGAGCATTAGCTCTACCGTCCGGCTCACATTAAGGAGCAGCAGATGTAGGTTACCAGGGAAACACGCACGCCACCTTCAAAGACTATCACCAGCACCTCAGCTAGACCACTACACATTGCTTAAGGCCAACTGAAGGATACACAGCAGTCCTAGCCAGCTCTGTGCATAACAATATGAGGAAATAGGGTCAGGCTCAGTCAAGATGGAGACAGTCGCTCTTCTTTCAAGGACAGCTGCTCAGGTGGTCCTCCATAGTGGACAGCTTTTCCTCCATGACACATACACCGCAGAGCTCCAGGATGACAGTGGAGAACAGCTGAAAGAGTCTGAGAAGATGCTCTTCAAAAGCATTACATCCAGCTCCGTGGGGGAAAGCACAAGGCACACCAAGAGACAAGGAAAACAGAGCAGTGTGAAGAGACCAGGCCGGCATCGGGGCTAAACTTGCATCTGACACACGTTCTGGACTGCTCAGCCAGGGAGTTCAAGATAACTCATTTATGTGTTAAGGGCCGGACTGAGAAATGTAGACAGCATACAGGAGCAAATGTGCACTATAAGCTTTAAAAATGTCAAAAGGAGCAGGGTGTGGTGGCACACACCTGTAGTCCCAGCCCTTGAGAGGCTGAGGCAGGAGGATTGTTGTAAGTTCGAAATCAGCCTTGGCTATATAGTGAGCTCAAGGCCAGCCTGAACTGTATAGTGAGACCCTGTCTCAAAGACAAAAAAAAAAAAAAAAAAAATCCAAAGGAACTGATAGAAATTTGAAGCACTGCGACAGAATGAAGGAAGCCTTTGATAGCTTCCTTAATAGATGGAGCTTGACCAGGAGACAATCAGAGGCCTTGAGCACATATCCAGACAGACTTCCAACGCAAAGGAAAAGCAATGCAGGAAAACACAACAAGAACAGAGCAGAATGCCTCAGGTCTGCACGACTGTTTCAAGAGGTTGTAGTGTGAGTTATTAGAGTACTCAGGGGAGAATAAGGGAGCAAGTGAAGTATTTGGAGTAAAAGTGGGTACAAGCTTCTCTAAATTAATGACAGATATCAAGACATCAAAGGTCAGACGAGTGAAATGATCGACAGCAGTACTCAAAAGCAGGGGAAGGCAGTACCAGAAGAATCTTTTGTAACACACCCGCACTGCCGCTTGTGAAAGTTGTCAGAATCGGCGCTACACAAGAACAGACTATTCATCTAGCAGCGTGAGTGCATTTCAGAATAGTAATGCCGGGTGAAAGAGAAGCCAGACTTCCCAAGAATCTATACTTAATTTTCCCTTTTCCATAAAAGTCTGTAAATTGCAAACTCATTTTGTTTTGTTTAATTTTTTTTTTTGAGGCAATGTCTCACTGTGTAGCTCAGGGTGACGTCAAACCCTAGGCAATCTTTCTGCCTCGGCCTCCCGTGTTGGGATTTCAGGCATGCGCCACCATGCCCTGCTCCAAAGTACAGCCTTATGGGTAGCAACAGAGGGCTGATCAGTCATTCCTTGGAGATGGAAGAGGGCAGGTTAGGAAGGAAGGAGAGAAGGCTTACTAAAGGCATGAAGAGACTCTTCAGAGCGATGGACGTGTTCATGATATTGATCAAAGAAGTGATTTTATAGAGTGTATGTATCAAGACTCATAAAAGCACTTGCTTTACATAAGTGTGTCTTATATGCCAGTTATTCTTAGGTTTAGACTTTAAAGCAGGCTTATCTGAGGAGAGGCAGTGAAGGGTACAAAAGCAGCGAGCGTGGCTGTCTGAGAACTCTGCCCATAAAGTCATGGTTTAGGGGCTCTGTGGTCTTGTGCAGCTTATTCGGCTCTTTTGTATGCAACTGCTGTCTGTAGAGAGGGATTGTTACTGGGCAGGAGCCTGTTCATAAAAATCTGACTGCCAGTAAAGGATGTATTTCTCCATGGACTGGGTCCTGGGTGTGGGCTGTCAGAGCCGGCCTGGAGCATCAGTGCCGAAATCTGTATTGTCCTTGCTGAGGGCTGCTGTGTGTTCCAGCAGGCAGCCTAAGAAGGGGAACCCTTCTCTGGGTTCCACTGGCCATGGCTGAGTCGCATGCTTCTCCCAAGCTGCAAAGGGTTTGTGCAGGTGCAGCTTTGTTTTCTTGTCTCTAGTACAGACTGAGGATAACAAGGAGCTGGACCGGGTGCTCAAAGAGCCGAGCTACAGCACCTGTCCCTCGTGCAGCGGGGGTAGTAAGGCCAAACGGTGGTTGAAAAGCTGTAAGTGTATGTGAAAGTTAGTTAGACATCTTCTGTGAATTCTGTAAGATGAAAACAAGACCATGGTACTATTTGCTCCCTATGCCTGTTAGGAATACTATCCTAGTTAGAGTACTATACGTAGGGTACTATCCCATAGTTAGGCTACTATAACAAAATACCATAGACTAGGCAGCTCCGAAACCAATTTATTTCTTGCCTTTTGAAGACTGGGAAGCCCAAAATCAAGGCACTAGCAGACTTGCTTCTGGGGCAAGCCCACTTCGTCATAATCAGTCACCTTCTCTGTGTGTCCTCACCTGTCACAGTGATGAGGGAGCCCTCTAACGTATGAGGGCCTTAACCTCTTCCACCAGAGCTCTGCAAACACCACCTTCTAATACCATTAGCTTGGGGAATGAATTTCAACATCAAATTTTGGGGGGACATAAATATTCAGCCCATTTCATTCATCCCTGGCTCTCCAAATCCATGTCCTTGTCACATGTAAAATACAGTCCACCCTGGTGAACCCCTGCGTCTTGTTTCAAATCAACTCAAAAGCCTGAAGTTCAAACCCAGACAACTTTTATATCCCAGCAGGCAGAGGAGGAAGGAGAAAAGGCTCCATCGGCTGAAGTCTAGGCTATCGACTGCTTGCAATGAACTCTGAGTACAGTGTTCGCCTCAGGTATACTGAAAGCCACTGGTCCAAAGAGTCATTGAAGTTGGAAAGACATGAAGGATGCAACTTTTCTGCGGCAACCCTATGATGACAAAGGGGAGAAGAGGCAGAAAGGAAAAATCATGACTTCCTTGCTTGCTAATGTCCTGGAAGCTGAGTTTGAGCTGAGTTTGGCGTCATTATAAGTCACGATAGTCCAGGTAAGCTAACTGACAACTGGACTAGAATAGGAATCCCCTGCGGAGGTGGTTGTTGTGAGGGCACTGCCCTCATGAAAGGGTTAATCTATTGAGGACTTCCTGGCCAGGAGGCTAATAGGAAATGAGGCCCGCCTGGAGGAAGCAGGGTGTGCGGGCATGACCAGACACCAGGGCTGGCCCCTGCCCTTCCCCAAGGACTCTTCCCCTGCCCTCCTCTGGTTCTCAGATGTCAAGAGGTAAACAACTTTCCCTCACCTCCTGCTTCTACCTCGGAGCCTGCTGATCACAGACCGAAACCCCTCACTCCTTGAACCAAATTAAACTGCTCTTCCTCAAATTGGGAGTGTTGGCTAATTTGTCCCAGCAACATACAAGCTGACCAAATGAGGTTTGTTACACAGTTCTGGCCAATGGGCTCTTGCTTGTTGGTCTACAGTACAGTGACTGTCACAGGAAGCCTTGAGGGCATTTCATCTGTTCAGCTCACCCATCTGGAGTCAGAAGAGCATTTTAAATCACTAGTAATAAACCTCCTTCTAGTGATATGAACAGCAGGCATCTAGGGAAGCTCCTATCAGGTGACTCTGGGAACCCAGGTGTTGTTGTCAAGGTTTGTAAGGAAATAGATTTACTGTAGGACACATAATTTATGGGATTATTTAATTATAGTCACCCAAATACCAAATGCAGAAGAGTGCACGAGAGTGCACTAAAGACCCACAGAATCCAGCTAAAAGCCTGGATCCCCCACCAATGTCCTGCACAGGTCCAGCTGAAGACCTACAGCCCACAAGTCCCGGTGGAGGCCGAGAGCCCGCGGCGATGTCTCCTGCAGGTCTGTATCAAGGATCTGCCCTGGGAGGCCCAAGGGCCAGTGGTGGAAGCTAGAAAGTGTGTGCCAGTGGACGAAGGAACTGTGCCAGCAGGCTGAGGGGTCTGCACTGGAGCCAGGAGGTGACACTCCCAGAAGGGCCAGAACTCCCCCAAGAACAACGAAGCCTTCCTCAGTAACAGTGAAGACTAGAGCTCCTCTGACAATGAGAACATCCGAGTTCATACCAGGAAGGCTGGCACGACAGTCTTCTCCAGGAGAATCAACAGCGTAGCATCTTCCTCTCCAGTTTTTCTTTCGTCCATTGGCAACAGCCCTCTGGGCCTCCCACACAGTACCACGCTGACTCGGTTCAGCTGGGCGTTCCAGTTGGCCGTTAGTTAACCCACCACACCAAGAACACCCAGATCAGCCCACTGAATTGAAATACAGCAGCAATGTGTAATGGGTCACGCAGAGAGGCGTGGTGTCTGGCCTCCTACAAGCCCTTCTTACCCACCCAGTCGAAAGGGTGCCCTCACCCTTGTCACTCTGATTCTCACTGTCACATTGTGTTTCTTGAAACATTACTGAAATTATTTCTTATCTCTTTCCTCCTTTGCCTTTTAAAGCACCATTCCTAGCCTAGGGGTGAAGCTCAGTGGTGGGGTGCCTGCCCAGCATTTACAATGTCCTGTATTCAAGTCCCAGCATTCCAAAATTCACAACCAAACCAAAACTTAATTGCAGAGGATCAAAGATATTTTGAATCTCATTTACAGCTATCAGTGTAGTTTCTTGCACAGTGCTGGCCCCATACCAGATGTAAAGGAACATTTTGAATGTTCTTTTCTTATCATTCATATATTTTTCTTGCATTAAAGCAAGATCAGAGAAATCACATAATGCTCATTTCTTGTTGTTTCATTTAAGCATCTTTTTAAAAAATCTTTATTTGTGTGTGTGTGTGTGTGTGTGTGTGTGGCCAGCTCAGCCCACCAGGGGGCGGGCGGGCTGGCATGTGGTGCTGGGGGATTGAACCGCGGTCCCTGCGCTTTGCTAAGCTTGTTCTGAGTAGGTGCTTTAGACCACTGAGCCATCTCACCAGCCCCTCATTTAAGCATCTTTCACCAAATGGTGTTGTGCCTTAAGTCCTGGGAAATAGAATGTTTGTGAAATTGTTGTAATCTCTAAAAAGAATTAGTTCAAAGAAATAATTATCTAAGCATGTCCGTACCATACTGAAGCTTGTATTTTAGATATAAAATGTACTGTTCTTGTAAAATGACCAATAAGTGACAAAGCAGTCATTTTAAATTTTTTTTTTTCTCAACGAATGATATTTAAATTGGCATATTCCGTTGGTTGCGTAGGTTTGGTCTTTGAATATATTCTGCTAGTTAAGCCCTAAGGGGCAAGGTTGTACCATGCCATTGGTGGGATGTGGATCCCAAAGGCCCAATGAAAACTAGGAGAACTCCTACGGTGGCTCTCCGTGACCAAAATACAACACACTCCAGGCTTTATTACTTTTGTTGGTTCTCTGGATCTGTGGGTTCCGCATCAACACATTCAACCAACTAAGGGCCAAAAATATTTTTAAAAGTCGCATATGTATTTTATTGACTATGTACAGACTTTTTTGTTCACCATTCCTTCAACAACACAGTTTAGTGACTATATAGCATTTCCATTATAGTAGGTGCTGTAAGCAATCTCGACCTGATGTAATGTGGCTAGGGATGTTTACAGCTCACCCGAAAATAGTATCCACATTTATACAAAGGATTTGAGCACGCTTGGGTTTTGGTGTGCAGAACTAATCTTACGAGGATGGTAAGGGTTTACTGCAGGAAGAAAGGTTTATCTCGTTTTTTATTTTTAATTAATTAATTAATTTATTTATTTGTATTTTAGGGAAGGGTCTACAGGATGTTCAGGGTCTCACTACTAGATCGGACTTGTAGTGATCCGCCTGTTTACAGCCTCCCAAGAGCTGGGATTACAGGTGCGCACTCCTACGCCCAGTCTCAATTGCTGTCTCAGCTTGTGGGGGGGGGGCACGGCCGGTCCTGGGATAGCTCATATTTTAGATCCACTTCTTAGGCTTTGTCTTCTAGGCTACAGTTAGTTATTTTGCTATGAGAATTTTCAGTGTAATAATAACCAACATCTTCAAGAAATTAGGTTCTGATGTAACAATGGGCTGTATTTAATTGAGACTGTGTAATAAGGAAAAAAATAGCCACTGAAAAGATACCTGACAGGTCCAGTAGGGGGCAGCAACTGTAAATCAGATTGAAATTTGCCCCAGGAGAGCTGAAGAAAGATTTCCTAAATATGATTGCTCAATTTAATCCATTGACATAAAATAATGCATGCATAAGTGCCTCATTAGGTTGAAGACAAAGTGAGGATAGAATTATTTTCCAGCACTTTCACTAATGTGAAAAGATTTGGAACAATCTAAAATTTGCCACTCAGATAAATTTTGTATATAAACATGCAAAATACGATTCTTAAAGTTCTCTCCAACTCAAATTCCATGATCTTATGATTTGTGATCCCTTTTTAATCCTTTTAAGTCCAGGCTCTTAGATTATTTGGTCAACCATAACTTGCCATTACAGTGATGGAAATTTTGTTTGGAAATAATCATCATTATCGCATGGAAAATTGAGGTCCCGAAATGTGCTGACTCATCTCCTCCAGGAGGTCTGTGTGATAAACCGCCCTGATAAAACGGCCTGTGTGTAATCCAGGCACCATAGGGATTGCACTATTTTCTGGAAGAGAAGATTGCCTCTCTTCCAGAAAATAGTGTACTGTTTAAGTCATCAGTACACTCTTTTTACTTTTAAAAATAGGAAAAGAAAAGCTCACAATATTACACAACTACTTTTTTCTCATTCTTGATACTTTTCTCGTTTTGTTTTTTTGTTTTTTTTTTTTGTTTTGTTTTTGTTTTTTGAGACATGGTCTCACTGTGCAGTTTGGGCCCACCTTGTGCTCACTTTTGTAGCCCAGGCTGGTCTCAAACCTGTAGTAATTGTCTGTCTCAACCTCCTTAGTGCTGGGATTACAGGTGTGAGCCAGCATGTCAGGTCCTGGGGTGAGCACGGCACAGGGATCCAGGGCCTGAGGGGCAAGTGGGACAGGGGATCGAAAGCAGGCAGGACCTTGGGCTTGCCAGGCAGGTGCTTCTGCCTCTGAACTATCTCCCCAGCCATCATGTTCCTTTTACAGCATGATGCACATAACCTCAGTATTAGTCACCTTACCAAAATTCTGAAATCACAAAGGTGATACATTTTGGCTTGTGGGGCAAGGAAAGAGGGCCTCTGAGGTAGAAGGGTGGGCTGTGGACCATGTCGTCGCCCACATGGTCATCCCTGCAAAGCTGCTAGATGTGCTTGCTTGCTTGCTTTCTCTCTCTCTTTGCTACAGGGTCTCTCTACAGAGCTCAGACTTGTAGTGATCTGCCTGTCTCAGCCTCTCCAGGTCCGGGATTACAGGTGTGCGCCACCACGCCCAGTTTTGGTGGCCAGCAAGGCACGGGGTGGCATGCGGTAAAGGGATCAACCCTGGGTCCTTGTGCTTGCCAAGCAGGTGCTTAGACCAACAAGCTATCTCCCGGGCTTGGATGTGGTTGGCTGTGGTGGTGAGTGGTCACTGCTATAAATACCCATTACAATAGCCCACATTCAACTTACGCCTGAGCTGCGACTGGATCTGAACACTTTCTAAAGAGCATTCTCATGAGCACCTCTGGATAAAGCCATCAAGAAGTTTAATGAAAGCAGAAGCTGTTTCTGAATCAGGAGGGATCATGTTGCCTTAGTTGACTCTGGGCCACGCATGTTAACATTTTCAGTCTCCCTTAGGACACATCTTCCTGCTGTATGCGTTGAAAAGGAAGACGCATGCTTGGCTGGCAGTGAGTATGGGGGAAGGAAGAAAACTGTCCTTCAGAAACATAGTAGTCTATCAGTACAAAGCCAGAGTGGAACTGTGTCGCCCGCCCACACACTCCACACTCCCTGCCCTGGCAGGGCGGTTCCCTGGTGCCAGTCAGGGGGAAGCAGCCCCATGTCTCTAGTTCTGAGGCCTCTTAGCTTCTCACAGCCTCAGGCTCTACCGCACAACTCAATGTCTGTGTCACCAGTGTAAACTATTCATTTCCACTGTGTAGACACCAATCTCCAAGAAGCTGAAGATTCCCGCCATTTGCCCGAGGTGGGCACTTTACTTCACCGTGGTGTGATTTACGTAAGGTAATCTCTGGTGGCCTCACATCAAAACCTGACTCTGTTCTTCATGTTGTGCCTCAGTAGTCTCGCCCCTTAAATGGGGATAGCAGTGTGAACCATTTAGGGTTGATCTGGGAATTACACAAGTATACACTGGTGAAACAGTTAAATTTATTTTCTAATGCAGAACAGTAAGATGATTTAATTTTCTCGAATGGCTTTTACGCAGGATGTAGGCATGGCTGTCAGATCAGAGTTCCTACTTATCATTCACCGTTGACCTTAGACAAGTCATTTCACAGTTCTTGGCTTTGCTTTCTTACCAGGATCTTCAGGCCTCAGAAGTAACGGAGCCTCTGAAATAGTCTCAATGGATGTTGTGGAATGAACAAAGTTTAAAATGAAGACACCCTAACGCTGCATTATGATCCACTTCTAGAGGAGTGTGGTTACCCAGTCCGTTATCTCCACCAGGAAACACTGCGGAGCATCCTTCCGTGTGACGGACAGAATCTTCAGGACACACACACTCACCCCTCGATCCTTCCCTGTGATTGTCAATCCAGTGTCCTCTCGGCCAACACTGGATAAAGGACTGGTTAGAAAAACCACGTTTAATTTGTACAAAACAGCTATCAGTGCGCGAGGGTCTCCGGGGCGTCCTAGAGCAGCAGCAGCCGCGGAGGCAGCAGCGTGGAGCGGCGGCCCCGAGGGCGGCCCTGGTCCCCGGCAGGGACGCGCACGGCCAGGCGGCGCAGCGGCTCCCCCGAGGCCTCGGCGCAGTGTGAGTCCGAGTTTGGGTCCGGGTCGGGAGCGGCCCCGCGGCCCG
>NW_004524602.1:13979601-13986068 GCF_000260255.1 Octodon degus
GCGGGGTCCCCGAGCAAGAGCGACTCCTTGCGGCGCGTGTGCGGGCTCTCGAGCAGCGTGCAGAAGCCGTAGGCGGTGCGCGCGCGGGGCAGGTGCGAGAGCGAGAGCGCGGCCTGCGAGCGCGGGTCCCAGTCGGTGCGGCTCGCACGCTCGTCGGTCCCAGCTTCTTCGCCCCGCGAGTTCCGGAGGGCGGCGAAGGCCAAGCGGGGCGCGAGCCGCGGCGGGATGCAGAACTCCGGGATGCGGTCCGGGGTGAGCACGTTGGCGCACGCGTTGGGACAGCGCGCCCTGGGGCGGCTGGCGCGACTCCTGAGGATCCGGTCCTTGCCCTGCAGCAGCCGCTCCAGGCACCACATCCGAGACCAGTGCGGGACGCGCGACCCCGCTGGGGACAGCGCGGAGGCACGCGACCTCCGTCGGCCTGCTGAGCTCCCTTCGGTTTCGCGTGTCTCCCCGGACCGGCCCGCTGTGCCTCACTGCTGTAAGCGGTTGCTCAGGGACTGAACGTTGTTTTTTCTCCGGTCCTGTCTCAAAGTCGTTGTCGCGTGTGCTTCGGGATGCCACCTGGCTTTGCTGACCCAAAGCCCTGATTGTAAGTGCTGACTTCTAATTTTGATAGCCCTGTAATTGGTGCCAAGAGGCTTTGTGCATTCGTGCCCCGAATCCGTGAGGGACTCTTGCACACCAGTCCTTAGCGAGATTTAAAATCTTTTTTTTTTTTTTTTAATCTCTTCCAGGAAGTTGGCTTGTTTCCCCCTTTTAGACTCAGAGAACCTCAGACAGAGCCCTCCTCCTGTCTTGGCACCTGAGCGTGCCTCTGGGCTCCGTCTTGTGCCCGGTGTTACCTTGTAAATTGCTTCTCAGTCAATGCCAGGTGACTTGGTTCTGTTCTGCCTAGTTTGCCCACCCGGAGAGGCACGCAGCTTCGCGGAAATTCAAAGCGCGCGCCGCTGGTTCAGCACCGGTGGCCGGGACAGCTGGCCTCGGCTTTTATAGCAGCTGGCGTTCGTGCTGCCTGGTAACCTGACGCCAGGCCCGGCCCTGTCCTTCTGCCACGTGGCAGGCTTTGCAAGGCCAACTCCGGAACCTAGTAACTCTCCTGCTTTGGGTGAAGGTATTGTCCAAACCCTGTGCTTGTTTCTTCCCTGGTGTCCTGTCAGTGCCAAAGAGGATTAAGCTGATTCTACAGCCGGGTCATTTTGGAGGATCAGAACACCAAAGGAAGGTGAATGGGAGGAACCACTGAACTCCTGCCTTTCAAAAGAAGACAGATGTAGGTTTGTTTTACTCTTAATCCCCTTCCAAAAATCCAGTTTTCCTGTCGTTGGATTTTCAAGTTGTGTACTTGATTTTGGTTTTTCATTTTTATTTTAGATGGACCTGGTTAGATTTAAATCAGAAGGAATTTCATGGGGTCATGGAAAGTTTCCATATTTGGCCAGGGTGGGTGAAATGGGTGTAACCATATATAAAATAATCATTGAATATACACTTGAGATTAGGGCTTTTTATTGTATGTACCTTATTCTTCAATTAAAAACATAACCTACTTCTTTTGAGCCATGTGTGATTTTTGCTTAGGAAAATATATTACTGCATACATCTATCCGGGCTGTCGGAATCATCGTTAGAGGCATGATTTCTTTTGGAAACTCACATGGGTCCCTTCGGTAATAGAGTTGCTTCCCACCTAGCTCCAGATGATAGACTTGAGGCCTTTTGTTCAGGGCCTGGTGTATGTTTCTAACATGTTACCTTGCAAATTGCTTCTCCAAATAGCATTGGATGAATTAAACTGTATTCATGCAGAGGTGTCCTCAGAGAAGGGCGTGAGTATTTTGTTTTCAGAGTGCCCAGCTGCTGTGCTAGATGATTTATGTAGTCTTCTAGAATTGTCCTGGGAACCCTGTGAATTCTGACAGTCCTTGTTTTATAGATGGAAACTGAGTTTCAGAGGTCCAATAACATATCCATGGTCAAAGTGATGAGGGGTGGTAATAATACCCCCTAATGGGGGCTGGGAGGTGACTCAGCGGTCTAAACACCGCCTGGCAAGCTCCAAGACCAGAGTTCGATCCCCGAAACTGCTTGCCATGCTGGCCCCGAAACTGGGTGTGGTGGCCCATGCGTGTAATCCCAGCGCTGTGGAGGCTGAGACAGGAGGATCACTATAAGTCTGAAGTGTATAGTGAGATCCTGTATCAATGCCTCCCATGGGGGGGGGGAACCAACATACCCACTAATGGGTAGTGAATTTTTGAGGATTAAATTCACAAACTTGTAATATGTATGATATGGCACATGGCACATGCTACATATGTAGGAGTAGCGATTATTATTGACAAAGATAGTGGGAATATTGCATGATAGTTGAGAAAATCAGGTTTGAACTCATAGCTGATTTTGACTCCAGAGTGGTAGCTCACTATGAACAAGGTCCTTAACCTTTCTGAGCTCCTGCATCAAATGTAGAATTGCTAATAATGTTTACCTATAGTGTTGTCATGCTGTAAAATAATACATGTGAACTGTTTGGCATAGAGCTTGGAATGGACACATCGGATGTACTTATTATTACAGAAGAAAACACATGCTGATTAGCTCATTCATTCATTCATTCAGTGCAGTGTTTATGAATCTTTTCTGGGCCCCTGCCACCGTGCTTGGCAGCGGGACCACGCTGTCCCAGACCCTATCAGCCACGTTCATGTGTCAGAAGAATTAAATAATGAAGATGAAATGTTTGAATTCTAGCTTCCGAGGCAGAATAGACTGCTGAACGCGATGTACAAGCTGAGTTTGGGAGGTAAGATTGGAGGGCCTTGGGTTTATTTTAGGGATGATTCTTTTCTATCTCGATGCGAGCTTGATTGCTGGTCCAAACTCTTGCGCTGAGGCTCAATGTATGGGAGGGTAATTACCAAAGTGTACACTTCAACACCAGGAGCCCATGTCCTAACCCTACTTCTCTTTACAGAAGAAGATGTGATTATCCCTTTGAGAGCACAGCAGAAACTTTGGTTAAAATAGTGAACAGTCTGCGGAGTTGGCTGAGATGTTGTTAATCAGGGTCATTGATCTGTTTCAGCCCATGTTGTAGAATGGAGGGAAGACTGTCTACCACGTAAGAGGTGAGGCCACTGTACAGATTAACAAGACGTCTGTGAAAATTGTTGGCAGATGCCAAATGTTCACTAACAGCTGTTATTGTTATTGCTGTTATTATTATTAGGCATGTTTCCATGCCCAGGAATTAGCTGATTCACACAGATTTCCTTTAAAACATTTCTCTGTGTAGCCAAACAAAGGTCCGGGGTGTTTTTTTTTTTAAATGAATGATTCATCTTCTTCAGTAAAGCATTTCCTGTATAATGCTTCTTCAAACCAGCAGTGATGTGCCCTCAGTGCTGGGGCCCTGTCACCACATTAAGCCTCATTTGTACTTAACTCAGAAGGATGAGCTGGCCGGGACTTGGGAGGACGGTGTGACAGGGTCAGTGCATGGGCCTGGAACACACAGGCTTACTCAGAGGGATACTGTGGTCATTCTGAGCTCACAGCTGTAGCCATAGAAACACCCAGGAATAGTGCTGGAAAATAATTCTGTGATGTGAATGTAAACAGATTACGTATCACGGAGGCTGGACGTGCTCGCGGAGTCAAAGGAAACTGAACTTTAAGGCAGAACTGAGAGGGAGGCTCCGGAGAGGAGAGTCAGAGAGAACAGTGTCAGATGAGGCAGGAGTTCCGCCGGCCTGAGGCACCGTTGGGCGCATGTAGTTGGCAACAGCACTGTAGATCTCTAGCTCCTAGAAGAGGAGATTTTGTGTTCACCATAAAGAAAAGATAAAAAGTTTAAGGTGATCAATATGGTAATTTCCTTAATTAGATCATTACCCATGAATCAAAACATTACATTGTACTGTACAAAATGTACAGTTCTGATGTATCACTTAAAGCACTTCAATAAATAATTTTAAAAAGCAGACTTACAAAGATAATATGTAAGGGGTTAGGTATCAAGGAAAGCCAGAAAGGAGCTTAGAACCAGTGAAATACTAGCTTGCTGACCTGCGCATTGAATTGGATGTGATAGCACGGGGAGTGTGCAAAGAAACAGGCCCAGGAGGCAGGCTGTCAGAGCTCTGCCTCGATAGTCACTGCCTGGGGGGCGCGGGACGGGCCCCTCAGTTCTCTGTGGTGCTCGGGTCTCCATCTGCCCCGAGGGGGTGGGTTTAATGAGACACTTCCTCCCAGCTTGTCTTCCTAAATTTTCACAGCTCATGGTGTCCTGGCTTATGCTCTGGCTTTTTCAGTCTCTTTTTTTTTTGTTCCCAAATCCTTCTTGTTTCTCTCCAAAAAACTCTTGGGTTAGGGATTGAGATGTGGGTGTGAGGTTTTAAGGAGTTGTTGATGTTTATAATTTTAATCTCTAGAACATCTTTTATTCGTTTGGTACAGGCTTCTGCTACACAGCTCAGACTCGCAGTGATCCTCCTGTGTCAGCCTCCCCAGCGCTGGGATTACAGGCACGGGCCACCACCCCAGTTTAGGTGGCCAGCATGGTTCAACATGCCTGGGTTCCGGGGCCAGCAGGGCATATGGTACTGGAGATTGAACCCGGGTCCTTGTGCTTGCCAGGCAGGTGCTTAGAACATTGAGAGCTATGTCCTCAGCCTATTTGTTCATTTGCCTACTTTTGACTTGTGTTTAACAGAAATGTTTTGTTTTTGTTACTCTGTCCTTCCCTGGAGTTTGGTCTTGTAATTGCCTTTGTCCTCCTCATTGCCAATAAGCCAGGAGAAAGGTAAGAATTGTAATTACGAGGGTGTTTACTTTCTTCAGTTCATCTCTGTGCAATGTCCGGCAGGGGCTGCACTTGAGGGCCACTGGTGGCGATTCTGGACATTCACTGCTCTTGTTTAAGAAGAGATTGCACATTTCTGACTTATTAAAAATGCCGTAGAAGGGCTGGGGAGATGGCTCAGTAGAATAAGTGCTTGCCTGGCAAGCACAACGACCTGAGTTCAATCCCCGCTTCCGCCAAAAAAAAAAAAAAAAGAATAGCTTGAAACCGTGCAGCGCCTAGCGGAGCTGAGAGTGTAGCTAAGAAAAGAAACCATGGAGAATACTGAAAACTCAGTGGATGCAAAATCCATTAAAAGTTTAGAAACAAAGATCATACATGGAAGCAAATCAATGGACTCCGGAATATTCTTGGATGGCAGATACAAAATGGATTATCCTGAAATGGGTCTCTGTATAATAATTAATAAGAACTTTCATAAAAGTACTGGAATGACAGCTCGATCTGGTACAGATGTAGATGCAGCAAACATCAGAGAAACATTTATGAACTTGAAATACGAAGTGAGAAATAAAAATGATCTTACCAGTGAAGACATTATGGAATTGTTGTACAATGTTTCTAAAGAAGATCATAGCAAAAGGAGCAGCTTTATTTGTGTAATTCTAAGCCATGGTGAAGAAGGAATAATTTTTGGAACAAATAGACCTGTTGACCTGAAAAGATTAACAAAGTTCTTCAGGGGCGATCTTTGTAGAAGTCTAGCTGGAAAACCCAAACTTTTCATTATTCGGGCTTGCCGGGGTACGGAACTGGACTGTGGCATTGAGACAGATGGTGGTTTTGATGATGACATGGCATGCCAGAAAATGCCAGTAGGGCCCGACTTTCTGTATGCATATTCCACAGCACCAGGTTACTATTCCTGGAGAAATTCAAAGCATGGTTCCTGGTTCATTCAGTCACTGTGTGCTATGCTGAAATTATATGCATACAAGCTGGAGTTTATGCACATTCTCACTTGGGTTAACTGGAAGGTAGCGACAGAATTTGAGTCCTTTTCTCTTGATTCCACTTTTCATGCAAAGAAACAGATTCCGTGTATTGTGTCCATGCTCACAAAAGAACTGTACTTTTATCAGTAAAAAATGGTTGACTTATTTTAAGTTTGTATGTTAAGTGAGGAAACAGTATAAGTAGTGCTGTATTTCTTTCTCTAATTGAACACTTCAGAACTATACCATTTCCCTAGCAAAAGAACCACTATGAAGCTACCTCAAACCCAGAATCAGGTAGTTAAAATTGAATTTAATGAGGAATAAATAAATATGGATGTTGGCAGAAAAAAAAATGCCGTAGATTTGGGGCATTTCAGTGGGTTTGAGGCCCATGACAATTTCTCAAAACAAGTTGAAAATGGAAGATAGTAAAATGTTTTCATTGCCATAGACTACTATTATTTGTAGTAAAAAGTTGGAGCTGAAGTTTCTACCTTCAGGTTTTTCTTTTGGCATTATCTTTTCAAAGTAAGACCTCAGGCAATTACTCATAGCCCAGTGGTGACTAAACTCTGTAATTATTGACAGAGAAAACGGTGCCAGTGCTCAGGGAAGTAAAGGGAAGTAATATGTGCTGTGGGGTTTTAAGTAAATCACTATAT
>NW_004524602.1:13986508-13987436 GCF_000260255.1 Octodon degus
AAGAGCAAAAAGTTAAGACTTTCCTCCTCTATTTTTGGTAAACAGCTGTATGGTGACCTTGGATGACACCCCCTGGGTTTTACCTGGGAGTGGCCTTTTAAATATTTTATTTATTTATTTTTTCATATTCAAGACTTACTAATATCTAATCTAATACGAGTTTCTTCATCTGTATCTGTGACATGCATGTACAGTAATTCCACCTTAAAGAATTCCAGTAGGATTGAGCAGTCTCTTGCAATTACTGCTTTGTGCCTACAAAGACAAACACTGAACTTGTGATGGCTTCCTGTCTTAAAAGCAACTTAATTGGTGTTCTCTGAAGAAAAAACTTCCATAAATTATTTTACTTGATTCCAATAAAATATGGCTTCAGCAAATGTGAAAAGAGAAAATCCTGTTATTTCTTTGTTGACTCATGATATGAAGGTAAAAAATATGGTGTTTTTTTTTTTTTTTGTATTTCTATACAAAAAGTGGCTTTACACAATTCAGACAGGTAAAGTACTAAAAGATGTCATAAGCTGCCTTTTCATCAGGAAAACAAAAAATGATTTCACTGTGTTCATCTTCTGAACTGATCAGTAACCCCAAATGATTTTCACATTGGGAGGCAAATTACTAGCAGTAAGTTCATCAAATTTAGATCTTTCTTGAACAGGACACTATAGAAATCAAGACTATCTCTGACACTGCACATCTGCGCAAGCCTGGAGTTGGGCCTGCGTGGCCCCCGTCATCAGCTAACCATGCCAAGAGACTGAATTTCATGCAGCAATCTTCTAAGGAGATGTCTTGCCAATTACTGGGAAGAGAGGAACCAAAAATTTCTTTAATATGAGATTCTGGAGATAAACGACTCTGGAGATCTTCGGGTGGCATGTACGCTCGACTTTGTAAAGGAGGACAAACCAGAATAGGTTCTTTT
>NW_004524602.1:13988551-13990109 GCF_000260255.1 Octodon degus
ATTAATGGCCTCCACGATTCATTTTTCTATCATGTACAGACAGTACTCCTACCTGACTCATTTATCTCACCCCCCTGGTTTCCTCCACGACGCTCTTCTGCCTCGATGCTGCTTCTTTGGAAAGAGAAGACTGTGGACTGAATCCCTTTAAAATATTAGCCGGATTCAACCTGTCTTCCTTTAAGTTGTGGATGTTGGATGTTGTGTTCAGCCACAGGAGAGCCAATTAATATAAAAATCTTTTGTGAGGATTATATGAAGATTCTACCTTGACATAAAGGACATGGGAGTTTCTGAAGTCTAACTAAAATATAACACGATGGAATGAGCATGTAAGCACACAGTCATACACTGCTCTTCCAAGACTTTATAAAGAAGTACAAGGAAGAAATACGCAAGGCATTCTTCTCACTAGTTTCTCTGATGAGGTTGTACCCTCTGTCCCACTCACTTGATCTTGCTGTGCTGCCTGTGACATCGTTTTTTTGTTTTGTTTTGTTTTTTTTTTTTTTTTTTTTGGTCATCACACTCTTTATTCACACATCCTTGGTTTCCTTTTTCATGGTGCATACCTTACCTCAACTGGAACATGTACTGTTTCCACACATTTGTCTTAGTGTACAGTCAGCGTGAGTGTACACGGGGAGGATTGCTGGGGCTATGAGAAGAAAGAATGCTGGGACAAATTCAAGGTGTTCTATACAATGGAAGTTATTAAATATTTTTCAGTAGGTCGACAAACCTGAGGTCACTTGTGCTTTTTGACAATCTGATGTTTGAAGAATAGATGGGAGGAAAAAAAAAAAAAAGGAGGCTAGGAGGCAATTGCACGGTCCACAGGAGTTTAAGAATTTAGGAACTATGGCAAAGGCAAAATCGATGGGGTTGGCTACTAATTGTGCGTGGTGAGAGAGACACGGACGCTCTGTCCCTGACAGAGCAAGGAAAAGCACATGCCTGAAGATTTATTTTCTGTAGCAGGGGCGGAAGATGGATGGTATTGGTTAATATTTTTTCCTTTGTACTTTCCTTTTTACAGAACACTGATTGTGGCTGTTTTTACTTTTTCTTATTTCTAAAGGACTGAAATTAACACATGCTTCTTTTGCGTCCTTTAGCAGCTTAGGTTAAGAGCAATACACAGGTAGTCTTTCAGCGATTACACCTACCCTGCAGCAAAGCATACAATCAATGCCTGCGCTTTAGCCAGTCTCAGGTTTCTGTCTACTGGATGTCAGCAGCATTTTACGGAGCCCTGGTGTATGGGCGGCTTATCCACTGCCCTGAGCTCGCTTGTGGGGGGACAGGTCAGTTTCCCTAGGTGGAAGGCCTTTGCAATGGAAGTCTTACTCCCGTCTTCAAGCGAGGGTCCAGCAGAGCCAGTTCAAGGACAGCGAGAGAAAGGGACCCCCGAAGTGAGAACCCGCAGTGAGCCGAGGTCGGGCTTGAGCCCCACTTCCGCCGGGAGCCCGACGGCCACGCGCGGGCTGGGCCCGGGAGCGGGGATCGCGGCGCGGAGAAGGGCTCCCGCAGCCCAGCGCCCGACTCCCGCCCGGGC
>NW_004524602.1:13991199-14001222 GCF_000260255.1 Octodon degus
CCTGGCCAAGCACCGCAAACGAAGAGCGTCATTATTTGCCAAAATTTTGTATTAAGCTATGGGGATATTGGGAATACTTGGTCGTTCTGTGGGAGAGACGGGGATCTTGTTAACTTTACCATGCAGAACACTCCGCAAATACATGGTGTTGTCATGAATGCAGTCATGGGATAGTTAGGACCTGCTCTAAACGGGAAGCCACCAGTGAAGGCAGCTGTCGCGCTCCTGACATGTGATGAGTGGGAATTGAGATGTTTCCCAGCCTGATAGACTGCTTTTTGCATATGTGCATTTTTCTAAGTACAGCAGGAGAATGTACTGTTCCTGCAGCTTTATTTTGATTATTTCTCCAATGACAATACTTGACTATTGGTCTAAATTAAGATATTGCTAAATTTTGTTTTCCTATTTTTATCTTTTTTTTATTGATAGAGTCTTGCCATTCAGCTCGGAGTCTAGTGAACCTCCTGCCTCAGCCTCCCCAGTGATGGGATTACAGGCATGTGTCACCACGCTGGGTTTTGCATCCCTCATGGCACGCCCAGAGTTCTGGGATGTGGTGCTGGGGCTCAAACCCGGGTCCTTGTGCTTGGCAGGCAGGCTCTTACATAGCTGAGCTAGCTCCCCAGCCTGTTTTGTCTTTTTTTGAGACAGGGTCTTGCTATTTAGTTCAGGTTGGCCTTGAACTCACTGTGTAGCCCAGGCTGGCCTGGAGTTCCTGCGTTGGCCTCCTGAGTGCTGGGATTACAGGAGTGCACCACTACTCCCAGCCTTTCTTTCTTTCTTTTTTTTTTAACTTTGCCCCCTAAAATTTATAATTATGTATGTGCATCACATATTTATATTGGGTAAAGCTGTTCTAGAACCAGAAGAACTGCCCTGGGTTGTGGAGGAGCCTGTTTTTTATAGGTTACTGGTCATTTGGTTGCTTTACCATGGTGTGGCCACAAATATATACATTGTTTATCCTTTCTTCAACCATGATAAAGGAGAGGAACAAACAGTAAATGTGTCGTACCTCCTGCAGAGGCGTTCCTTCAGGATGCTGGCAGTAATACCAGTTATTCCTCGCAGGTTGTCAGCATTTGAAATTTGAGAAAAACGTTGGTTAGCACATAGCTGAAAAGTCCTCGAGTCAGGGCCTGTTGTGAGATGAACATGTTACTAGGTCTTCGTTTCTTCTTAGAGTTTCATAGCTAAAGTGGTTTTCCATTCTGACAAGTTCAAATCTTGTCTGACAGTAGTCTCTTTCTCTGTAAGGACTACCCAGATTTTCATCAGTGGTCATACTGCCCTGTGTTTACATCTCGCATTTTTGAAACTTCCATAGATAGTTGAAGGTTCTCCAACACTTTTGATCATGATCTTTTTTTTTTTTCTCTTTTTAAATAAGGGCTGGACAAGATGCTCTCCGATGGTGCTCCTAGTGTCAGCTTGTGTGATTCTAAGTGTAACTGCGTCTGCTGTCACATCTGAGCATTCATGAAGATTTTGGACTTCTTCACAGCTGAAATTAAAGTGCCATGATTTTATGTCAACACTTCTTTTTTTTTTTTTGTATTTTTTAGGGAAGAGTCTACACAGGTTGTTCAGGGTCTCACTACTAGATCGGACTCGTAGTGACCCGCCTGCTTACAGCCTCCCAAGAGCTGGGATTACAGGCCTGTGTCCCCACACCCAGTCTCAAGTGCCATCTCAGCATGCCCTGGGGGCAGGGCCGGCTCAGCAGGCCCTGGGGATCAGATCCCTGGCCCCCGGAGCCTGCTTGCAGGTGTTTTAATCTGCTGAGCTATTTGGCCAGCCCCCACCCCCCATCTTTTGTTGTTGTTTTTGTGCTGTTTAGGAATGGAGGTTGACATCTCCCTCATCCTGCCTTTGTGATTGTTTGCTGCTGATGGGGATGGAGCCCCGGGCCCCTGTGCATGCGGGCCAGATGGTGCCCTGAGTACCCACAGCCTGGTGCTGTTTCCTGTTTTATAGACTCAAGTACTCTGCCAGTGCCTGCCTGAACTGTGGAATAGGCCTGAACGGTGAATGTGGTTCTTCCGCAGAATCTGCCCACAGAACATCCATTTGAACGTCCTTCAGCCTTGTCAGTCCCATCGCTGATCCTACAGTTCTGCTTTATAACTGCGGTTACTAAAATGACGTGAAAATCACTTGCGATAGTTAGTGCTGGCAGGAGTAGTGATGATCAGCCTCGTTGAGTAGGGGAACATGGTTTGCATTGTTTTGGTGCCTGACAGGCTATGGAAGGTAGAGCTAACATTGTGTATTTAAAGACTTATTTTCCAAATAAATTTCTTAAAAAAGTCTGTGTGTGGGGGGCGGTCTGTTGCCTTTGCCCTTAGGCCAGCTCTCGTGCACAAGAGGTTAGCGGAGTTTCAGGCGAGCGCCTCATGGACGCGTGTTGCTGGTGCAGATAGGAGGGTTTGCCTGGGTTTTGTTCCCCGAAATCTGGCACCAGGAGATGGATTGTGCAGCCCTCGGCCATCTGGGGTTCATCCAGGGTATAATTGTTTTATGTGGAACATGTACGGTCTGTTGAAATCCAGCTCTTTTGCAATGTAGGCCCTGGCGCAGACTCTGCCAATTTGCTTCTCACGGTGATTGAGTGTGGAGGAGCGGGGGCGCCTCTGGGAGACCGTGGGCTCTCAGCTTGGATCAGAAGAGAGCAGGACACAGGTGGAGGGGACGGCTGGGGCGGCCAGAAACGGGCAAGGGGTGGGCACCCCAGCTCTGCCAGCCAGGCTGCGCTGCGACATTTACTGTGTTGTCTTCCCCTCGGTGCCCTGCTGCCTGTCAGTGCCGGCGCAGCTGTGACACGAAGCTTTCAGTTTCCAATGACATAGAGTGTTGGACGCGCCTGCCGTAGGTTTACCAACTCTGCCGAGGAGTGTTCCCTTGCTTGGCATCCTTGGGCCTGGACTCTGTTGCAGTTTGAATTTTTTTTTCAGATTTTGAAGGAAAGAGGACATGTATACATAATAGAGTGAGAGAGTGCATGTGTGAGAGAGAGTTCTTGGGGTAAAGGATCCAAGTCTAAACACAGTATTCATCTGTATGTCATCTGTGTATACTTTATGCACCACATATAGATAGCCTGCTCTTCACTTTACGCAAGCTTTTAGTGGTGTGCTCTGACCATGATCCCTCACCCGGCGGAAGCCAGCCTTCCAAAGGCATCTTGGACTTTGGACTTTTCATTGGGGATGCTGCCTGCTGTGTTGGAGCAGAGCAGGGCTGGGAAGGAGAATGAGCATGGAAGCGGCCCCAGGAATGGGGGAACCCGGGTTCTAACTGACTGTGATACTGCTAGGTCCCCAGCAGTGGCCATTCGTTGCTTATCTGTAAGTCAGAGATTGGGCTGGCTCTTGTCTTCCCTCGTTGGAGCAAACCTGAAGCAGCTTGGGCCCTGGGTCAGGGAAGTGTGGCCTCTGCTGCTGGGGAGCAGTGGTCGGGCGAGGTGGCTGCCGTCAGTGTGTCCTCGTGAGGTGGCTGCCGTCGCTGTGTCCTCGCTCACCACTGGGGATTACACTGACCGTTGCAAATCCAAAGCTGGTGCGTTGCATTGCCTTCCCAGGGAGCTGGAGGGCAGCGTGGGAGTGAAAATCAAAGAAGGTCTGTTTTGTCTTTTGCTCAGTACACTAAAAAAATCAGATCAGGTCACAGTGCCCAGATGTTTTAAGCCTGTAGAGTGGAAAGTCCTTTCCTCCAGTCCAGCACCTGGCGTGACGGAGGGACTGATTTCCCATCACTCGTCCTGCAGTGTATAAAATACCCAGCAGAAAGCCCCTGCTTGGTGTAATATGAGTACTGGGTAGAACAATGCTGAGAGCCGATTTGGAACGACCTCTTCACATATTTAAGTAGCATTATTAATCAAAAACGAGAGCCAGCCTTCTAACCAGCCGCTGGCGTGAGCACCACTCGCTCCCTGCTGTGCGTGGACAGGGCGGGCGGAGCTCTGCATGCTCGCTGGTGGCTGGTGGCTGGTGACTGGCTCTGCAGCTTTTACTCTCCTGACACAGCTTCCCTCACCATGGCCCGTGGCCTGTGGCCTGTGGCCTGTGGCCCGTGACCCATGGCCCGTGGCCCGTGGCCCGTGACCTATGGCAGGTGGCCACTGTCTTTCCCTTGCTGCTCCACGGGATGCCTGCTGTGACCCTTCACAGCCCTTTGCTGCCCGAGGCCTCAGTCACAAGGCTCTACTTGAAATCCGATTGTGAACTGCTCGGTGTTTTATGTCCCCTAAAGCATGTGATTAAAATAGCTTGATTACTACTTTTAAATAATTTACCCAAATGAATGTGTCTGTACATTTTGTTGTCCTTTCTAAGGCGTAGAGAATGTGCTGTCACAGCTACAGAAAAGAAGTCTGAAAGCAAGTCTGGAGCACTGTGGGTTCCTTTTTTCACTGTTTTACAGTATGAAAAGTCAGTTGTGTGGTCGGGGTATGGTAGTTTGGGGTATCGGTTGCTTCTGTTTTTTCAGTCACAGTTTTGGTGAGTGTCGCCTTTTCCATGAAGAACAGTGACCACAGAGTCAGGAGACCTGGTTTCTGTTCTTAATACTACCACTAAAATGCTGGATACCATTGGAGAAGCCGCCTCACGTCCACACGCTTTATTTTCTTCATGTGTAAATAAAGAGGGAGGATCAGACTTGCATGGCTGAATCTCTTTTTATCTTTTTTTTTTTTTTTTTTCCTGAGGAAAAAGTAGTTTTTGGACGCGCGGGCCTTTTTTCTGCCCTTCCCTGTGTGCGTGTGGCCAGCAGCCGCGTCCTGCCCTCTGTGCTGCTGCTGACGCTGTCCCTTGGCCGTGCGCTCCTGCGCTCTCGCCCTTGCTGCGCTAATTTTAGTTGCCCTTTCTGTTTATGACTGTGTGTTTCACTTCTCTCAAAACGCGGAGAATGAAAGTAGAGCTCCCCAACGCACGAGCCTCCCCGCTGAGTCTGCTCCTGGGCGGCGATCTCCCCCGTAGAGGAAGTAGGTTTACCTTCTGGGTTGAAACCCGGCGGCACTCCCGCCCTGCTGGCCTGGTAGTGGCACCGAGCCCGCGTGCGCCGAGCTCCTGAGGTGTGGCTGTTGGCCCAGCCGCCCACGGGCGGGCGGCTCTGGGACTTTCAGGCAGCCTTTTAGCCTCACATTGAGCCTCGGCGTAGCTAAGGTCTGTGCCTTCTTAGTGTGCCCGTGCTTCTGCCCACAGCGCTGTGAGGATCCAGTGATGTGACATATCTGCATGTGTGTGTGTTTTTAACCAGAAATCGAACTCAGGACCTTGCACTTGCGGGCAGTGCCGTGCCAGTATGCCTGGCCTTGCATGCATTTTCTAAAAGTCAAAGCGTGCGTCTGTACTAGAGTTGTATCTACCCCCGCGTGCTGTGTGTTGTGAAGCGACAGTCGGTGCTGTGCAGAGGGGCAAGGGTCCGTAGCTAGTTGGGGGTTTATATAAAGGGTTACGTGGCTTAAGGTATAGCTTAAACTTCGGTGACAGTTTGGGGAGACAGTTCAGATTGGTGGTATTTAACATCAGCACTATGATTTAACATCAGCACTTATTTATTTATTTATTAATTATTTTTTTGGCAGAACCGGGGATTGAACTCAGACCCTCGCACTTGCCAGGGTAGTGCTTATTTCACTGAGCCATCTCCCCGGCCCTATGATTTTTATATTTATTTGGTAAATCATTATATATCTTAAAAGCTATTCTTACACGTAAGTAGGCTTGCTCCATAATATGCATTGGATTTTATTCACAAATAGGCTAGGTTAGTTGTTTTTGGGTAATCGAGCATGATGAATGCTGGGTGACGTGGGCCAATTTTAATGGATTTAGTTCTGTTTCTGTGTTTTGCTTTGTGAATGAAGATTATTAGATAAATTTGGATTGAAGATTTATCCTTTTAGGTTACTTCTTAAAATTTCCAAGTTTGGCTTTGAAATTGTACGTGTGACCGTGCGGCCCCAGTGCGGCCCCAAAAGCGTTTGTAGTTTGGTGTGGAGACTGCGAGGGTGACCTGCGGCAGCAGCCACGCCTGCTCCTAGCCCAAGTCCTTTCACCCCATCACCTGGCCTGTTAATCCGCAAGCTGCTGCAATTCCTCCCTTCCCTTTGTGTCACGGCTCCTCCTCTAGTGCAAATACCATGTGGAGCCATGTTGTTATAGTTACGGTTTGTTAAATAACACTCACAGTTTTTTCAGAGCGGAAGTACGCATTTATTTGTTAGATTCTGGATAGCAGAAATAGATATTTCTGTTATTTTAATGTCTGCAGGTAAGATAACAGATATAGGAGGAAGTGATATAAAACACATTGAGGTCATATTGACATTAGGATTTATCTTCATTTCCCCGTTTCCCTTATAATTTGTATAGTAAATTGATAAACTATCTGATTATGCAAGTAGGAAGAACTGAAGACGATAATAGAAAAGCCCTCCTAATGCCACCGCCAGTCGCAGTCTCTGAGGAGCTCTTCGCTGGTCTCTCTAGAGCCCTTCGCTAGGCGTGTTGGTGGTGTTTCGGTGTTTCTCAGCCTAAATGCCGCCTGTTGCTTGGTCAGAGCCATGTGCACTGCAGGAGAAGCAGCCCCCAATGTGACACGCGTGTTCTGTTGGTGCCTCCCCTCCGCTGCAGGTGCCCACCAGCCCTGGTGCTGATGCCCGAGCCTGGCCGGAGCTGGGGCAGGTGGGGAGGCCTCCCGCGCACCTCGGCTGCTAGGCGGGCTTGGCGGCTCCCGTTGCGCCCGAGCGCTGCGCATGTGGAGTCCCAGTGCACTGAGGCCCAGGCCCACGTGTGTACTTTGTGTGCTTGCCTGCACAGGGCCGTGGCGGGCAGTGACTTTATCAGCCCTGAATTTGTGCTTGTGGCAGCCTGTCCGAGCTGCCTCCCAGCCGCCCTGCTGTGGCTCCAGTCTGAACTGCCTGTCTAGTTTAATTGCTCCGTTGCCTGTCCTATTGCCTGCATTCTTTCCTTTCCATTTTACTATGAAACTAGTATTTTCTGCCCATTTGTGGTGTATTTTACTTCCTCTTTTTGTTTTATAACGGTTTTCATCAAATTGTTTTAGAAAATTTGAAAACGACATCGACCCAGAAAATGTATCATAGGAAATGAGCTTATGGTGTACTGCCTTTTTGTTTCTCAGTGCTGTGCATACATCAGTGTGTATAGTGTGCTTTTGAAGATGGAGTGAGCAGGGCATGCCTTAATTAAAAAAAAAAATTATGTGCCTATTTTCTTACGTTTTTCTGCTTTTCTTCTCTGTAGTGTACACACAGTATGATTTGAGCCTCCTTACGGACAGTGCTGCTGTTAGCTAGACCCCTCTGCCTTGTGTTTTTAGCTCCTCCTGTCATTGTGTCCCTTGGGTGTGGTCTGCATTGTGCTAGGCTGTGTTGGCTGTTGCGTTAATGTTAATGTTAATGTTATTTTTCCCTCCTCTCTTTAAAGGCAATGTGGCTTTGGATAATCTACAGATAAAAGAAAATGCCCTGGTAAGTCTTTTTTAAACCTATGCTAATAACTCAGTTAATTTGTGCACTGGACATCTGGAACCAGATGCCAGATAAAGTGATTCTGTTGCTTAATTTAATGACTTTGGGAAATCTCAGATTAAAAATAGAAAAATTTACCCTAATGAGCAAGATAGTATCTTTTGGAAAATGGAACGTTTCTCTTTCACCTTTCTTGACTATAGCTTTGTAGTCTACATTTTTCTTAGAGAAATGTTCCGAGGATTGAACTCAGGCCCTTGCTTGCTCTTGCCAGGCAGGCGCTTAGTCTACTGAGCCATCTCCCCAGCCCCTAAGAAATACTTTTCTTCAGAATTATCTTTACACATTTTTAAGTTAAACTGAGGGCTTGATTTTAACAAATATCTAATGAATAATTCTAATATAGCCTTATAATGTGGTAATAATAAGAAATAAAGCAAGCCTGTCCGTGTCTGTCTGTCCTGTGTCTCCCCTGTCCTGGTCTAGAAAATAATTTATGTTACTTACTATGGAGCAGACAACTCTTCTACCCCTATTGTTTTCTATATAGCTTGTTGGGTTAAATTTGCATTTATGAAGTCACGTAAGGCTTATTCACATTTCCAGATACTGAACTTACAGTGTATGACACCTTTCTGCATCAGTTTAGTCATCTTTGAAGCAGAATTAGTTTTTAGCAGTAAAATGTCTGTACTTGTGGCTTGAATAAGCCGAACAGTGAGCTGGAAAATTGCAGGGCTGCAAGAGAGAGAGAGATTTTCCTGTGTTTCGAAGGCATGTAACAACTTCTAAATTCTATTCAGAAGTTTAGGAGTTATTCTACTGTTAAGAAATTGGAATAAAGCTTATTTTTTTTTCTCAGCTTATGGCAATATTTTGTAAGAATAGAAGTTTAAGTAGAATTACAAGGATTGGATATTTAACATGCTTAGAACAATGAATTGAACTCTTAGCCTAACTTAAAGAATCTACCTGTTCTGTTAAAATTGTGTTATTTGTTTACTAAATATGAGAGAATTGGGCCGGTGAGATAGCTCAGCGCACTAAGCACCTGCTTTGGCAAGTGTAGTGAGCAGGGTTCAATCCCTGGCACCACATATTGTGCCAGCCCTGACCCCGGATGCGCCAAGCTGGTGACAGAGTCTGGGCGTGGTGGTGCGTGCCTCTAATCCCAGTGCTGGGGAAGCTGAAACAGGAGGATCACTTCGAGGATCCAGACTGCGTAGTGAGACACTGTACCAAATACATTAAAAAAAAAAAAATACACACACACACACACACACACACACACGAGCGCATCCTTCAGTTACTGTTTTCAATTAATGCGTGTGAGATGACTTCCTTTTCTTGTTCTGGCGTTTCATGTAAACTGTGTCCGTCTGTTTAAGTTAATGGAGTTGTATTTGATTTGATTTATTAAAGCAAATTAACCAGTTTACACACCTACAAATACATCTTTTAAACTACAGGGTCCTTAAATTATTCTTGTTAATAGTTTTTGTTTTGAATTTTTTGTGCGGTGTCAAAGTTCAGGAAATTGTTTTTTGGTGCTGGGAATCGACCTCAGGACCCTGCTCTTGACAGGCAGGTGCTGTGCCGCTGAGCTGTCTCGCTGCCCCCCACCCCACCCCCTTAAGCCGTGAGCCCTTTTCTGAATTACTCAAATGCAGAAAATCTGTTTTTTTTTTTTGTCTTTTTAGTGGGCACTACATTTCTGTGTTTACATGATACTAGAGTAACTTTTGGGGGCATAATAATGTAAGATGTCCTTTAAATTATTCTTTTTCCTAAAGAGTGAATTGGATGTTCCTTTTAAAGTCAAGGCTGGGCAAATTGGTAAGTACTTAATTTTTCATGCGAATTACTTTTTCTTTTTTTGTGTGTGTGTTACTTAATCTAAAGAAGCTTTTCAGCTTGACCAAATGTGTGCGGAAGTTTCGGCCTGCATTAGTGCTTGTCGCATTCTGAACCTGGAGGACGGGCACAAGGGTGGAAAGCCAGCCCCTTGGGTAGAGGGGCACTTACGCTGGGCTCCTGCTCTCCAGGCGCGGCCCCACTGCGCAGGGCCACCTTTGGCTTGATAGCAGATGTGCTTTATTTGTGAAGGTAGTATAATTTGCAGACTCTATTAAAAAACCTTTAAGGCAGCTTATTTCCCTCTGTCCCGCCATGTTCACCTGCTACATTATGCAGCAGCGCAGCACGGATGATGTTTGGTAAGTACAGTCTTCTTCCTTGCAGCTGAGTTCTACTCTAAAACCGCATACAACTAAGCGTATGTCTTTTTGTAAACACTATTTGTTTATTTATTTGGTACAGGGTCTCGCTATGTAGCTCAGACTCAGTGATCCTCCAGTCTCAGTCCTGGGAATACAGCCATGTGCCCCCATGCCTGGTCTTGGTGGCTGGCTTGGGCGTGTGGCATGCGGTACCGGGGATCAAGCCCTGGTCTTTGAGCTTGCCAGTCAGGCGCTTAGACCTCTGAGCTATTTCCCTGGCCTAAGCATATATCTTTTTTT
>NW_004524602.1:14004687-14044817 GCF_000260255.1 Octodon degus
TCCTGCCTTTGTGATTGTTTGCTGCTGATGGGGATGGAGCCCCGGGCCCCTGTGCATGCGGGCCAGATGGTGCCCTGAGTACCCACAGCCTGGTGCTGTTTCCTGTTTTATAGACTCAAGTACTCTGCCAGTGCCTGCCTGAACTGTGGAATAGGCCTGAACGGTGAATGTGGTTCTTCCGCAGAATCTGCCCACAGAACATCCATTTGAACGTCCTTCAGCCTTGTCAGTCCCATCGCTGATCCTACAGTTCTGCTTTATAACTGCGGTTACTAAAATGACGTGAAAATCACTTGCGATAGTTAGTGCTGGCAGGAGTAGTGATGATCAGCCTCGTTGAGTAGGGGAACATGGTTTGCATTGTTTTGGTGCCTGACAGGCTATGGAAGGTAGAGCTAACATTGTGTATTTAAAGACTTATTTTCCAAATAAATTTCTTAAAAAAGTCTGTGTGTGGGGGGCGGTCTGTTGCCTTTGCCCTTAGGCCAGCTCTCGTGCACAAGAGGTTAGCGGAGTTTCAGGCGAGCGCCTCATGGACGCGTGTTGCTGGTGCAGATAGGAGGGTTTGCCTGGGTTTTGTTCCCCGAAATCTGGCACCAGGAGATGGATTGTGCAGCCCTCGGCCATCTGGGGTTCATCCAGGGTATAATTGTTTTATGTGGAACATGTACGGTCTGTTGAAATCCAGCTCTTTTGCAATGTAGGCCCTGGCGCAGACTCTGCCAATTTGCTTCTCACGGTGATTGAGTGTGGAGGAGCGGGGGCGCCTCTGGGAGACCGTGGGCTCTCAGCTTGGATCAGAAGAGAGCAGGACACAGGTGGAGGGGACGGCTGGGGCGGCCAGAAACGGGCAAGGGGTGGGCACCCCAGCTCTGCCAGCCAGGCTGCGCTGCGACATTTACTGTGTTGTCTTCCCCTCGGTGCCCTGCTGCCTGTCAGTGCCGGCGCAGCTGTGACACGAAGCTTTCAGTTTCCAATGACATAGAGTGTTGGACGCGCCTGCCGTAGGTTTACCAACTCTGCCGAGGAGTGTTCCCTTGCTTGGCATCCTTGGGCCTGGACTCTGTTGCAGTTTGAATTTTTTTTTCAGATTTTGAAGGAAAGAGGACATGTATACATAATAGAGTGAGAGAGTGCATGTGTGAGAGAGAGTTCTTGGGGTAAAGGATCCAAGTCTAAACACAGTATTCATCTGTATGTCATCTGTGTATACTTTATGCACCACATATAGATAGCCTGCTCTTCACTTTACGCAAGCTTTTAGTGGTGTGCTCTGACCATGATCCCTCACCCGGCGGAAGCCAGCCTTCCAAAGGCATCTTGGACTTTGGACTTTTCATTGGGGATGCTGCCTGCTGTGTTGGAGCAGAGCAGGGCTGGGAAGGAGAATGAGCATGGAAGCGGCCCCAGGAATGGGGGAACCCGGGTTCTAACTGACTGTGATACTGCTAGGTCCCCAGCAGTGGCCATTCGTTGCTTATCTGTAAGTCAGAGATTGGGCTGGCTCTTGTCTTCCCTCGTTGGAGCAAACCTGAAGCAGCTTGGGCCCTGGGTCAGGGAAGTGTGGCCTCTGCTGCTGGGGAGCAGTGGTCGGGCGAGGTGGCTGCCGTCAGTGTGTCCTCGTGAGGTGGCTGCCGTCGCTGTGTCCTCGCTCACCACTGGGGATTACACTGACCGTTGCAAATCCAAAGCTGGTGCGTTGCATTGCCTTCCCAGGGAGCTGGAGGGCAGCGTGGGAGTGAAAATCAAAGAAGGTCTGTTTTGTCTTTTGCTCAGTACACTAAAAAAATCAGATCAGGTCACAGTGCCCAGATGTTTTAAGCCTGTAGAGTGGAAAGTCCTTTCCTCCAGTCCAGCACCTGGCGTGACGGAGGGACTGATTTCCCATCACTCGTCCTGCAGTGTATAAAATACCCAGCAGAAAGCCCCTGCTTGGTGTAATATGAGTACTGGGTAGAACAATGCTGAGAGCCGATTTGGAACGACCTCTTCACATATTTAAGTAGCATTATTAATCAAAAACGAGAGCCAGCCTTCTAACCAGCCGCTGGCGTGAGCACCACTCGCTCCCTGCTGTGCGTGGACAGGGCGGGCGGAGCTCTGCATGCTCGCTGGTGGCTGGTGGCTGGTGACTGGCTCTGCAGCTTTTACTCTCCTGACACAGCTTCCCTCACCATGGCCCGTGGCCTGTGGCCTGTGGCCTGTGGCCCGTGACCCATGGCCCGTGGCCCGTGGCCCGTGACCTATGGCAGGTGGCCACTGTCTTTCCCTTGCTGCTCCACGGGATGCCTGCTGTGACCCTTCACAGCCCTTTGCTGCCCGAGGCCTCAGTCACAAGGCTCTACTTGAAATCCGATTGTGAACTGCTCGGTGTTTTATGTCCCCTAAAGCATGTGATTAAAATAGCTTGATTACTACTTTTAAATAATTTACCCAAATGAATGTGTCTGTACATTTTGTTGTCCTTTCTAAGGCGTAGAGAATGTGCTGTCACAGCTACAGAAAAGAAGTCTGAAAGCAAGTCTGGAGCACTGTGGGTTCCTTTTTTCACTGTTTTACAGTATGAAAAGTCAGTTGTGTGGTCGGGGTATGGTAGTTTGGGGTATCGGTTGCTTCTGTTTTTTCAGTCACAGTTTTGGTGAGTGTCGCCTTTTCCATGAAGAACAGTGACCACAGAGTCAGGAGACCTGGTTTCTGTTCTTAATACTACCACTAAAATGCTGGATACCATTGGAGAAGCCGCCTCACGTCCACACGCTTTATTTTCTTCATGTGTAAATAAAGAGGGAGGATCAGACTTGCATGGCTGAATCTCTTTTTATCTTTTTTTTTTTTTTTTTTCCTGAGGAAAAAGTAGTTTTTGGACGCGCGGGCCTTTTTTCTGCCCTTCCCTGTGTGCGTGTGGCCAGCAGCCGCGTCCTGCCCTCTGTGCTGCTGCTGACGCTGTCCCTTGGCCGTGCGCTCCTGCGCTCTCGCCCTTGCTGCGCTAATTTTAGTTGCCCTTTCTGTTTATGACTGTGTGTTTCACTTCTCTCAAAACGCGGAGAATGAAAGTAGAGCTCCCCAACGCACGAGCCTCCCCGCTGAGTCTGCTCCTGGGCGGCGATCTCCCCCGTAGAGGAAGTAGGTTTACCTTCTGGGTTGAAACCCGGCGGCACTCCCGCCCTGCTGGCCTGGTAGTGGCACCGAGCCCGCGTGCGCCGAGCTCCTGAGGTGTGGCTGTTGGCCCAGCCGCCCACGGGCGGGCGGCTCTGGGACTTTCAGGCAGCCTTTTAGCCTCACATTGAGCCTCGGCGTAGCTAAGGTCTGTGCCTTCTTAGTGTGCCCGTGCTTCTGCCCACAGCGCTGTGAGGATCCAGTGATGTGACATATCTGCATGTGTGTGTGTTTTTAACCAGAAATCGAACTCAGGACCTTGCACTTGCGGGCAGTGCCGTGCCAGTATGCCTGGCCTTGCATGCATTTTCTAAAAGTCAAAGCGTGCGTCTGTACTAGAGTTGTATCTACCCCCGCGTGCTGTGTGTTGTGAAGCGACAGTCGGTGCTGTGCAGAGGGGCAAGGGTCCGTAGCTAGTTGGGGGTTTATATAAAGGGTTACGTGGCTTAAGGTATAGCTTAAACTTCGGTGACAGTTTGGGGAGACAGTTCAGATTGGTGGTATTTAACATCAGCACTATGATTTAACATCAGCACTTATTTATTTATTTATTAATTATTTTTTTGGCAGAACCGGGGATTGAACTCAGACCCTCGCACTTGCCAGGGTAGTGCTTATTTCACTGAGCCATCTCCCCGGCCCTATGATTTTTATATTTATTTGGTAAATCATTATATATCTTAAAAGCTATTCTTACACGTAAGTAGGCTTGCTCCATAATATGCATTGGATTTTATTCACAAATAGGCTAGGTTAGTTGTTTTTGGGTAATCGAGCATGATGAATGCTGGGTGACGTGGGCCAATTTTAATGGATTTAGTTCTGTTTCTGTGTTTTGCTTTGTGAATGAAGATTATTAGATAAATTTGGATTGAAGATTTATCCTTTTAGGTTACTTCTTAAAATTTCCAAGTTTGGCTTTGAAATTGTACGTGTGACCGTGCGGCCCCAGTGCGGCCCCAAAAGCGTTTGTAGTTTGGTGTGGAGACTGCGAGGGTGACCTGCGGCAGCAGCCACGCCTGCTCCTAGCCCAAGTCCTTTCACCCCATCACCTGGCCTGTTAATCCGCAAGCTGCTGCAATTCCTCCCTTCCCTTTGTGTCACGGCTCCTCCTCTAGTGCAAATACCATGTGGAGCCATGTTGTTATAGTTACGGTTTGTTAAATAACACTCACAGTTTTTTCAGAGCGGAAGTACGCATTTATTTGTTAGATTCTGGATAGCAGAAATAGATATTTCTGTTATTTTAATGTCTGCAGGTAAGATAACAGATATAGGAGGAAGTGATATAAAACACATTGAGGTCATATTGACATTAGGATTTATCTTCATTTCCCCGTTTCCCTTATAATTTGTATAGTAAATTGATAAACTATCTGATTATGCAAGTAGGAAGAACTGAAGACGATAATAGAAAAGCCCTCCTAATGCCACCGCCAGTCGCAGTCTCTGAGGAGCTCTTCGCTGGTCTCTCTAGAGCCCTTCGCTAGGCGTGTTGGTGGTGTTTCGGTGTTTCTCAGCCTAAATGCCGCCTGTTGCTTGGTCAGAGCCATGTGCACTGCAGGAGAAGCAGCCCCCAATGTGACACGCGTGTTCTGTTGGTGCCTCCCCTCCGCTGCAGGTGCCCACCAGCCCTGGTGCTGATGCCCGAGCCTGGCCGGAGCTGGGGCAGGTGGGGAGGCCTCCCGCGCACCTCGGCTGCTAGGCGGGCTTGGCGGCTCCCGTTGCGCCCGAGCGCTGCGCATGTGGAGTCCCAGTGCACTGAGGCCCAGGCCCACGTGTGTACTTTGTGTGCTTGCCTGCACAGGGCCGTGGCGGGCAGTGACTTTATCAGCCCTGAATTTGTGCTTGTGGCAGCCTGTCCGAGCTGCCTCCCAGCCGCCCTGCTGTGGCTCCAGTCTGAACTGCCTGTCTAGTTTAATTGCTCCGTTGCCTGTCCTATTGCCTGCATTCTTTCCTTTCCATTTTACTATGAAACTAGTATTTTCTGCCCATTTGTGGTGTATTTTACTTCCTCTTTTTGTTTTATAACGGTTTTCATCAAATTGTTTTAGAAAATTTGAAAACGACATCGACCCAGAAAATGTATCATAGGAAATGAGCTTATGGTGTACTGCCTTTTTGTTTCTCAGTGCTGTGCATACATCAGTGTGTATAGTGTGCTTTTGAAGATGGAGTGAGCAGGGCATGCCTTAATTAAAAAAAAAAATTATGTGCCTATTTTCTTACGTTTTTCTGCTTTTCTTCTCTGTAGTGTACACACAGTATGATTTGAGCCTCCTTACGGACAGTGCTGCTGTTAGCTAGACCCCTCTGCCTTGTGTTTTTAGCTCCTCCTGTCATTGTGTCCCTTGGGTGTGGTCTGCATTGTGCTAGGCTGTGTTGGCTGTTGCGTTAATGTTAATGTTAATGTTATTTTTCCCTCCTCTCTTTAAAGGCAATGTGGCTTTGGATAATCTACAGATAAAAGAAAATGCCCTGGTAAGTCTTTTTTAAACCTATGCTAATAACTCAGTTAATTTGTGCACTGGACATCTGGAACCAGATGCCAGATAAAGTGATTCTGTTGCTTAATTTAATGACTTTGGGAAATCTCAGATTAAAAATAGAAAAATTTACCCTAATGAGCAAGATAGTATCTTTTGGAAAATGGAACGTTTCTCTTTCACCTTTCTTGACTATAGCTTTGTAGTCTACATTTTTCTTAGAGAAATGTTCCGAGGATTGAACTCAGGCCCTTGCTTGCTCTTGCCAGGCAGGCGCTTAGTCTACTGAGCCATCTCCCCAGCCCCTAAGAAATACTTTTCTTCAGAATTATCTTTACACATTTTTAAGTTAAACTGAGGGCTTGATTTTAACAAATATCTAATGAATAATTCTAATATAGCCTTATAATGTGGTAATAATAAGAAATAAAGCAAGCCTGTCCGTGTCTGTCTGTCCTGTGTCTCCCCTGTCCTGGTCTAGAAAATAATTTATGTTACTTACTATGGAGCAGACAACTCTTCTACCCCTATTGTTTTCTATATAGCTTGTTGGGTTAAATTTGCATTTATGAAGTCACGTAAGGCTTATTCACATTTCCAGATACTGAACTTACAGTGTATGACACCTTTCTGCATCAGTTTAGTCATCTTTGAAGCAGAATTAGTTTTTAGCAGTAAAATGTCTGTACTTGTGGCTTGAATAAGCCGAACAGTGAGCTGGAAAATTGCAGGGCTGCAAGAGAGAGAGAGATTTTCCTGTGTTTCGAAGGCATGTAACAACTTCTAAATTCTATTCAGAAGTTTAGGAGTTATTCTACTGTTAAGAAATTGGAATAAAGCTTATTTTTTTTTCTCAGCTTATGGCAATATTTTGTAAGAATAGAAGTTTAAGTAGAATTACAAGGATTGGATATTTAACATGCTTAGAACAATGAATTGAACTCTTAGCCTAACTTAAAGAATCTACCTGTTCTGTTAAAATTGTGTTATTTGTTTACTAAATATGAGAGAATTGGGCCGGTGAGATAGCTCAGCGCACTAAGCACCTGCTTTGGCAAGTGTAGTGAGCAGGGTTCAATCCCTGGCACCACATATTGTGCCAGCCCTGACCCCGGATGCGCCAAGCTGGTGACAGAGTCTGGGCGTGGTGGTGCGTGCCTCTAATCCCAGTGCTGGGGAAGCTGAAACAGGAGGATCACTTCGAGGATCCAGACTGCGTAGTGAGACACTGTACCAAATACATTAAAAAAAAAAAAATACACACACACACACACACACACACACACGAGCGCATCCTTCAGTTACTGTTTTCAATTAATGCGTGTGAGATGACTTCCTTTTCTTGTTCTGGCGTTTCATGTAAACTGTGTCCGTCTGTTTAAGTTAATGGAGTTGTATTTGATTTGATTTATTAAAGCAAATTAACCAGTTTACACACCTACAAATACATCTTTTAAACTACAGGGTCCTTAAATTATTCTTGTTAATAGTTTTTGTTTTGAATTTTTTGTGCGGTGTCAAAGTTCAGGAAATTGTTTTTTGGTGCTGGGAATCGACCTCAGGACCCTGCTCTTGACAGGCAGGTGCTGTGCCGCTGAGCTGTCTCGCTGCCCCCCACCCCACCCCCTTAAGCCGTGAGCCCTTTTCTGAATTACTCAAATGCAGAAAATCTGTTTTTTTTTTTTGTCTTTTTAGTGGGCACTACATTTCTGTGTTTACATGATACTAGAGTAACTTTTGGGGGCATAATAATGTAAGATGTCCTTTAAATTATTCTTTTTCCTAAAGAGTGAATTGGATGTTCCTTTTAAAGTCAAGGCTGGGCAAATTGGTAAGTACTTAATTTTTCATGTGAATTACTTTTTCTTTTTTTTTGTGTGTGTGTGTTACTTAATCTAAAGAAGCTTTTCAGCTTGACCAAATGTGTGCGGAAGTTTCGGCCTGCATTAGCGCTTGTCGCGTTCTGAACCTGGAGGACGGAAACAAGGGCGGAAAGCCAGCCCCTTGGGTAGAGGGGCACTTACGCTGGGCTCCTGCTCTCCAGGCGCGGCCCCACTGCGCAGGGCCACCTTTGGCTTGATAGCAGATGTGCTTTATTTGTGAAGGTAGTATAATTTGCAGACTCTATTAAAAAACCTTTAAGGCAGCTTATTTCCCTCTGTCCTGCCATGTTCACCTGCTACATTATGCAGCAGCGCAGCACGGATGATGTTTGGTAAGTACAGTCTTCTTCCTTGCAGCTGAGTTCTACTCTAAGATCGCATACAACTAAGCATACGTCTTTTTGTAAACACTATTTGTTTATTCATTTGGTACAGGGTCTCTCTATGTAGCTCAGACTCAGTGATCCTCCAGTCTCAGTCCTGGGAATACAGCCATGTGCCCCCATGCCTGGTCTTGGTGGCTGGCTTGGGCGTGTGGCATGCGGTACCGGGGATCAAACCCTGGTCTTTGAGCTTGCCAGTCAGGCGCTTAGACCTCTGAGCTATTTCCCTGGCCTAAGCATATATCTTTTTTTTTTTTTTGCGGAACCGGGGATTGAACTCAGATCCTTGCGTTTGCCAGTCAAGCGCTTATCCTGCTGAGCCATCTCCCCGGCCCCAGTGTGTTTTTTTTTTTTTGGCGGCTAAGCATATATCTTTGCTAAAGAAAAATTTCAGTAGGAAATTTAAAAAGTTTTCAATAGGACACTTAATCCCTCCCAGTTGATCCGCACCACTTGGATGCCTTAGTCATACTATAGCATTTTCCTTATGCCATACCCTTTATTAGTATTATTATTTTCTTTTTGAGTCAGAGTCCAGCTGTGCATTTTAGGCATTGCACTCTCTTTGTAGCCTAGACTGGCCTTGAACGTGTAAGGACCCTCCTGCCTCAGCCTCCCTGTGTGTGTGTGTGTATGCCACCACACCCACCTTCTGTATCCCAGGAGTGCTTCCCATCATTTCTCCTCTTCATTCAGTAGTCAAGGTCTAAGAATAGGGCTTTGTCCTTCGCTGCTCCAGTGCTTAGCAGTTATTCACCTGTCTCGGTCCATTTTATATCACTTACATGTCCTGGTAATGTAAAGGAACGTTTATCATGTTTTTGTCGTTGGAAAAAAGAGATACGCCCTTATTTTGGAAACATCGCCAGGGCACGTGCCACCTTCTCTGTGTGTTACGTGGGCCTGTCGTAATTTTTATCGGTGCGCTACATGTTTAACTGAAACCCACAGTGTGGAAGTTACGGCCATTTGTTCACTCTTTTACCTTTAAAATACTCAGACACATGTGCTGTATCCAAACCTCTGAGTAGCCGTGCAGAGGCTGGGACGAGTGCTTTTGCCTCCAAAACATTACAGAGATCTAAAACTGGGACATACGTGGAAACTGCATTTCTGGTACATCGGATCAGTTACCATTGACTAAAGAAATTTTAGGGTATTCGAGTGTAAGGACACTTGAATAGATTTGTATTTTGGAGGAAGTTTTGGGCTCCAAATTCTTCCTGTTTGCTTTTATGGTGTCATAAGGACTTCATACCTTTTCTGGGGTTATTCACTGAGCGTTGAGAGGGCCATTACATATTAGGATATAAAGCGCATTTTATTTGTTCTTTTTCTTGGTTTATGGAGCCTAACTTGCCTGAGTTACTAAATTCCTGCTCAGGTTAAAATGGTGCTCTTAACCTGTAGGGTCAGTGTAGCTAAGTAACTCAAACACGATTCGATTTTCTAAGAGCTAATCTTATTTGTGAGTGAACCCGGGTTATCTTTATACTTAAAAAGTTCTTAGTGGTGAAACGTGAGTAATACCACTAATTGAATCCCAACACCTTTATTTATTTGTCTTTAACAAATATTTTTATTTTATTTCTTAAAAATTTTTTAAAGAGTACAAATTAGAATTAAAAAATTACAAGTGATACAGAATTTCACTTAACAGAGTATTATAAATTTCGCAGCGTATATTATAATACGTAGTGTTGTCTTCTGACCAGTTATTCGTGTTACCAGATACATGTTTATAAAATTGGAAGAAGAAAGAAATGTATAAGAAATTAAGAAGAAAAAAAGTACAAGAAATTGAAAAAAGGAGACAAAACGCCTCCTTTCCGTAGACCAGCAGAGGTGCAGGGTCTCCCTCCGCAGCTCGGGCTCCTAGTGATCCTCCTGTCTTAGCCTCCCTGGCCCTGGGATTACAGGTATGCGCCACCTGTCCCAGTGGCCAGCTTGGTGCGGGACCAGTGCGGCATGCAGATCTGGGGATTGAACCCGGGTCCTTGGGCTCGCCAGGCAGGCGCTTAGACCGCCAGGCTATCTCCCCGGCCTCCAGGCCCTTCTTGGGGGATGAGGGCTAATGAGTTAGGACAAACATAAGAGAGGTTTAGGGGCCGAGCAGTCCTCCCGTGGCATGGCCTTGAGAAGGGTGTTTCCCTGGCTCTAGGTTGTATGCGAGGCAGGCAGGCAGGTACATTTTGTCATGGGATTATGAGATAGCTCTGACACTCACTATAGAATTGTAAGGTGTGGACGGGACCTAGAAGTGTGGTGGCATTAGCGCCAGGTCCCCTGGCCTCAGTCCATCTAGAGACTCAGCACATTTGCAAGCTGGAGAAACATGGGGAAACAAGTGGTACACTTTAGCCCCGGGATTATATTCTCAGAACATGTTGGCTTGCCTAAACAGCTCCTTGGATGGCCAGGATAGCTTCCCTTGCAGATCCTATTTTATTCCCTCTTAAAGTTGTTATATTCTTTATCAATTTTTTTTTTTTTTTTTTTTTTTCTGAACTAGGGATTGAACTCAGGTCCTTGCGCTTGCCAGGGAAGCACTTATTCCACTGAGCCATCTCCCTGGCCCTTCCTTTATCAATTCTTTGAACTTTGGACATTTTCTATTAAAAATGCTATTGATTCCTATGTTGTGGCTTAGTGTGAGTTGAAAGATTCTTTTCTCATGAAAGTTGATCAGCAACGCAGAACAGAGAGAACTACAGATTTTATAATACTATTTTTAAGAAAATTACAAGGAAGGAAGGTATTTGATTTTGGAACATGGATGACATCAGGGATAGGAAAGACTCGGGCAGAATTGCCGGTTATACTACCAGGGGAGCCTGGGCCAGGCGCTGCCTGAGACCTGGGCAGGGGGGTCCTGGGGAAGCGTGGAGGAGGGGACGGGAGAGAGTGCGCAGCAGGCTTGGTGTTGCCCAGTGTAGCTGGCTTCCCTCTCACCCTGCGTCCTTTCCCGTATAGAGCCCCGAATGGGTTAACAAGGCCGCGGCTGCAGTCGTCTACCCCGTGGGGAGCGTGTGTGGGCTCGGCTCCTCCCGCTGGGCTTGGCCCGCTCTGCTCAGACCTGCCCTCCGCTCTGCCGTGGGGGCTGGTGCCCTGTCCGTGGCCATGTCCGTGGGCAGCGCGCTGCGCCCTGCTGAGTTGGGGCGCCATGCTGGGCTGCGAGGCCGGAGGCCGTCCGCCTCTGAGGCTGGGCTTCCGCTGTTAGAAGTTGAAGTCCGAGCTGCTTCGTTTCCCTTGCTGCTTTAGAACATTTAAGTGTAAAGCGTAGTGTGAATTTTACTTCTGCTAGTGATACTGTAGGAGAGAGCTATTGGATTCTGTGTTAGCCTTTTTCTGAGGATGTGTTTACTGTATGCATTGAGAATTTTGAGGATGCTTTTAATGAAAAATGAGAAATTTTTCTTTTATTCAGCATTGAAATATGGATTTAAGATAGAAATTATGTTTCTTCAGGTAAATTGGCTTTGAAGATTCCTTGGAAAAACCTGTATGGAGAAGCCGTTGTTGCGACTCTGGAGGGATTATACCTGCTCGTTGTCCCTGGAGCACGTAGGTTACCCTAAGTCAGGGCGGTTCTGTGATCTAGTGATGCTAAATATTGCCTGGGACCTGCACCTGGTACATTAGTAAGACGCAAATATATGCACAAGCATAGCCGCATTTGTGTGTGAAATATCTTATTATAAAGAATAAATACAACGCTTTAAACTTACCCTATTCTCTGCCAGTAGTTACTGTGCACCTCAGTTTCTGTTGAGACGCATTAGGCAAGTTTCATTATTAGGGAATGGAATGAAATGAGTTGTTACGACTGTGCTGATGTGTTAGTGTACCGGCGTCAAGATAGGAAAATTTATTTTTTACCTGGTTTCACTGCTTCTGATTTTAAATGAGCGTCCTTTCAAAAGTTTGTGTCAACAGAGGTAAATTTTTGAGGAAATTATATTATTTTAATTTTGGTGAATGTTTTTTGACATATTGTAGTTTAAAAAATGTCTTTAGTTACTATATTTTTCACTTGAATGTGATAAACATTTGGATGTTTTAGGGAAAAATTACCTCCAGTAATTCCAAGCATAGTACAAATATAATTTTCAGTTTGCGTATAAATTTTTGCCGTATGCATTGTAGACTGTTAAGTGTCAGCTCTTCCTATCACCGCATTGACCTGTACTTAGCACGTGGAATTTCTGTGTTTCACGGCTTTTCTAGTGACAGTGACAGCTCTGGGAGGCTGTGCTGCACCCCACTGTGGCTGTCTCAGTGTCATTCCCTTTATGGGGAACGCGCTATATGTCCTTCTCTACAGGTCTTTCTGTGTTCTGTTACGTTATGTCCTTAACATACACCATCAGAAATGAGATTTACTAAATTAAAGAGAGTATATATGTTGGTTGTGGGTACAGAACCCTGAGTTAATTTCTGAAGGCTCTTTTGCCCATCTGCATGGTGGTGCTGGTATTTTGGAGTCACTGCGCGTGTCTCGCTACAGGGCAGTAACTGGCAGCATTCTCACGTGCTGCCGCCTTCCTTTTGTTTCTCTTTTCTGTGCATCTTTACCACCTTTTCTTCCTTTCTTTCATCTTTGTTTCTTTTTGTAATTTCTTTCCCCTCTTCCTTTCTTGGTTATGTTTTACAAATCGTTAGAAACCTTTTATATTTAAATATTTTCAGAAACTGAAGAATGCCAGTGTTTTTGAACTTAAAAAAATGCATCATGTTCCACAGCTATAGAAGTCTGAATTTTTTACATTTACTTGCTGGTTTTGTTTCTTTTATTTGATTAACTGCATATTTTTAGGTATTAAATATGATGCTGAGAAAGAAGAAAAATCCTTGCAAGACGCTAAGCAGAAGGAGCTTTCCCGAATTGAAGAAGCCCTTCAGAAAGCAGCGGAGAAGGGTAAAAAAGCTTATGTTTTAGATAACTGAAGTTCATCTATTTTTAGACGTATTTAATGTTCTCTAGACAGGAGGCTTTCCTAGGCCCTTGAAGCTGTAGTCCCACAGAAGAAATCTTACAGTCCTGTCTCAGAATGCTGATGTAAACAGCGTAACACCTGGCACTTGGGGCAGGTTGCCTTTTTCCTGTATTTTAGCTCAGTGCCAGTTTGATTTTTTCCCCTTGGTTAAGTGCTGTCACCATCTACCTCTGGAACCTCTGCAGATTCTCTGAGTTCCTACAGGCGTCTTTGTCTTGGCCAGATATCAAGAGCTTTTCCTGTGTGCTTTCACCTGCGTGTTCGTGACAGAGTGCGTTAGCACGTGAGGCGCGGTCATGCTTTGCGGGGCGCCCCTGCGTCGCCCTGGCGCCTGCTTCTCCTCATGCTGTCTGGGACCTTGTTTCTTCAGCCTGGGGCTCGCTGAGTCTGCCAGGCTGACCTTGAACTAGGCTGGGATGCTCGTGCCGCAGCCTCTGGTGTGTGCCACCACACTCGGCTTGTGTAGAAGACTTGAACAGCTTTATTCTTCCGGTTTCAGTGTTTCAGTGTCTTCCTTTATGTTTTAGTTTTGTTTTCATCCAAAAATAAATCAAGTGACTTACTGGTTTAAAGTGAATTTTTTTCCCCCCGTGGAACTGGGGATTGAACTCAGACCCTTGCATTTGCCAGGCAAGCGCTTATTCTACTGAACCATCTCTCTTCCCGGCCCCCTTAAAGTGATCTTTGGTTCTTTCTTTCTTTCTTTCTTTCTTTCTTTCTTTCTTTCTTTCTTTCTTTCTTTCTTTTTGGCGATACTGGGGATTGAACTCAGGACCTTGTGCTTGCCAGGGAAGCGCTTATTCTACTGAGCCATCTCCCCAGCCCTAGTTTTGGAGTACTGAACAAGAAGACAAGGCTAAGAGGACAACAGCTCTCAGTGGAGCATTGACTTGGAGGATGTGGCCAGACACGTCATTTCTCTCCTTGAGGTCAAATCCTACTTCATTTGTTGATTGGGGTATAAAAACTAATATTTTGTATCATTTTTATGTAATTGTTGACATGTGTCGTTTAAGGCAGGGGCTGGGGATTTAGCTGAGTGGTGCAGTGCCTGCCTGGCAGACGTGAAGTCCCGAGTTCAATTCCCATTTACACCCTGAAAAAAAAAAATTAAGTTACAAGTGATAAATGGTTTTTTCTTTTGTTTTCTTTTCTTTCTTTTTTTTTTTTTTTGCTGATTGGGACTTGAACTTGGGACCTTGCACTTGGGAGGCAGGCGCTTATGTCACTGAACTGTGTCCCTGGCCCAGATAGATTGCTTAGGTGCAACAAGATTTCACTTTTCAGCTTATGCTGCTGCCTCATTGAATCAACAGAAAAGTGTCTTAAAAATAATTGTCTTAGCTGGGTGTGGTGACTGGGTCCTGTAGCCCCAGCTACTTGCTTGGGAGGCTGAGCCGGGAGGACGGCTTGAGGTTCGGAGTTTGCAGCCAGACTGGGCAGTGAGGACGAGCCCTCTCCAGAAGGGGTGCGGGAGGCTTGCTTGTGAGAGTGTGTTGTCATTGAGTTTAGTTCTTTTGGTTATAAGTAGTTGTGCAGAGATACTGAATCTTTCATAACATTTGCTAATACACTCCAAATACAGGCTACCATGCTGGAAGGTGGTACAGGTTCGGTGTATTTTCTTAACACATGTGATTGATAGTGTCATAATTGGATATAGTGATAGAACATGTAATTATATGAGATTTATTAAATTCCAAACTCCTTTTTTTCTTTTTTTAGGGAGTGGGTAACTCGTGATTGCTTAAAAGTGCTTTCCAGTTTCCAGAGACCTGCGTGCAAGGCGTGGTGGTCTTGCGGCTCGCAGCTGGCCGTGCTTCACGTGGGGCACTGTGAGGTCCCAGCTCCCCAGGCTGCAGCGCTCGCCCCACGCTCGTGCCTTTGGGCTCGGCGGAGGCTGTGATGTGTAGCTGTTGCATTGTGGCCTCGTGGATGATGAGATGTGGGTTTGTTGGGACGAAACTGAAATTGAGAAAGTGAGACTTGGCTTTCATAGGGTACGGTAGATTTATCAAAAAATGCGCTTAGGAGATGAATTGCGGAATTAGAAATGACTTTTCCTTTTCTGCTAAGAAATACATCTGAATACCTTAACTAGCCATGAGCACTCTTCCGTAGTTTCTAAGGATGAGGAGATCTTCACGTATGCTTTTCATGTGACTGATGCCCTGCCCTTTATGTGCTTTCCATTTCACCACCACTGATGATCAGTTCTCATCTATACCTTTGTCACAAGTGCTATTTTCCTGTTGCTTTCCTGATTTCTAAAATGGGGAACACACCGAGGTGCACGTGTAGGCCCGGGGTACGGAGCACAGGAATGGTTCATCCCTGAAAGCAGACTGCGGCAGTTCCATGCTTATCTCCTGAAACATGTTGTTTTCTTAAATTTGTTTTACTTGCTAAAATAGAGTGTTGCCCACTCTCCTGTAAAAAAACGAAACTTTGATTTTATTTCTAGAGAATTGGCTTCATTTTGGTACTTTTCTCCTTTTATCACGTTTATGTTCCTAGGAAAGGTATCATAAAATAAGAGGGAATATTAAATTCCTGGTAAGATCAAAAGATTCCTAAAGTTGAGACTGTGTACTTAAAATTTTTGTCTAAGTAATACACACACACACACACATACACACACACACACACACACACACACACACACACTTAAAATTCAAACAGCCAAAAAGACTTCCGACAGAGCGATGCCAGCTTGCTTTCCTGCGTGCTGCTGTGCCTTCCACCCACCCGAGCGGGTCCCAGCAGCAGCGGGAGCGCGCTGCCGTGCAGCCCATTGACACACGGCTCCGGCTCCAGCTCCGGCTCCGGCTCTGGCTCCGGCTCCGGCTCCGGCTGGGGCCTCCTGCTGTGCTGTGGGCTCGGGCTTGCATCTGCCGCTGTCTCCTGCCAGCCCAGATTCCCCTCCTCTTTGTCTCATAACGTGGAGATACCATGATATATACATTGGTTAATGTTTACGCCCCCGTGACAACGCGGTTGTCGGCTGCTCAGTTCGAGCGGTGTGCCAGGGCTGTGTTTCCTTTCTCCTGTTGTCATTTTCCTTGAATTGTACATGCTTCTTTTTTACTTGTCTGGTCTTTTGTGTTTTAAGTATTTTTACGTGTGTCATGAAATTGGCTTGTTACACAAGTGTGCAAGTTATTTTCCAGTTGCCCTTACCCATCCCTCTGTCCTCTCCACCTCTTTTTTTTTTTGAACGCGCGCGCGCGTGTGTGTATGCACGCGCGTGTGTGCACACATGGGAGCACGCTGGGATGAACTTCATGCCTTTTGTTAAGTGGGTGTGTGCTGTGCCCACTAGCCCTGCACTCTAGCCCTGAGCTGGTTTTTGTTGTGCTTTTCAAAGGCCCATTTACGTTTTCTCCTGATAATATTCTTTATTGCTCATCTCTGTTTAATTAACTGTGTCCTCGTTCCCTGGCCTTTTTCTGCCTTTGCTTTCTCCTCATACTCTATTTTTGTTGTTGTTAGAGACATTTAGTAGCTTTAATATAAGTTTGAAAATTTTCATGTCTGAATGCTGTTTTTATTTTACTTCTGGCCTACTTTATTTTGCCTGGGCTAAAAGCCTAGGTTTAAAACCAGGAATTTGCAGGATGCTTTTGAAAAGTCATTGCCAGTCTGCTGTACAGGAAGCTGGAAACATGAGACTTAGGAAGTCCTCACACTCCTTGTCAGGGCGTGCATGTGGGTGAGCAGAAGGACGTTCGTGTGCAGGTGAGCAGGAGGGCGGGTTGCATCCTGATTAAGAGGCCCCAAGTGATGGGGTTCAGGACGCGTGTGTCCTGTCTGTCACCCAAGGAGATCAGAGCGGACAGCATCAAGGCACTTACTCCAGCTGGATGTGAAGCGTGCAGAAGGAGAAAGCGCGTTCTAGATGGAGGGACAGTGAAGGCGAAGCGTGCGCTGCCTGCAGGCCGTCTGGGTGTAGCTGGATGTGAGGCTGAGGGCTGCACTGGGAGAGACTCGCAGGCCCGGGGGTGGTGGCAGTGGGCGCCGGCCCGGTGAGTGTGGCTCCTTGGCCAGGTGCTCTTCAGAACGCCTTGTGTGGCTTGGACTCGAGGAGCAGTGCCCGCCCTGGGACAGTGGTGCTGTCACTCTTCTGTTTACAGTTGAGGACGCTGGATTAAATAATTTGTCCTCTTTGACACAGTGAGAAAATGGTAGAGTTCGAGTTTGATCTAGTCTGCCTCTAGATTCTGTATTCTTAGTAGTGAACGTTAATCTGTAGCCAGCAGGGTGCTACATTTTCCTTACTCTTTCGTTAAAATCCCAAGAAGGGGGGCTGGGGAGATGGCTCAGTAGAATAAGTGCTTGCCTGGTAAGCGTGAGGGCCTGAGTTCAATCCCTGGTTCTGCCAGAAAACTAAAATCCCAAGAAGGGACTCAGCAGACGTGAGGATTCAGACGGTGTGCCTAAGGGAGCGGATCCTAGCAGTGTGAAATGAGGGCGTTCAATTATGAACGACACTATTCTGAAAATGGGTAAAATGGCAGCCAAAAGAGAAAAAAATAGATTTTGTTCCACTTAAAAACCTGTGTAAAATATTTTAATGAGATACTAGCGGTAGCCAGTATTTGCTTGCCTTGCTTAATTTGATTGTGACAGTTTTGATTAAGAATTTCTAATTTGGTATTATGAAAATACAGTTCATATGTTGAAAGCATAAAAATGGTGTCACTGTATTCCTTCAACAATAGATGGCTTGGTGTCGTGAAATTTCAGTTGTCCTGTTACGTGGTTTCTAACTCTTTGAAATGAAGTTTTGGTGCATTTTACACATGACATTCAAGGCGCTTCTAAATGCTTTGCGTTTTGGTTACTGCTGCCGTGTGGACGCAGGCGTACACTCCGGGGAGCTCCTCTGTGGCTTGGAAAGCCTGGTTTACAAGGACGTCAAGCCCGGTGGGTACGCATGGCTCATTGTTTTCAGCCCTAAAGCATTACATGTTGCCTGTGCTTGTGCTTGTAGTGGAGTCTACTTGGCGGTGTGCCGTCCTTCCAAAATATGGAAATGTAATCCGTGCTCCCCTCTGCCACCGTGCTCCCCTCCGCCACCGTGCTCCCCTCCGCCACCGTGTGCCTCTCCCCGGCCGCCCTGTGCCCCCTCCAGCCGCCCTGTGCCCCTCTCCAGCCGCTGCCCCATTCGCTGTGCACTGCCCTTTTGTGGCACGCACGTGACGCCGGCACCTGGTGCTCCGGGAGGGTCAGGCGCAGCCCACTGCCCTGCTGAAGCGCACGGTCTCGGCCGCCGGCCCTGAGATCGTACAGCGTCTGGGACCTCAGTTTCCTAGCATAGCAGGAGCCTGTCAATTAAGTACTTTCTGTGTCCTATAGCAGTGCTTTTCAAGCTTATAAAAAGAAACAAAGTGGATTTTTTTGGGGGCAGCACTGTTTTCAGAACTTCGATAGCACCCACTCAGCGCTGCTTCTGAGTCTCTCCCTCCGCTGTGTGACTTTGGACGCCATTCTGGGGCCACCTGCATGCTGCTGTTCTGTGGAGCATGTGGGTACCCGAAGCTCCACGGGTCAGATTGCAGGCTGCTTACTTTAGGGTTTCTGGTGCTAGTCTTTCATATGGTAAGTCCTAGAGGAATCTGTCAACTGCAGTAGCAAGTGTAATAGAATTTGATTTATTGCATTCTACCTACACTTGGTATAAGGCATAAGGAGTTTGGTATATTCCACTTAGAATTTGGTTTGATAAAATGGCAAGCGGGCCCTGTAACTCAGATTTTAAACAAAAAGCATTGTGCTGCAGTTACTTCTACACTAGAAACTTCTTTAATATTTAGGCTGCTTCTGACAGCTGGAGAAGGAATTAGCACGGTAGACTGACAGCGTTAAACGAAATTGCGCAGAGAAGATGCGCTCTCTCTGTTAGCTGGGTGGCTGCGTTAGCTTGTCTTGGCTACTTTAATGTAAAAGACAGCGTGGAGACGGCTGTGTCTCTGGCAAGCTTAGTAGGCTGTGGTTTCCTATAACCTGCTGTGCCGTGTTTTCTGATCCTTCCAGGAGCGACCTACCCATAACGTGCACGTGAATTCCAGTGGCACATCCAGATGTCTCACCAAGTCACTGGGTGCTGCTGTTAAAAGCAGCAGAGAGGTCATTGTAAAGGAACGCCTAATTGATTTGGTTTTCTTCTTCTTCTTCTTCTTCTTTTTTTTTTTTTTTCGTATTTTTTTAAAAGCATTACCTTGGATAAAAAATAACGTCACAGTGTTGATGATTCTGAAATGAAAATAGTCAGTTTGGTTGACGATCTCATCACTCACTTGCCGAGGAGACCGTGTGTACTTCATGAGTGTTTCTCTTCAGTTTCCAAGCAGATATTCTTTCCTTATTTGATGTCATTATTATTATTATTATTTTTTCTAATTCTGGGGCATTGGTTCTTCAAAGTCAAAACTACTTTCATCACAAGGCTGAGATGTTTGACTTGGCATTGCCAGGCATTAGCCCTCTGGGGCACTGGCGGTGGTTGCGAACTTGCCGGCCCCTCGTGTGGTTGCATGCAGGGCTCGCCACCATGTTGGTAGCTGCTGTTAGTCACCACTTTGCATTTTCAGTATGAAATAAAATACCAGTTACCTAAATCTTTCTTGAGGTAGGAAACTTTAAATTTTAATAAACTTCAGCTCTTGATCATGTGTCTCTTTAATGTCATGCGCAAAAAAAAGAGCCAGTGTGCATAAGTTTGGAAAAAGTGTTTATGCAGTTGAGTTGCTTATTTAGAACTAGAAAAATAGAAAGCAATTTTTACTTGAAAAAAATAGCTGACAGGTTATTGTCATTCAGATTTGGGAGTGCTGCACCCTTTAGCAGAATAAGGGAACTGGTGATATTTGTTACCAGTGATAAAATTTGAACTTTCAAGAGAATTTAGAGTTTTATTTTTAGATACTGGGTGTCAAACTCAGGACCTTGTACTTGTCAGGGTGGGCACTGTGCCCCTGAGCTGTATCTCCAGCCACCAAAATTTATAGTTTTGAAAAATGTACATGCTATCTCCTGGGGGGGGGGAACAGTGAGAGTATTGAGAAATAAAGAAGAGACAAAAGCTGAGGTTGGGCGGAGCCCTCTCTCTCCCTATGGCAGGAAAGGAAATTGGCCAAGGACTGCAGAGTCGGGAGGTTGATGTCAGTTTCAGGCTCTGCCGAGCAACTTGTTTGCCTCCTCGAACAGCTTCTTTATGTGGCTTGCCTTTAGCTGTCCACGTTTGCTGGCTGGCTTTACCTTGGCCCTGTGATCTCCAGCTTCAGCCACTCTTCACATCTCCCTCTTTTCTGTCCTTCAGTTGCAAGCAATTGGTAGTCAGTTGAAGTTGGAGGAGCTGTAAGTGTAGAGAGCACTGAGAGACTTTCTCATTCTTGCATCATGTTTATTATGATTATACTCATTTAGGCTGAAGGTAGGCGTCTAGTTTTGGTATCATATTGACAAGCTGGTAGCTGGGCAGAGATGGATCAACTCTCGAGAGCTGAGCATGAGAAAGAGCTGGGCTGACTGTATCTGAGGCAGTCTTAGCCTTGGACGTCAGTGCTCTTGGAGAGGTGGGCTGGGTCCCCTTTGAGAACATCGGAGAGGGGACCTAAATTATGAGGAGCTTGTGTAAGAGCTAGACGAAGCCATTAATAGTACCACGTAAAGCCTGTAAACCAGTTAGGGCTGGTCCAAACAGTTTGGGGCATGATATTTCTTTGTTGGAAAGGTGACCCAAATATGAAAAAGTTGTCATAGATTGTACCTTTTTGGAGACTACCACTAGGCCTGCCAGTATTTAAATAGAATGCTAAAATTAAGTAACTGTTTAAACCTCAGTGTTCTCAGATCATATTTTAAATTTTTGTATCTGCTTATAAGAAGGAAATGAAACAGGTGAATCAGCCTTTATAGGCATTGAGAGACCACCAAAGACTTGTAAAAACTTCTTAAATCAGTAGCAAATCCTGTACATGATGTAAAGAAGAAAACTGTAATGAAAACAAGACAGTTTTACTGTATAATCTAAAAATGAAATTTTTGACTATAACTCCACAGACCAAAGTTACCATTGAAATAGGCATTTCTTGACACAAGTGCAAAGTTTCCATTTACTGAAAATACGTTCTTTTAAGTAATCTATTTATTTATATTTTATTTATTTATTTATTTATTTCGGAACCGGGGATTGAACTCAGGCCCTTGTGCTTGCCAGGGAAGCACTTATTCCACTGAACCATCTCCCCGGCCCTATATTTTATTTTTTAAAGAGAATACAAACTAGTATTAAAAATTAGAAATTATATGGAATTTCACTAATAATGAATTCGACAGTATTTGCTGTATTGCGTAGTATTGTCTTCAAATTAGTTGTTCAGGAGGAACCGGACTAGGAGGCAAGGGAAACATGCCCTACAGTTCTCCACATTGGCGGGCTCCCAACCAGAGGCCCCATGGCCAGCTTTCTGTAGCATTCCCTGGGTGAATGGTTATGTAGGCTGTGAAGGCTCTGTAGACAACCATTGTGTCTAAATGCTTGGATAAGAGTAGGCTGCATAGATGTACTTAGCTTCTATAGCATTCAGCATGTTGCAGAATGGTAGTGTGGCCTGTAACCAGATGGTCCCCACACCTCACGTGCTCACAGGTTGCCTTCGGCAGGTGGTTGTGGGTGCTAAGTGGATTGGCCCTCCGATGCATTTATGGCTGGGTGGGACATTGTGGTCAGAGGGAGGTCACTGGGGTGTGTGAAAGGGTAGCTCTCTACCTCCTTTCTTCGTCTCCACTTCGTGCGGTGCCTCCCTAGGCCTTGAAGGCTGTGCACCGAAACCTCTATAAACTGAGCCAGAATAAACTTTGCCTCGGCTGTAGCTCAGCAACAGGGCTTACAGAATTTATGTTTGACCAAGTAAGTCTCTTTCCCTGTCTACAGCCCTGGCCTTGGAGAGAAGATTGGCTACTTGTGTGATGAGTTTTAAATATTCAGTAGTCCACTTGAGGTTTTGTCCTTCCAATCCCCAATTCAAGACATTTGTAATAGAGATTAGTAAGAAATACCAATAAAATTTTCTACATTTAAAAAAAAATAGTTGTCCAAGTAATCTTTTAAATACCCCCATTAGTGTAAATCTTAGGAAATAGGATTTTTCAACTAAGGGCAAAATGTTTTTTATGTTGAGGATTGAGAGGGATAGTAAAAGAACAGTCTTTTAAATCAGTCACTTTGTGGAAAACATAAAAGGCTTCTTTTTTTCCTATAGTTGGGGTGCTCCAGGTGCCTCATGGTCATCCTTTTATCCACCAGAGCTGCGGCAAGCTGCTGCTGAGTGGGGACGAGTAGCTGCTGTGAAGTGGCCCTTTCAGGAGTGTCTGAAGGCGGCCTTTTCCTTTCCTGATCGTTTTTATCAAGCCCGTGAGCAGGAAGGAAGCCTTTTTCCAACAGCTGACGGGTCCCCAGGAGTCAGGACCCCATAGGTGGGCTGGTGTACACTAGTGCGCTTCTCCCCTTACTGCGCACGTGGGAAGTGCCCCCTCACCTCTGTGCTTGCCCTGGATCTGTCCCTGTGCACGGTGCCATGTGCTGTGTCCTGTGCAGCTCTTGGGGTTCCTGGGGGAGAAGTGGTGGGAATTGAGAGGAGAGCTGAGGTCAGGTGGAGCCTGCTCTCTCCTGATGGGAGGAAAGGAAACTGGTGCGTGTGCACATTTAGGAAGCTGACATCAGTTTCCGCCTCTCTGCCTGGCAGCTCTTGTACGTGGCTTGCCTGCAGCTCTCCCTGCTCTCCTGCTGGCTTTGTCTCAGCCCTGGACTTGGAGCATCTGGAGCTTTTGTCTTTCCTGACACTTACACTTGCTGCCTTGAGCACGACAGTCTCTCAGTACCTGAAGGGCTTCTGATGAGGCTGGTAGTTATGGTAACAGATGGGACTTTTGATTTTTGCACAATTCAGTTAAGCAGTTTTCCACATGTATTACCAAGGAGTAGTAAAACATCATACATGTTTAAAAGGTTAATTTAAATGCAAGGCAAACCAGTCGATTTTAATTCTAGTGGCAAATTCATTAATGATGTTTTAGATTCCATGAGATGACTACCTTCAAGAAACTGCCGTTTGAATTAGATGTAGTACCCTTAATTGCTTGGAAAGGTCATGAGATTCTCCTGTTTTTTTCCAGTTGCGTATCTGTGGTGAAATGATATTTTGGGCATATTCTTAGGTCTGAACAACGTATCAGCAGATTGAATGAGAGGCAGATATGTGGATCCAGCTTTGTCCTGAGCCAGCCATTTAAAAGGGTTGGGAACCATGTGATTCTTTTCACTACTACAGATTTTTTGTGTAGGAATAGTTTTCTTAACTATATGCTGTGTGTGTAATTACATATGTAGTAGTTTATTATTTTTTAGTGAATTAATAAAAATATTTCAGAACTTCTGCTTTGGATTTCTAGCATAATAAATACCAATAGTTAGAACCTACAAGGCATAAGAAGCTCTTTCAGACCCTGATGTTCTGATTGTGTCAGAGGATCCCAAGACCAGAATGCTTGAGAACTCCTTAGAGCATGATGGAGAACAGTGGATTTGTTGTTCATCGGATTAGCTAGGGACTCTCTCCAAGGAGCTGTGCAGTACATAGAACCTGCCTGAGAGGTGTAACGTGCTTGGGTTCCAAGCCCCAGCCAGGATCGGGAACAAAGCTGAGACTGCGCAGAGAGCAAGCGGGTCAGGTGTGAAGAGCCCGTGTAGCTGCCTCTGACAGCTGTTCTAGCCACGCAGAGTGGCTCTCAGAGCTAGTGCACCTTTCTTACTTGTTTTTTTTTCAAATGACATTTGGGAGCTCAGTCTTTTTATTTTGAAATTTCTTTTGTTGGTTGTGTTTTCTGAGATACAATGTCCCAATGCCGCTCACCCTGGCGTTGAACTCGCTGTGTAGTCCAGGGTGGCCTCCGGCCTTCAGGGCTCTCCTGCTTCAGCCTCGCAAGTGCTGAGGTAGTAGGGCTGTACCGCCACACCCGATGTGTATTTTTAACTTATGAATGAAGTAGTCAGAAATGTCACTGTGGCTAGAAATGCCATTGTTAGTGCTGTTCAGGTTCTGTTACATACTTTGGTAAATATTTTATTCTTGAAACTTGGAATTTTAGTCTTAGAATTTGGTTCTTAACTTTGTAGCATAACAATTTGCAAATATCAAGGAAGAGAGAAGTAAAAATTTCAAGTTAAATTTCAAATACGTTCTCTCAAATGTACAACGTACAGCCAGTGTATGTGTAGCAGCATGCCCAGCCCACAAGTCGGCGTCCTGTAGACTGTATTTAATTACGATGCTCACATTGGTGCTTCTGAGGGCAGGAGACGTGCGTGCACAGCAGGGCTGGGGCATGTGGGCCGAGTGTAGGCTGGAGGTGTCCTGCCCCGCAGGTTTGCTGTGGGGAGTTTTTGGGAGGGCAGCCCAGCTTCAGGGGATGATGTTATAGGCATTAGACCTTGGAAAGTACAGCTGATTTTGGAACTTAAACTATTTCTGTCATTTCCAGCGCAAAGATGAACAGCAGGAGATTGAAAAAGATGGGGAAGTAGGGCTTGGGCCACAAAAGAGCACTTTTTTTTTTTTTTTTGTCATGAAAGCAGTTTTATCTGGCAGGCTACAGAGAGCCTTGAAAATATTTTGAACACGCGCATCTCAGAAGAAATCCCCAGTAAAGAAGGCCCTTTGGCAAGCAGGTGGGGCAGAGGCTGGAAGCAGGGAGTCCTGCAGAGGCTGCCTCGGGCTGGACTGGAGGTGGGGGTGAACGGGTGGTGGGGTGCAGGTGTGAGAGTTTTATCCTGTATTTGTCTCATTCGTTTTGTGTGAGGTGTCACACGTGGACAGCGTCACCGGCTGGCATCCTGCCCCTGCATCTCATCTTTGTCCCTGCCCGCACTTACGTAAACCTTCTTCTGAAAGCTTTGTCATCATTACATTTCCAATATTTTGGGAGCATTGAAATCGAAGGGAAACCTTATCAAGTCACGAATAGTGTGCAAAGGATGTTGCAAGTGGCTGTTTCATCTCATTTTTGTATAACTGCACCTTTCAAGTGACTTTCTACATTAAGGAAAGCTGTTCTTTTTAAAAAATGTTATTGTAGATTAAAGGAGATTTGTGAATTTGTGTTTGTATTAAAATGCTAGGTAGTTTAGAATAAGATAAGGCAAACTGTACCAAAATTTGCTTTTAGCAAGAATTCTCTTATTTTCTTTTCTGTCCTCTTGTCTGCTAACTTGAATTTTATCCTTTTCTCACTAATATGCTTCCACTGAGAAGGACGTAAGCGTAAAAAGCACAAAAAACATTTTAAGAAACGTTTTAAAGGTCTTGATCGCTCAAAAGGTAGGTAAAAGTAGTTTTTATGCCACGTGTTGTTTATGCACATTGCCATTTGATTCCTATTCTGGAAGGTAAATGAGTGTTAGATTGTAATTTAATTTCAAATCAAAGTTTCAAGTTGGGAATTCCCAGTAAACCCTGAACTACACCTGCTAAAGAGTACTGTTCCTAGACTAGGTGTAACTTCCATCCAGTCATGCCCCGTCATCGTTGTGACCTGCGGTGAGAACGGCGCATCGTGAGCTTGGTTTTCTGTCTTTTATAGATAAGCCTAAAGAAGCCAAAAAGGATACATTTCTGGAGAAATTGGCAACCCAAGTGATAAAAAATGTACAAGTAAAAATCACAGACATTCACATTAAATATGAAGATGATGTAAGTAATTTTTTTTTGTTGTTCATGTTAGTAATCTGATATATGTTGTGTAATATTCGTGGTTTGAATATATATGGATCATCTACATCCAACTTGATTTATTTTTTATTTTTTGCATTACTGCAGATCAAACCCACTCTACTGCTGAACTATATATATCCTTAGCCCTCTGAAGGTTTTTTTGAGAGAGACTTTTAAGCCCAAGCAGGACTTGGACCTATGATCCTCCCGCTTTGGCGTCCTGTAGTGCAGGGATTGTAGGCATTTTCTGTGCCTGATTCCTGTACTTACCTTAAATCTGAGATTGATGTTTTTACGCATACACGGCCATGTCTTGTTTTCTGTGTTAGGCTTCTTTCATTGAGTATCCACATATGTAAATGTGATATAAAACCAATAGATGGTGTGCTAAGGCTAATGAAACTTGAAAGAACTAATTTTCTTGTTACACTGACAGAGCAGTTAGCTCGCAGAGTTGATGGAGTAGCCGTGGCAGCGCCAGTCCACAGGGGCTCGCGCCGTTCCCTGGAGCGTGATGCCCTTCTCTTTCCCTCCTACCCAGGGACTGTGTCACCCACGGCTACTTACAGTGTGGGACAGTGTACTTAGCAGAAGCTTCCTCTATGATCAAAAACTTAGCCTGAGTTAATTAAGAACTATTCAGCCAATTTAGTTAAAGTGTAACAGCTATCTTGAGTGGTAAGCTTCCCTGTGTTCAAAAGCTTGAAACAAGCCAGGTGCAAGGGCCCACTGCAGTAATCCGAGCCTGTTGGGACACAGAGCAGGGGGATTCTAGGTTTGAGGTCAGCCTGAGCAATTTAGCAAAATCCTGTGTCCATAAAGATTAAGAAAGGGCTGGGGGTGATAGGTCCGTGGTAGAGTGCTCTTATATTAGAAACCTTAAATTTTATTATTTACCCAGTGAAGTTGAAATCTTATTTCATCCATCTTTTCTAAAAATGAATTTGAGGGCTGGCCAGATAGCTCAGTGGGTTATAGCGCCTGCTTAGGCAGATGCAGGGACTGGGTTCAATTCCCAACGTGCTGTGCTGGCCCCGCGCCCAGGGCGCACTGAGACAGTGATTGAGACTGGGCATGGTGGCGTGCGCCTGCCATCCCAGCCCTTGGAAGGCAGAAAACAGGAGGATCACGATCAGTCCGATCTGTGTAGTGAGACCGTGTACTAAATACATTAAAAAAAAGAATTTGTATTATTTTCTGTACTGGATTTGCCTTAAGTTTGAATTAAAACAGTACTGACCATATGTATATATTTTCGTTTCCTGATTAGTTCTCTGGGGCATAATGCTTTGTAAGGCATGTTTGTAGCTATTATAAGATCTCTATCTTATAGTAGCTTTATATTCTGGCTCTATGGAGTTACTAAAGTGAATTTTGTTACCAGTGTTTTATAGAACTCATTATTTAAGTGCTCATGTTTCTAACAAGCTAAGAAAAATAAAATCTCAATAAGTGAGAGTAAAAGTTTTTTGTTAAAACTATGTGAAGACTTGGGAACCGTCAGACACTGATGGTGCCAAAGTAAGTTATGTGGTGGAAAAGTACGAATGAAGACAGAACTCCCTGATGATAAGAATCGACTCTTAAGAGGAAAGATTCTTGAAAGCTCCATCATTTTAAAGGAATCAAATATGTGGGCTTGGAATTGGATGTATGTATATTCTTTTGTACCAGGAATTGAACTCATGACCCCATGCTTGCAAGGCAGCTGCTATGAGGCTGAGCTAAATCCCCTGCCCCCAGTTGGGCACCTTAACCCAAAGTAGAATCTGCTCAGACAGGTGCCTCAGGTTGCATGCTGATTGTAAAAGTAAACAAAAGACCACTAACAGCATTGCGTTTGACCCGCAGTCCCCCTTCTGATCTGTATCCAAGACATTGAAACCCGTTTCTTAAAGAGATCCTGCAACTCGCGTTATCTCAGCACTATTCACATTAGCCATGGTGTGGAAAAGTGAATGGGTAAAGGAAGCATGGTCCGTCCACACAGCGAAATACCAGTTAGCTTGTGTGTGTGGGGGGTGATTGTCATTGACAGCAGGATAGGTGAAAGTAAATGCCGTCATGTAAGTGAAATAAGCGTGGCCTGGGAGACAGCTGCTGCCTGACCTCACTTACGTGTGAAGTTGGGAGAGCTGAGCTCAGGGCAGGAGGGAAGTGTAAGACGGTTAGCAGCGGTTGGGGCAGGAAGAGGAGGGCTCGGCTGCAGGCTGGCGGTCAGTGAGGGGAGACCGTTCTGGTGACCCTGGCACAGCGTGGTGACGCTGGCTAGTGGCTGTGTGTTACTGGTGGTGTCTGCTTGAGAATTGTGGGTTCTGAATATTATTACAAAGTGGCAGTGACCGTGTGAGAGTGCACGTTTGTTAGGGCCCTGATTTGGTGCTTCCTCAGTGTTTGTGCATTCTGTAAAACACACACATTGCATTTTCACAAATATATATGCAGTCAGTTTGAAAAGTGGCAAAAAATAACCCTGACATATTATTGGATGAAAGCTTCAGTTTGCATGTAAACTAAACTTTTCACTGCTGCCATCTGATTAGAAAGGTCCACGATTTCTCCTTTTAACACAGGACTAGGATAAGTAATTTCAGTCCTCTTTAAATGGGTATCAGTAACAAAAATATATTAAAAAACCTGAAGAACATTATAAAGCACAGTTATTGTAGCTGTAAAGCTGTGAGAAATACAGAAGGTAAGAAATGGGAGGGGCTGGGGAGATGGCTCAGTAGAGTAAGCGCTTGCCTGGCAAGTGCAAGGGCCAGAGTTCAATCCCCGGTTCTGGGGGGAAAAAAAAGTGGGAAAAGTGGCCTGGCACGTGGCGCGTGTGTAACACCAGCACTAGGCAACTGAAGCAGATGGCTTGACACGAGTTTGAGGTCAGCCTGGGCTGCATGATGAGTTTAAGGCCACCCTGAGCTGCATAGTAGGACTTTGTCACATAAAGAAGCCAAAAATAAGGGCAGAATATAATGCTCACTGCTAATGGCAGTAGTTCAGGGATGGGGCCGTGGTAGGGGTGGGGCTATGTTTCATTGCGGTTCCTTCTGGAGTGGCTGCTGGTTGTTGAGCGAGGTGTCTGTAGGGACGAAAAGATGAGTGTAGGGAAGTAGGAAGGTGTTTGGTTATAAATGATCATGTGTGTTAATTACAAATAAAGCCGACAGTGCTTTTCAGCTGAGCCAGAGCAGGCGTGTGTTCTCCTCTTGGGGAGGGTCCTGTGGCAGAGCTCTGGGGTCTTGGACCTTCTTGGGTTATGGAGTGCTGCACGGCTTCCTTCTGCTTTGCCTCTGTTCTATGATGACCAAGTCTCTCTTGTTTTTTGGGAGTGGAACTCGGGGCCGGAGCTTACCAGGCGGGCACTGCGCTGCTGAGCTGCCTCCAGGCCCAGCCGGGTGAGCCTTGAGGACTTGCCTTGCCCCACGGTGGCTCAGATGCTGACGCCGCACCTGCGTGCCTGCGTGCTGCGGGCTAGTCTGAACGCTGTAAATGGAACTTAGGTGTTGAAGTTCAGAAAGAGAACAGGAGTTTAACATTTTGGGTGAAAAGACGGAATTAAGTGTTACAAATGTAGTTTTTTTTTTTTTTTTTTTTTTTTTTTTTTTTTTTAAACAAAGCGTTGTAGAATTGTAAAGGCCTAAAGAGACAATTTGTGTTTCTAAGTGTGAAAATATTAAATGTTATAAAAATGGTTTAGTGGCAGTGTTATCTAGCGTTGTAAAGACTGTCCCTTCTTAGCCCTTGAGAGGATCCTATCTAGCCAGTTACCGAGTCTTCTTAAACTGGAAAAAGCGCCCGAGGTCCAGTGTTGTCCTTAGTGTATGCGGACACCGTGGTCGCGCTGCACCTCCCGGCCTCTTCTCCTCCACATCCTCGCCTCCTGTGACTTCCCTGTGCCTGTGTCCCTGTCGCGAGGGCCGGGCTGGGCTCCCTCACTCGCAGCACTTTCTAACGTCTCTGTTCTTCTGCAGGTCACGGACCCCGAGCGGCCACTCGCTGTCGGCGTCACCCTGGGGGAGCTCAGCCTGCTGGTAATGCTGCCTGAGTTAGGTGGTGGTGGGGCCTCCAGAGCGCAGCTGTGAGCGCCTCAGCGGAGCTGCGCGCAGTCCGTTCTCACTGCAGATAGCTCATACAGTTTTTACATAGTATCTTGCTCCAGTTCTGTAGAAATTCAACATTTTTAGTGATACTGGTATTATGTTGTCATATTTCCATTTGTCTTACAAGTAGATTAAATACCGGTTTTAAAATTTATCTAATTTTAAATACTAAATTTTAAAATTTAATTGCATATCTAAGTATCAAGCAATCTAACAGGAATAAAAACTATCTTACGTATACGTGAAAAGTTGGGTAAAAATATATGTAAAGTGTTCCTTCTTAATATAGGTAAATGGATTTTCTAAATAGTCTGTACGTGTGTATCTATGTAACTTACTTTGGGAGGTATATGAAATGATTCATTGTGATTGGTTAGTTCATAAGTCAGTTTGTTTCTTGAGAAGGATTTCTTTGGGCGGGCTCAGGTTGCCCTCAGGGCGGCTCTGGTAAGGCCTGAGGCGCTGGGGTCGGATGGCGGTAGGCGGTGCCCTGCGCCTGGCCGCGCGTTTGCATAAGCAAGCGCTTACACAACTGAGCTAACCAGCAGGCCCCCAATTTGTTTCTTTGCGAGAGAATTCAGACTTGGGTATTTGTAGGTTGGACTTCGTTTTCTATTTTAGGGCACCTGGGTGGTGGGGAACATTTGCGGGGGCGTGGGAATGAAGACAGACAGCTCCGTCAGGCCTTTTTGTAGAGAAAGGTGTGGCATATCCATTCGGGGTGAGGGGCCGTGAGCAGGGGATCATCCCGGGACTCTGCCGTGTGCTTGGCCGCCTCGGGGACGCGGCAAGAAGCGGCAGAAAGGGGAGGCGGGTCCTGGAGGAGAAGCAGGACGCAGTTACAGAGAACTCTTGACGACACGTACAGAAAAGTAGAGCTGGCTGCGTAAATGTGCTGGAAGAGCACAGCAGCCTAGAAGGGGCTGGAGAACCAGGGGCGGGAGTTGGGGTGCGGACAAGGGCTCCTGTGCGAACCTGCGTCCGGGACGTATTTGAAGTCCATCTGGGGAAGCGTGCCGCACGCACTGCGGGAGGTCGGACTCAGCTCTGAAGGGCAGAGAGAGTTGTTTCAGGAAACGGGCCGACTTGGAGCTCCTGATGACAGAGGGTACAGGAGTCTGCAGCTGTGCGGCCGCAGGAGGCGAGGCAGCTCCTGCGTGTGTGCAGCCTCCCTCGCGGGCGCTGCTGCCGGAGCCTGCGTGTTCTAGAACCCGCCGCTTTCCTCAGCTGTGTTACTCTCTTCTTTGGTTTGGCCTGGTGTGTCTGCTTAAGTTTGAATGTGCTTCCCCGAGACATGACCTTGTCTTTTTCATTCCCTTGCTTTCTTTTCTTTCAAGTCTCCTTGTGGAATTCCCTTTCCCTCTTACACGTTCTCGTTTCCTCCCCGTGCCGGGCGTTGAACCCTGGCCTGCGTGTGCCGGCCTGCGCCGGGGTCCCGCTCTCTCCTTTGTGCCCCTGGACCTCCGGCACACTGCTTATCATGTTGGTCTCCTGCTGCTGCTCACAGATAGGGTGGCCGCTGCCTTCTAGGGTTTCTGTGAGTGCTACATGGCGGGTGGTGTAAAGTGCTGGCACGTTGTCTGCCTTGATTATCTCCTGTGTCAGCCGCCGCCGCAGAGGCCGTGCGGCGGCAGCAGCAGCCCTCTCGCCTGTTGGGTCCATCCCATTCCTCTTCCACCTTTTCAGCTGCAGTCTAACCTTTAAAGTCCTCCTCCTGCCTCTAACCAGGTTCTCTGTCCCCAGACTCCTTTTCCCCTCCCTGGCGTCCCTTCCTTTGCTCTCTGCACCAATGTCTCTCTCCTAATCCTGCTCCCAGCAGTCGAATATGTTCATGCCTCCTCTTACAACACAGTTCAGTAAGCCTCTCCTCGTGTCCCCAGTGCTCTCAGGCTCTGACGCTGCTGCCTTTTCTCTCTTTCCCAGCCAGACTTCAGCGCCTCCCACCTCTGCTCTCTCTGGGTCCCCAGCTCCCACTTGCCCCCACCCCTTTCGCTCTTGTCCTGTTACGTGGGTTTCCAGCTGAGCATCATTTGCGCTGCCGTCCTTCGGGGAGCGTGGCCCTCCTGTCATTTCCATACCCTTCTGGTTTACTTGCTACTTTATTTTTAAATTTTTTTTATGTTATTGCTACTTTTTAGAAGTGTATATGTACTTTCGATAGAATACAGGCAGGTTCTGTGTTTCTGCTCCTACCCAGTTCTTTCTACCATTCACACATGATTTCCTAAATGGATGAACTCGGTTATGTTGTTTCATTGTACCTTTGATTTTGCCATAGAAATACATAAAGAATCAAGTAACGTTAGCCAGCAGCAGCTAGATGAGTTTCCTTCATGTGTTGTTTTATTCCTGCTTGCAGATGCTCAAGTGCTGTTGTATGATATACAGATCGCATTTACAGTTACTTTCCTGTTTCTTTTAGACTACAAATGAGCACTGGACTCCTTGCATATTGAATGAAACAGAAAAAATTATATACAAGGTATTGTATTGTTGTTATTAGAGTAAAATCTTGTGTTTCCTAAGGACAAGCACTCACCGTATTTTCTTGATGAAAGGTGGAGTGGCATGTGCCGACTGCGAGTTCAGTCCAGAGTCTCGCACTGGCTCTGTTCCTACCGTGTGCCTCGGAAGTTTAGGTTTTTCACCTATCATGTGAAGAAACAGGATGAAATATTTTCTAAATGGTTTTTATGCAGCATTTGGTAGTGGAAATACTATTAGATTTTGTAGGAAAAGTATTCTTTGGTTAAGTGATGCTGCTAATAAGCTCTCTTTAATCAACTAGGTGTGTTTCATTTCATTGCAAGCCACAGGGCTTCATGATACTTTAAATATACTGATAAAGGCAGCGAAGTTCCCGCTGGAATGTTTTTTTAGTGTTAGCGTTCCTCACCTTGTTGGTCAGAGAGCTGCTGGCGTCTGCGGAGGGGTCGCTTCCGTGTCCCCAGCAAAGCCTTTACTGTGTCTGTTAAATGCTGAATTCCCAGTCAGTTTGAAAGTTGAATGAATCTCTTAGAAATCGAGTTCCTAGACACACAATTTAGCAAATACTGAACTTAGTAATAGAGTCTGGGAATGTGTTTTCCTTTAATTTTGCATAATTTTCTTTAAAAGCTCAGGGTGGCAGTTGAGTAATCTTGGGGTAGTGAGTGTGAGATTAGCCTTTTTCCAGAGTATTGCTTTATCATTCGTGTGTGTTCATTCTTCTCTTTTGCAGCTTATACGGCTTGATAGTCTCAGTGCGTACTGGAATGTGAACTGCCGCCTGTCCTACCAAGGGTCCCGGGAACAGATCTTGGTAATTTTGGAACAGCCAGCTCCCTTCCTCCCTAACTGTGTTCTACACCAGAAGCCCTCAGTGAGGACAAGCCACGGTCCTTCGTGTAACTTGTGTGTCACTAAACTTGAAGTGTGAAAAACAGTTGTGAGATCTATAGGTCTTCAAGACAGTGTTGGATTTCAATGTTTTTGTAAAGTCATTCACTAGCCAGTGACATAAGACCCTCTAAGAGCTAAAACTTTACCTTTGGGTTTTTATACTCATTATGATGTTGCTCGGATGAGATCCTAGTATTTTATTGGAGAGTGATTCTGAGCATTGTGTGGAAAGTTAGTATCTTTCAGATGCAAAGTATGTGTCTTTGGCAAGTTTTAAGCATTTGTGATGATGATTGTCTGACTAGTGTAAGATTAACTGAGCTTAAAATAGCCACTTGTTTCGATTTTAGCCATATTAGTGGGTTATAACAGATGCCATTTTGGTTTTAACAGATGCCATTTTGGTTTTAGTTGGTATTCCCTGTAGGCTCATGTTGTTTATGCATCTTTTACGCACTTATTTTCCCTGTGGAATTTGTATGTGCCAGTGTGCTAGTTTACGTTCCAGTGCTAGGCTAATCTGAATGTTGCTTTAATTCAAGAAGAAAGGAAGGACAGTTGAATTTTCTGGATTGGATAAATGTTAATGTTCTATCTCATTTGTTAGGGTACTGTGATAAAGTTTATCATTTAATTTTTTGTTAATGCACTACCTTATCATTTATTTAAAATTCTTAACAATCAAAAAGACACTTAGAAAAATGAAAAGGCAAGTTGTGGATTAAGGAAAAATACTCCTGTGACATTCAACAAAGGATCTATATCTGAAATATGTAAAGAATTCTTATAACTTAATAAAACAACCCATCAAGAAAATAGGGAGGAGATTTGAACAAACACAACACCAGCAAGATGCACTAGGGTGAAAACATGAAAATATGGGCACAGGTCTGGGCTCCTTGGCCCACACGAGCGGGGCCGGGCGAGCCGTGCTCATCCCCTGGAACGTTTGCGCGTGGCTGGTGAGAATGCCAGGTTTGTAGTCACTTTGCAAACTAGCCTGGCAGTTTCTTGCAACCAGTGTTAAACCAAGTGTTTGTCTTCCTAAGTATCCACAAGAGAAGAGAATTCTATCCACATAAACACAGGCAGATGTTCAGGGTAGCTTTCCTCCTAAGAGTACCAATTTCAAGTAACCCAGCTGCCTGTTAGTGGGTGAGCGATGGGTTACATCCAATGAAAGGGAAAGAGCGAGTGCTGCAGCCGTGTGGGGCAGTGTTAGAGAAGCTGCCGCCTGCAGGGACACGGGCCGCGCTTCTCAGGAGTAGCACAGAATGCAGATCATCTGTAGAGCAGAGCGATTCGGGGAGACTAGAAGATGGTGGCGGGAAAAACAAACCTAGGGAGATGGCTGCATTCGTTCTCCACCGCAGCAGTAAGGCCACGAGTGGACTCAACGTCGTAGTGCACCAGACTCTTCACTTTGCATATGTTCCTTTTTTTTTTTTGACAGTCTCACTGTGTTGTCCATTCTACCCTCGAGTTTACTATGTAGCCCAGGCTAGGCCCAGACTCAGGGTGCGCCTCCTGCCTCAGCCCCCAAGTGCTGGCCTTGCAGGCGTGTGCCACCACACCTGGCTAACGTGTATTGAGTTGTGCCTCAAAACGAGGCTCTGTGGCAGTATGAAGCCACGACCAAGTGTGTGGTCCAGCTCTTTTATTTCTGAGTATACGCACAAAGGCATTGAAAGTAGCAGTCAAACAATATTTGTACACCAGTGTTCAGAGCAACAGATAATTTTCCTCTGACTAGAAATTTGTAGACATGTATGTGTATATAGGTTTCTTTTAGACTAAGTCAGAAGGTTGGTGAGGTGGTGCACACCTGTAATCCCAGCATTCTGGAGTCTCAGGCAGGAGGATTATTATGAGTTCAGGGGCAGCTTGAGGGTACATAGTGAGCTCAAGAGCAGCTGAGGCCACATCGTGAGACCCAGCCCTCCCACCCAACCAAGAGAGAAAGGTGACATGGCCATGTTCATAGATACGTAATGTTTTAAAAAATTACCAGCTTCTATGCCTTTAGTATGCTGAAGAAATGCAGCTATAAATAATATTAGTGTATTTTTCCTATGAACTAATAAGTTACAAAGAGAGGACTAAAATAATGATGTAAGAATCAATTTTATTTAGAGTCAGGGTCTCACTCAGGCTGGCCTTGAGTTACTTTATAGCCCAGGCTGGTCTCAAACTCTGAATGATCCACCTGCCTCAGCTTCCTGAGTGCTGGGGTTGGACATGCGCCACCATGCCGAGCTTTTTTGTTTTGTATATGTGGCCAAATGTTTTTGCAGCTTTTCTTTTCTCTTTTCTTTCCTTTCCTCTACTCTCCTTTCCTTTTTCTTTCCATCTTTGTCTTTGTTTTCGTCTTCGTCTTTTCTCTCTCTCTCTCTCTCTCTCTCTCTCTCTCTCTCTCTCTCTCTCTCTCTCTTTGGTGGGGAAATACCAACTCAGGACCTTATGCATACCCAGCAGGCATTTGTACCTCTGAACTATATCCTCAGCCCTTGCATTTTTTTTTTTCTATTCTCATAAAATTTAAATATTTTCTTTAGGATCAACTGAAAAATGAAATTCTTACAAGTACAAATAGATCCCCAAACCATCAATACAGTAAGTACTAATTTTATTTCATGTTAGAGGAAGAAAATTGGAATGAAATATTTTACTGTACTTCCTAAGTTACTTGGACAAAAAGCAAACACGAGTTCTGTATCTTAGTTTCCTTGGTAGAGTGCTGCGTGGGAGTAGACCCTGAGGCGTGTGTGCTGGAGGGGCAGGGAGGAGGGCCACGAGGGGTCTGCTCCTTCGCCTCTGTATTTTCTTTGTAGCTTGATATTGTATTCATTTTGGGACTTAGGTTTTATTTTTCTTTTTCTGAAATAACCAAATCTCTGAGGTTAGGGTATTAAACATTCCTCGCCTGCGCTGCTGTTTTTCTTGTAAGGTAAATAGCCACTCTAGACATTTTAAGAGCTTCTCTTGCTTTTGCTGCCTCACCTTTATTTTAAAAGTAGATTGTTAGTTTGTGCTCATGTTGTTCTGTACTGCACCATACCTGTATCTGAGCAACTACTTTGAAGTTAACGACATACAATAGATTAATCATTGTTCATTTCCTACTATCTTGTTTTGGAATTCAGTATTTTTTTTTTCTCTTTAAAATAAAACACATAATAGATCGTGAATAAAGCAGTCTACGTGAATAAAGCAGTCTACTCCGTCAGTTTCATTCTAAAGAGCCTGTCGCTGCGCTCTGGCTGTTGTGTCCCCTTGGGGTTGGCCCCTCTGTGCCCTTGCGGTCTAGCATTAGCCCGGCCCCTTGGCCCCTTCCTCCTGCGCTGAGCTGCCACACGCTGCTTGTCGCGTGCTCCCATCCGCAGGCTGCGCGGGCGAGCGCCTGGCTTACTGGTGAAAGAGCTGATGCAAGCGCTCTGCAGCTCTGCTCTCAGGCCTTTCCACTTAGAAGTTATAGAGCTGTTAACGTTGTTTTATAATTCTCAGCAAATGATAAAATATCATGACTTATGTAGTTGACATAGTCGCAGCTTTGCCCTGTGGTCTTTCCTGATACACACTTTTCCTCAGCCTAAAGATTATTTAGTTTATTGTAAAATCACACCTCTTATGCGAATTTTACAAAACAAAATTGGTGATCATTTTTTTAGGAATTAAATTTAGTCATGATTCTGTTCCTAAATTGTAGCAATGATTAAATAATAATTATATTTTATTTTCTTTTATTAGTGTTTTTAATATGAAGTGCCTTGTATAACGGGAGAGAAACCTCCTCTTATTTATCATTTATACAGACTGTCAAGAGCTGAGCTAGATTGCGTTTCGTACATTTCCTACCTGAAGGGCAGGATTCCAGTCTGCGTATTAGCAGTACAAAGATGAAGAGTTACTTTCCGTATTTTTAGTAGTGATTTTGTTTTGTATGTTTCTAATCACTTGACTTTCCGGGTAATAGTTTCCATAATTATTCGTGTTATTCACACGTACGAGCACATGAACACACCAGACCTCTTCCTGTGTGGTGTCAGTTTTCCAGCCCGTGTCAGCCTCTGCGAAGCTCTACATGAATCCTCACGCGGAAGCCGAGCTCCAGACGCCCAAGCTAGACTGGAGCCTGGAAGTGCAGAACGTCGCCCTGGAGCTGAGCAGGCCTCAGGTGAGGGACGTGGGGCAGCTGTGGCGCGGTTCTGCCTGGCTTGTGGCCCCTGCCCCTTTCTGATGAGTCCTTGGGAAGTCTGCGCTTTTCATTTATTTTATGGAGATTTGACTTTTTAAATAACCTTTTTATTTTGAAAGAAAAGAAATTTCAATCTTAATTCTTTCTTTTTGGGTGATTTTTTTTTTTAATCTGATTTTCAATGGTGTAGAATCTTATCAAGCTATAGTAATATTATTTTCATTTAATAATTTTTGGTGGGAAATTTTAATGTTTTGTAAATTTTTTTGGTTGAACTGTTTTTTTAGGAGAGGTTTATTTTTTGTTTTTGATGCTGAGGACCGAACCCAGGGCTTCTAGCTTGCTAGGTGTCTTAGTTACTTTTCACTTGCTGCTGAGACAAATACCCAACACTCAAAATGAAGGAAGGAAAGGTTTATTTAGCTCATCGTTTGTGGAGGGCTTAGTCCATAGTCCTCTGGCTTCAAAGCAAATAACAGCAGTTCACAGGGGCAGAAAACAATGAGGAGCAGAGGAGGAGCAGCTGGGACATCCATCAGGCCTCTCCCTTCTATGCTGACTGTGGAGACCGGCGGCTCCAAAGCTCCTCCAAGGTGGTGGGGCTGCCAAGATCAAGCTCCTCCGAAGACTGGGACTTCTCCATGGAAGTGGGGCAGGGCGTCAGGAAACCAGGCAGGGCCTTTTCCTGCCTTTCTCAGTTCCTGGGCCCTGCCCTCCTGCCCGGCTAGGCCCCCATGCTGAGAACTGCCCAGCTGATTCAGCCAAGTTGACACACTGTATCAGCTAACACAGTCCACCCCTTGTCAACTTGCCAACTAGACATACTTCTTTAAGCCAATTTCCAGGTAAACAGACATGCTTAAACATTTTACAACTTGAACATTGTATAACATTAGAACCATGACATGTTACCCCTGGCCCTCCAAAGACTCATTCAGAACCCTTTATGCAAAAGACATTTTAGTCCATCTGTTAAGAGTTGCCAAAGTCCTACCAGTTTCAGCAACACTGAAAAGTCAAAGTCCCAAGCTTCCAACCTCTTAGGTAAACTCTTAGCTGTGAGCCCCTCTACAAATGAAAAGTTAAACGCTTACAACATTCAAAGGCATAATATAAGCACTGCCATTCCAAAAAGTATACACAGCTGGATACAAACAGTTGGGACCAAAACAGGTCCAAAGTCCAGAGTGGCAAATGTTAAGTCCTGTAGTTCCCTGTGGACCATCCAAAGCACCCTGTAATGAGTTGTGAGCTCCAAAAGCCTTATGTGGCTCCACCCCTGTGGCACTTCTGCTGGTAGCTCCTACAGCTTTTCTCTCAGGCCTGCTTTGCTCCCTTTTTGCAGCTTTTCTTAGACCATCCACATTCCTGGCTTTTTCAAACTTCTGAGGTTTCCACTGAGTAGGCTTCTCATTCACAGCTTCACACACTGCCCTCTCGGGCACACTGCCTGGCCTCCCAGGCCTTCTTCTCAAATCTGGGCGGAAGCCTTCTGAATCTCAGAACACCTGCATTCTGCGTGCGCCTACAACCAAAGGCACGTGGATGATGCCAAGGGCTGCCGCCAGCTGGAGCAGTAACCAGGATTTCCTCTCTTGCCTGTAGAGGTCGAGTGCCTGGATGGCTGAGCACTCTGACCGTGATTTGGAGGAATGATTTCTCCGTGCTGGCGCCATTCTGGAACCTGGTGTGGCCGCTGCCACCATTCTGGAACATGGGGCTCTGTGGCTTTTTCCTCAAAGTAAAGTCATCACCCTTGTGATTCTGAGGCTGCAAAGGGCACGAACATGCCACCTTCTGTGATGTCCTCAGGACGTCTTTTCTATTCTTTTGTTCCTTCTCAGCAAGGAGATCCTCTCAGCTCTGTCTTCACAGTCCACAGCCTTTATGGCCAAACTTGCAACATTTTAAATCATCCTTTTGGGCTCTTTGCTCTTCATTCTTAACACAAATCTGGCCAAAAGCCCTCAACAACAACCACGCCACTGCCCCAATATTTGGCTGCTTTAAACTTTCTTTTTCAAGATTAACTAGTCCACTGTGCTTAATTTCAGTCTCAGGCAAAGTCTCTGGACAAAGTTTTTGCCAATCTGTAACCCAAATAAATCATTTGCAGTCCAGCAACCAATGCTGTCCTCCTTCCCAGCAGAAACCTCCCCAGCCTGGTCTTTACAGTCAGGCTTCTTATCCGCATTCTGGTCTGAGCTGTGGCCAGAAGCTCCCAAACAGAACAGCAGAAGCTGTTCAGCACTTCGTGTGTAGGTGACATCTCTGAACCTTTCCTATCTTCCCATAAGCCATTCCCAAAAGCTTGTAATCCACATGGTCAGGTTTAGCCACAGCAACCACATGATCAGGTTTAGCCACAGCAACCGCCCCACTCCTTGGATACCAAATTCTGTCGTGGTTACTTTGTGGTTACTTTTTACGCGTTGCTGGGACAAATACCTGACACTCAAAATGAAGGAAGGAAAGGTTTATTCTGGAGGGTTTAGTCCATATTCCGGCAGAAAACTTATGAAGAGCAGAGGAGGAGCAGCAGCTGCGGCGCCCATCAGGCCTCTCTCTTCCTGTCTGCACTGCCTGTGAGGACCAGTGCTCCACAGTGAAGATCCGAGCTCCTCCAAAGTGCGGGCTAGGCCCCGGTGCTGAGATCTGCCCCAGCTGAGTCAGCCAAGTTGACACAGTGTGTCAGCTAACACACTAGGCAAGCATTCTGCTGCTGAGCCAAATCCCCAGCCTGGGAAATTTTAATGTGTTTCTTTTTTTTTTTTTT
>NW_004524602.1:14045832-14050099 GCF_000260255.1 Octodon degus
TAACTAGTAGCGAGCTCGGATCCAGAAGAAATGCAGGTGTTTGTAGAGATAAACTAGCTCAGAGATGAGTGCAAAGAAGTTGTGAGAAATAAGTAGAGATCAGTAGCTCGGGGAACTTGGAGTCTTGTTAGAGTAAAACTTAGAGCAATGTTTGATTTTTATGAATATGTGCACGATATGATGAACCTAATTTTGTTTTTGTTTTCATAGTACTTAAGTATGATTGATCTTTTGGAATCACTGGATTATATGGTTAGAAATGCCCCTTATAGGAAATATAAACCTAATTTACCACTTCATACCAACTGTAGACAATGGTAAGTTTGAGCTTTTTTTTTTTTTTATGAGAAGCATATAATTATACTGTTACGTGCTATCAGAGTTAAGAGACCTTTAACCATGTCCTGTATCCACTTAGAAAAAAATAGATAGGACCCCCCCCCAAAAAAAAAGCCAAGGAGGGACATCTTTTATATGGCTATGGTACTTTGTGATAAGCACATTCTTCTATATTCTCGTACCTTCAGTCCCCAATTTTTTAACTTAGTATTTAAGGTTTTCAACAGTTCAAATGACCCTTGTTGCTCTTTCAGCACCTACAGGGACTTAATGTTAGGGCCACACTGCGGTACAGTCATGTGTTGCTTGAGAGTGGGGGTGACTTCTGAGAAATGCGTCGGTAGACAACTGTATTGCGCTCTTACTTACTGCATGGGCTGAGCTGGGACAGTTGTGAGGACAAGAGGATGTGTGATCTTAGGGCACCACCGTGGGTGTGTGCTCTGGTGGGTACCGCAGGAGCCTTCCTCCTGGAGGGTCAGGCCAGAGAGTTGTCACGCAGCCCCCCAGTGTTGCAGCGGAGCTTCACCGAAGGCATTTAACAGTGTAGTGTCTAGAAGTCAAAGCTGTTTTCCTTGCTTTCTCTTAAATGTTTTATGCACACGTGCGTAACAGTTTTGATTTTCAGGTGGAAATATGCCATCGATTCTGTTCTTGAAGTTCATATAAGAAGATGTACACGGATGTGGTCATGGTGTAACATCAAGAAGCACCGAGAGTCCCTCAAGAGCTACAAAGTGGCCTACAAACAGAAGCTGACGCAGGCGAAAGTCGCAGAAGCAGTACAGAAGCAAATTCAGGTATGCCCTCTGCACAGGTGGGAGCTCTGAGCTGACTGGCCCCTTTCCATGTGAATTCTTCATTTATTTCATTAAAATACAACTTTAGAATGGAGCAAATCCTTTTTGTGAGAGGATTTTATGGGAAATTAAAGGGTGTTTTTTTCTCAAGTTTTTTTTCTTTAAAAAAATCTTTTCCCTATCCTGCTAGAAATAAAATACAGTTATTGCAGACCCTTTTGCAAAATGCTTCTAACTTTTATAATAATATTTTAAAAATTCAGTAGGCTCACTTACATACTTATTTATATATTGATCTTGTTTTAGTTTGTTACTGGGAATCAAACTCATGGCCTCCCACTCGCCAGGCAGGCACTGTGCTGCTGAGCTGTATGCCTGGCCTCACTTACATATTTGTTAGTTGACTATATTTTCCATGTTCTTTATTAAAAGTTTCAATTTGTATGTACATGGCTTGTATTTTAAAGAGTTTTAAGGTTATTTATTTATTTATTTATTTTTAACTGCTTTTAGTCTTGGGCAAGGAGAGGTCTATTTACTCTTGTAAAAGAAAACATTATGAATACATAATTTGCTGAATGTCATATGGTCTGGGTTTAGAACTCTTTCCGCTACTGATTGATAAAGTGAAGAGTAAGCTGAATTCTTGATATTCTGAAATATGTAACAGTCATCAGGATATAGTACATTAATATCACACAGGTATGACAGTCAGAAGGAGCTGGGCTCAGGACTTGTGCATTTATGAAGTGTTCTGATCATCCTGAGTCCTTCAGGTCTGTTGGTCTCAGGTAGAAAGTGGAAGCAGCACCTGCCTTACAAGGCTGTGGGAGCTGTATGACGTAATGCGTAGAGGACCCCCAGAGCTGTTACATACTTCTGTAGTATTTATTTATTAATGTAGTTGATACAGGTTCTCACTTTGCAGCTCGGACTCATAGTGATCTTCCTGTGTCCGGCCTCTCCAGTGCTTGGATTACAGGCGTGTGCCACCGCGCCTGGACTCGTACACTAGCCCAGCATGTGGTGCCAGGGATTGAACCCTGGCCCCTGCGCTTGCTAGAGCAAGCGCTTAGTCCACTGAGCTATCTTTCCAGCCCTATATTATTTATTATAAATGGTGAAAGTCAACTTTTACTTAAGTCTGCTTACTGACTTGCAGAATTTTATGTTTTTAAATTTTGTGCATTTCACACTGGTGCCTTCAGTGCAGCAGTTACGGTGTGGAGAGGGAGGAGTAAGCAAAAAGGGTGATGCCTGAACGTGGTAGTACTCACGCCTTGGTGGTTTGAGTAACTCTCTGCAATTGTTAATGATTTCACAGAAAATTTCTTATCTTCTTGTACTAGTTAAATGGGATGTGCTTCCTTAGAAAGCTTTTAGTTCTTAGTGTAAAGATTAAAAGATTGGAAAGTGCAGTGTATGCTCTGATTTGATGTGTCACTATGGACTAGATAAGCCTAGAAACCATAGAAGAAAAATTTTAAATAACAGTTATTTCCCTTATTTACAAGTGTCTCTGTTTTGTAGGACTTGGAGAAGACTTTAAATGTTTTTAACATAATTTTGGCAAGGCAGCAAGCACAAGTCGAGGTAATCATTTTATGCGCTCATTGGATGTTTTCAGCTTGTTAACACAGCTCTTTTCAACCTAGGGTCAGCTTTCCTTCTAGCATCTCACCTCTCTCTTTTACCTTCCTGCTTTACAAAGTTGGAATGAGTGTGTTATTCGTAATTGCTTACTAATTGTACCTGTGTAGCTTGTTCCATGTCATTTCTATGATTCTGTTGAACTTTTCAGTAATAAGTTACAAAAGTACAGCTCATTATAGAAAATACAGGTCAACGATGGAAGGAGAAACATCTCATGGACTCTTCTCACAAGTGGTCACTAGTGTGACCCTGGTCTGTATATTGTGTTAGTCCTTTTTGCTCATTTTAAAAATGAGATTAGAGCATGTATAATTCTTTATTTAATAAGTATTCATTGAGTTTTGGCTTATCTGGCCTTATGGTTAAGTGTGGAGTGAAGAATCAGAGCACGTGGATGCTGATCCCAGCTTTGCTGTCTACTAATTGTGTGACATTGGGCTGTTTAATTTCTCCTTGCCTTATTTTTGAAAAATGGAACTAGTTATTAGTACCTACACCATAGATTTATTCTAAAGAGTACAGATAATCCCTGTAAGGCAGTGAGATTAAGGGGTGCCTGGCATGTGGTAATTTTAAGTTTTTTTAAATCATTCTCTGCGCAGCATACAGAGATGAACAAAACTGTAACAGAGCTGGCGTCACTTTGTCACTTATGTTGTAGTGGGCGAGGCAGATAGGAATCGCATGCCTGCAGGAAGCGAGCAGCCATGGGTGGGAAGCGTGTGGGCCTGGGCGGTGTTGGTGGCCTTGCTGTTCCAAGCCGAGGGTGCGGGTTGGAGAAAACTCCCAGGGGAGATGTGTGAGCAGAGGTCAGGGGAAGCCTGCGCCAGCCAGGAAGGCGCCTCGGGCAGGTTACCCCAGCAGAGAGGGCTGTTCCTTGGTGGCACTCACCGCGGTCCCTGAGGGAGGAGCGGGGACCAGCAGTGAGCGCAGTGGGGAGTGGGGAGGCTGCTGTGGGACATGGCGGGCTGGCTGGGTCTCCCAGGTTAGAGTGGAGCCTGCCGCTTGTGTCCTGGCTTCCGAAGCCGGGTGTAGGTTCCAAGAACAGGGCGGTACAGTGTGTTCCCGGGACTCTGGCTGCTTTGAAAGCTGCGGTAGGAGGGCTGCAAGGAGGAGGGCAGGAGCCTCCTGGACGTGGCTGGGACAGGGGAGGCCAGGTGGTGGCCGCTGGCCTGGGGAGGGTGCCGTGCAGCGGTGACAGGGCCTTACGCAGGCGTCCTACACGGGGAGCACCAGTACTCCCTGCCTGATGAGAAGTGTGTGCAAGACAGCGCCGTGATAATTGTAATGGTTTTTGTCTGAGCACAGCGGAAGGACAGTTAATATTCCTTGAGATGGGGACGGTAGGTGTGAGAGGCTTGGGTGAGGTGGGAGGTCAGGAGCTCTGCCGGCAGTGCGGTCGGTGACTGTGGAGCTTCGAAGAGCCATCTGGACGGGGCAGACGTTGGCAAGGGCTCGGCCAGTGGGTGGTGGTC
>NW_004524602.1:14051274-14052769 GCF_000260255.1 Octodon degus
GACCGTTAGGCACTGCTTAAAGCTGACTGAAGGAAGAAGGGAAGGTCCTCGCCAGCCCTGCATCGTCAGTACGTGGAAGTGGGGTCAGGCGCAGCCACAAGGGAGACGACTGCTCTTCCCTTAAGGAGAGGAGAGCAGCCTTGGTGGTCCTGCACAGAGGGGTTGCCAGAAGTGTAGGAGAGAAGCTGTGTGCACATAGTGTGTTCAACTCTGAGTAGAGAAAGAATTTCGAGAGACAGTGATCACCTGCAGCAGATGCAGCTGGTCTTGCTTGAGGTGGAACTGAGATTTAAATTAAAAACCTTTCAAGTCATCTTTGATTCTCTTTTGCAGCCTACACAAATATATCTATTAACACAGTGGTGAGAATATCATACACCCATACACAACTAGAAATGATATTCTGATACATAAATATATTATGGTTACTTGACTGTTGGCATCTGTTGTCTTTTTTTCTGTTGAGAATTGGCCACGTATTTCTGTTTTTTTCCTTTGTTTTTGCTTTTATATGTAATCTTTTTGTTTTGTATGTTCCTGTTAGGTGACTATGGTATCACTGTATACTTACACTGGTGTATTGTTCTGTATGTTGTTGCTACATGCTTATCTTGACATCATTTAACAACTGGATAGCTGTCCATTCTGTGTGGATGGCAGAACATGTGTCGCTGTTTGCCGTTGGTTAGAGCCAGTCATCCCACTACAGTGGGTCGCCTTGTCTGTCTCCAGCATCTCTCATCAGGACGGGTTTTTCAGTGTATAGTTGCTGGGTCACAGAGAGTGAATATTTTAAAATGTGTTTTCCATTTGTGGGTTGTTCTAATGAGACACCACTGGAGAAAAATGAGAGTGCCAAGCCATCTGAGTTCCATTGTGTTCTTAGCGCAGCTTCAGTAGCTCAAATATTAAGGAGGGTGATGCATGATTGGCTGCAGTGGACAGAGAAGGGCGGTTGTAGGGTGCAGGGTGGCTGTGCAGCGCGTGTAAGATCGGGCCTGAGCGTTCAGATCAGGGGGAAGCCTTGCCTAGCACTGTCCCTTAGTGAGTCTGGAAGGATGGAAGGACCTATCATTCATTTCACTCTTTGAATGTTTTATACTTTGGATTTCTCAGAAAGGGAAATAATGTAATACGTAAGTTTGAAAAAAAAAGTGTGATGACTTACATATTACATTATTTCCCTTTCTTATTAAGTTAAGCGAAAGTAGCTGTAAATTTATCCCATTTTTTATATATAAATACAAAATGATCTTTCCTTTGTATCTTTTTTTTAATTTTAATTTTTTTTGTCCTGTCAGGGGTGAATATTCTGTTGGCATCTAAATACTATAAGTGTTTGAATTCAACTAAACAATCTAACACTGTCTAGCAGTCTATAATATTAGTGGGTTATCCTCAGAAGTTATTGACTTGAGCCTTTTACAGCTCATCGTATTAATAATGGATTTACTTTATATACCTTGTTTTTATATTTTTCTGCTGGATGGTTAAG
>NW_004524602.1:14053185-14067830 GCF_000260255.1 Octodon degus
AAATATCAAACATTTTGGCATATCATGGAACAGGTATTTTCCATCAGATATTGATATGTTGAACTTTAAGTCCTTACAGAACATGAAGCAAAAATAATTATATAAAAGTAGAAATAAGCATTTACATATTTTTACAAAGAAATTTAGAAACCTAATCAAATACGGAATTGTAAGTCCTTATATTAGGGAGACAACACGATATTTACAGATGTGGGTCTGGTTTCTTTCACTAATAAGTGTATCTTCAGGGGGCATCCACTTAAATATGAAGCCTTCAAGTTTATCATTCTTTATAGCTGAGTAGTACTCCATTATATAAAAGTACCACATCTTTTTAAAAAAAATTTTAAAATTTTTATTTATTTTTTTTACATCTTTTTCACCCATTCCACATGTGACAGGCGTTTTGGTTGTTTCCAAGTTCTGGCTATTACTACATCACACTTTAAACTTTGAAATTATTGTGGCATTACAGAAAGTAAGCAGCGGAGATCTTTCACAGAAGTCCCGCGTGTCTTTGACTCAGTTTCCCCTGTTGGTCACATCTTACATGAATTGTAACACGGTGTCAGAACCAAGATTTGAAATTTGCGCTGTTTGGGTGTCTTTGTGGAGGCCATCATGGTTTTAAATGCTAATTCTTGAAGTTTTAAGATGGCAATCATCAAGCCAAAGGAAGGCTTTAAAAAGTGCTCCTTATTCCAGTAGCCTTTGGCATCGGTGTTGTTCTGTTGAGACAGTGTTGCTACGATTTTGGGTTGTGTGTGAGCAGACTTCTGACCATTTTGCCTCCCTCTGGAGTGGGCGGGGTGTAGTGTGCACCACCTTGCCTAATTGTCTTTCTACTTTTGAGTTTATTTTGAAACTCCTTGAAAATTTTAGCATGTTAATCATATATCTAGCCAAGATTTCAGCTTTAATCGTGAGTTTATCTTCATGAAAATTTTTATTTTATTTGTACTGGGAATCGAACCAGGGACCTCGTGCTGCTGGGCAGGTGTTGTGTTATATCCCCAGCCCTACATTGTTTTTTAAAAGATACTTAGAGATTCAGAAAAGAGAAAGTTGAATGTGCTATATGTTGCCCCATTATTTACTTTCACTTATCAGGATATTTATTTTAATTTTTTAGATTAAAATCAGTTTCAGTAATTAATGTTTTATTGAAAATAAAATTGTATTTCCTTAAATTTATTATACATATTATTTATTATCATACAGATTTTTATGGAGACTAAAAAGATGGTTATAATTTTTTTAAAATGTAGTGCCTGCCCTTTTAAAATGATCATTTTGAAGGCCCGAATGCCTTGCAGCTCTTTTGGTATTTAGGTTTCTAAAGACGTCTATAGACCGTCCATGAGTGAAGTGCCCCATCTGGGAAGGGCCGGGCTGTGGCTTGGCTGCGCGCTCCCGGGAGGGTTGGTGGCCGTGATGCAGACCTCCCAGGCCCAGCCGGAGGGCAGCTGGCGGCCGAAGTCCCTGCGCTCTGGGCCTGCTGGGCAGTGGTCGCCGGAGTTCCCATGCCACACGCGCGCGCGGGAGCCCGCCCCAGCCCGGCCTCCGTGGGTGGGCTGGACGGCGCGCGTCCCAGCTGGCTGAGCCCAAGCCTGAGCCCCGCGCTCCGCCCTCCTCCCTGCATGCTGCCTGCGGCCCCCTTGGCCCTTGCTCGCTTGCTCGCAGCTGGCAGAGCCGGGAGGACTGCAGCGTGCGCCCTGGCCTGGGTGCCGGACGCCGGGCGAGCACCCGCTGCAGTCGCTGAGCGCCCCTGCTCGCTGTCCCGTGGAGCTCTTACCCGCTGTCGGTGCAGAGTGCCTGGTGCGCGGATGGAGCAGGGCTGAGGTGTACCTCTAGGGCACGAGAGCGCGGAGGCGAGGCTCAAGGTCGCCTTCATTCTCTTGAGCGCTGCTTTTTGGTTTGTCTGCTAAGTGGGCAGCGAGGGAGGGACAGCAGGAGAGAAGCGCGCCGGGCGAGCGGTCTGCACCCCTGCGCTGCACAGCCGGTGTCCAGCCGGTGGCCAGCTGTGCTGTGCCCTCCGGGCCACGCTGCTCTGGCGTCTTCCTCCCGCGAGCTCTGCGTGACCTCTAGTGGCCTTAGCTGAGCAGTCTGTGGGCCCCAGGCCTCGGAGCAGCGTCCCGTGAAGCCGGCTGTGTTGCCAGGCGGGGCGGATGCGTCTGGGCAAGCTGCGAGGGCCACAGAGCTGCCATGTCCTGCCTGGCGGGTAGGTGGGCGGGCGGCCTCTGGGGAGGAGCTGTGGCTGGGCCTGCTGCAGTCTGGCCTCTTGGCGAGAGGAGGAGGGACTTCAAAGTGAAGGAAGCTTTTATTTTTCAGTTAATTGTAAGTTTTCATGTTCTAGGTGATTCGATCTGGGCAGAAGCTACGGAAAAAATCTACTGACACAGGGGAGAAACGGGGAGGCTGGTTCAGTGGGTTCTGGGGTAAGAAGGAGTCTAAGAAAAAAGACGAAGAATCACTGATTCCTGAAAGTAAGTTCCAAATCTGATAATTTATTATATATTCATGAGAAAAAATTATGTAAATGATAACTTACCCCTTCAGTTGAATTTTATTTAAGAGCACTTTTATTTTGAACTAAAAGCAGCTCGGTATACTAAACATAAGTACATTTATCTAAAATAAAACTTTCTTGAGAAAAATTACATGAAATTTAAAATGTTCAAATTTAGAGGCTTCAGCATTTAGCACTTACTGTTACCTTTTGCTCGAATATTTAATGGTAAGTCTCCGTCCAGTTGTATGCTGCTCAGGCAGTTTTGAGATCCTTTTGAGAGCAGAGAGAGCTCCTGCCCACTGGCTCTTTGCCTTTACAGAAAGGTGAGCAGGGGCGTGTCCTTTAGTCGCAGCCGGCTGATCTGTCCTGTCATTTGTGCCTGTCGATTTTAGGACAGTGTCTTGCCTCTTTGATTACATCTGTACAACTGAAGAAGTTAATTTCTTAAACGATTGTCGTTTCCTCGTAGCTATTGATGACCTTATGACCCCAGAGGAGAAAGATAAGCTCTTCACGGCCATTGGTTATAGCGAGAGCACCCACAACCTGACTTTACCCAAGCAGGTAATGCACGGGCGGCTTCAGAGCCGCGTCAGCTCATTGTACCGTACTCTCCTGTGTTGGATTAAACAAGTGATTGGCTTCTGGACTGTTGGAAGTATGCCGTCATCGGCCTCTGCTGCCCTCTTCAGTTGCTAGAGGCGTCAGTCCTTACCAGTTAAAATTTTCCCTTCAACTTTAGATTTGTTTCATGAATGTAAGAATAATCTGATAATAAGTACTTATTATAGTTTAGGTTTCAGTCTTTAAAACTTCTTTTCTTGTGAAATATGGCTCTTATCAGAGTGATAGAAACTAGACTTACCTAGCTCACTCAATTGGTCAGAAAGGAAGCAGGTACCCTGCAGAGTCGCGGCTGGGCGTGATGGGGCCGGCCCCCGTGCACCTGCTGGTGTGGGGCCTCAGCCTCACAGCCTCCGCCTGCGCCTTTCAGATGCCTCCGGCTGAGTTACAGCTGGGGTTCAGGGTCCTTGGCCTGGGGGTTCAGTCCTGCAGCTAGCTGTGACCCAGCAGCCGCTGTGGGTCAGTTCCCTTCCTCCGGCCACCAGGCAGACCTGTCTTTTCTTTGTTCTTGGTACTTTCTGCAGGATCTCACTGCACTGCTCGGACCAGCAGTGATCCTGTTTTCAAGCCTCCCAGCACTGGGATGACAGGCCACGCCTGGACTCAGTCTCTGGCTCTGCGTGCCCAGGGTGGGCCCGCGCAGCTTGTGGCGCTTAGTCCACTGAGCAGTTTCATTGGCCCTGACGTTTCTTACTTTATTACTATCATTTTTGTTTTAAGTCATGATTACTCCCTTTAAAACTTAAGAGAAGTGAACTTTTGGATCTTTTATGAATATCTGGCTAAGAGGAAATTTTGTTAACTATTCTGCTATTCTTCGTTTGTGGTAATTATGTGGACTCCAGACCCCCCAGGTTGCTAGGTCACTTTATCATTTAGCATGTTTGAGAAGAAACTACTAAAGATTATGTAAAGTCTAACAATTTTCATTTTTTTATCTTTAGTATGTTGCCTACATAATGACCCTGAAGTTAGTAAGCACTTCTATTGTAATCAGAGAAAACACGAATATTCCAGAAATACTAAAAATCCAGATAATTGGCCTGGGCACTCAAATATCTCAGCGGCCAGGAGCGCAAGCCCTTAAGTAAGTTTTTAAAAACTTATTTCAGTTTTTAGCTTTAATAATGATTGTAGGCCAAAAGGTATGATGTGTTATTCAGCATAGAAAAGCTTATTAACCTGTCTTTGAAGTTTCTTCTCTTTGTATATGCCAAGACACGCATTTGTGTTTCACTCACCGTTGAGCTGCACAGGGAGCTCATCATTTATTCTGTTCTTCCTGCTTCATGAATGTAGCCCCATACTGTGGAAGCTATGTGTAGGCATAGTGAGCTTTCATTTTTAAGAAGTGTACGCTGTGGTTGGTAAGATGCACAAGATGATAATTCAGGAGCTGTATAACATCAAGTGAGGTGGTGCTAGGAGATTCAGCACCTTGGAGTCATGCTGAGCAGGCTCAGTGGTGCAAGGGGCTGAGCCCAAGAAGCCTCAGCGGGCTGGCAGGGAAGGGCACGAGGACAAGCAGGGAAGGGGCTATGGGTGGCGAGGCTGGTGTGGGAAGAGGCAGGTGAGCTCTGTTTTGTGTGAGTTTTTATTCACAAAACAGTGATGGGAACCACTGTAGCCCTTGGGGTTGGCTAAAGTGAGCCTTTCCAGTGGGTGATCAGTAATAAAGACAGCCACAAGAGGAGCAGCGTAGGCAGGCAGATGGCGTGGTTAAGTGAAAGCCAGGGTAACGAGGCTGGATTTCACTTCTGAGTAACGGGCTGAGGCCTGATTCTTGGACAGCTGTTCTAAAGAAAAGTTGTGTTTCAACCCAGTAAATTACAAAGGCTCTTAAGATTTTCTCATTGTTTTTTGGACTGCAGGGTAGAAGCAAAGTTAGAACACTGGTATATCACAGGTCTGAGACAGCAAGATATCGTACCATCCCTTGTGGCTTCACTTGGCGACACGTCATCATCCTTGCTTAAAATTGAGTTTGAAACCAATCCAGAGAGCAGCCCTGCTGAGCAGACGCTGGTTGTCCAGTCCCAGCCCGTGGAGGTCATCTATGATGCTGTAGGTGCGGGGCAGTGGGCTCCTTGTGGACGCCGCCTGGCCTTGAGTGTTGGCTTGTTTCTTATCTGTCATACTTAATGTTCATTACCATGTGCATTTCTGAAGGTTTTTCTTGTTTCAAAAGCAACCAATTTTAATTTCTCATATGCTATTGCTGTTTTTTGCCTAAGAAAAACTTCTATTTCTGTTGAATTTAAAAACCTAATATATTTAAAGAGCGATGTGTTTATTGTGCCAAGGACTGCTGATTAGTTACTCGCTGCTTTCTTACTCCTTTGCTTTCCCAAGAGCTTAAGGAGTGGGTGTAGGAATGAGAGTTCCCAGTGCTGTTTATGTGGGAACAAGCACTGAGGTTCAGGGGTTCCTGACAATGCTGCCCAGCTTGGTGTCTGCGCCCCGCCAGTCACTAGCCTGCCCTCACTGCCACCTCTCCCCTTGCCACCGCACCCTCTTCACCTTCATGTGCGTCCCCGCGGGGGTCGGAGATGAGTCCCCAGCGTACACAGAAGTCATACGTAAACACTCCAGAAATCACTGTGTTCCCTAACTTCTAAAAATGTTATGATTTTGGTAAAATACACTGAACAAAATTTACCATGTTGTCTTTTAAAATAATCGTTTAGCAGTGGTAAGCACTTTCGTGGGTTCTATGGCCAGTCCCCAGAATCTTTCTCATCTTACAAAAATCCTGTTTTAAAATTAATATTCAACTTTTTCTTATAAATAAGGGCTGAACGGTTTTTCTCTTACTTCCTATCTGAACTTCAGAGTACAACAAAATCCCATCGCAGTGTTTGAGGGGAGGCGGCCTCTGCAGCTACATCCGTGTCACCGTGCCCCAGGCTGCAGTGGGCGCTGTGGTGCTGTGCGGAGAGGCCTGCTTGCCTGTCCTGGCCCCAGTGGGCGGGGGAGGAGGACAGGAGAGCTTTCATTTCAAAGCCATAGCTGTTGTAGACCAACGTGAAGTCTTAAAAAGTTATGAAGAGAGGTGTGTATGAATTGGTTGTGTTTTCAAATTCTTTTACAGAAAACCATCAATGCAGTGGTTGATTTCTTTCAGTCAAATAGGGGATTGGATCTTGAGCAAATAACATCAGCTACTTTGATGAAGCTCGAAGAAATAAAAGAGAGAACGGCTACAGGTAGAGAATTTGAGTGTCTACTTGAAAAACGTGTATTCTTATGTCTGTATGTTTAAGTGGCGTAGGGTTCTTCTGCTTGTGTGGATGGTGCAGTGGACACAGCTTACTGACACTGAAATCCAGGGGCTGAGGCCTTAGCTCAGTGACACAGCGCTTGGGAGTCCGCGGGAGGCTTTGGGTTCAGTCCTCAACGCCAAAAGATGGAGAAAAGCACCACAGGCAGAGAGGACAGAAAACCTAGGCAGCTCACACCGAAATGCGCTTTCTAACCAGGCGGGAAGAGAGCCGCTGCGTGGGGGCGCGGGCTTGGCCTGCCTCCTGCCGAGGACTGTGCTCCGGGGGACTTGAGCTGGAGGCGCCGCCACCCGCCTGGGGAGGCTGCTCGCCGCATGTGGGTGTAGGTTGGTGCCTTAGCTCAGGCCAGCTTATTACCTGGCGCTGCTCTGTAAAGCACTAGTGCTGTGCTGGTGCCGTGCGTCCTCTCTGCGCTGTGTCGTGATGTTTTCGTGGACTGTGTGCAGGTTCCTCCTCAGCTGAGGACTGGCGGTCCTCCTGAATGCCTGGCGCCACGTTGCCTAGTCTAGCTAATGGTGGGATTATGTATTTCAGCCCAATCATTTCATCTTCCATTTTTTTTTCAGGACTTACACATATTATTGAGACTCGAAAAGTCCTCGATTTAAGGATAAATCTAAAGCCTTCTTATCTAATAGTTCCACAGACAGGTTTCCACCATGAAAAGTCGAATCTTCTCATTTTAGATTTTGGTACCTTCCAGGTAGGTGTCTATGTCTCTGCATTTGGCTGTCTTTGACGAGGTTGCTAGCTCACCATCTGATAGCTTGGTCTGTTTACACATTTTCTTTATTACATATTTCAGCTTAAGCATTTCATCCTGCGTGTTTTTCTTTCAGGACTTGCACCTATTTCTGAGGCTTGAAAAGTACTTGATTTAACGTTAAATCTAAAGCCTTCCTGTCTGATAGCTGCAGACAGGTTTTCACCACAAAAAGTGAAACTCCCTCAGAGTTAAGCTGAACGAAGACTTTTTCTTAGCATTTGTCAGGCTGTCCCTAGAAGACTCAGTGTGAGTGCAGGTAGCTCCTGGCGGAGTGCTTGCAGTGGCTCCTCAGTGCATTTCGTGGCCTGTTAGACAAGGACCCTGGAGTTTCCCTGATAGGTGGTTTCGCACTGAGGATGGGATTGCCCTGTCCTTTCCTCAGTGGGGAGACTCAGTCTTCGTTCTCGTGGTTTCTCAAGGTTAGCTGTACAGCTGCATGTCACCTGTGTGCTCGTTCCTGGGAGACTGTGTGCGTGCGCTGTGTTCGTGTCGTCACTGCCAGTACCTTAGGGGAACAGAAGAACCCTCAATTGTGGGTTCTGAATCTCGTGGAATCTCAGCCTTTGGGAGAAGCGTGAAGCTTTCAAAAAAGCGGTCCTGAGCTGATCTTTGCTTCCCCGGGAGGGGGGAGGGAAGGAGGCCTGGACGCTGACTCCTCCCGGCCTGAGTGCTGTCGCGAAACAGTGGGGAGCAGGAGTGAAGCGCTGCTGCTGCTGCTGCTGCTGCTGCTGCTTCAGGGTGCGGGGTGGGCGGGGGCACAGAGCCCTCCTGAGAGGTGGCTCCCTGAGGAAGAGGGGTGGCTTGAGGCAACAGCTGTGTGCCCAACTGATGAATGAACGTGTGCTCCACATTTGTCACCCAAACATGATAGAAATGTGTTCTGAAATGTTATATTCCTAATAAATATTTGTAAAAATTAAGCGAATTCTGAATTCCTTAAGGACAGTCTCATTTATTAAGGTTTTGAGGAAACTAAAGTATATTGACTTGTGTGTATTTTGTTATATTAAAAAGAAAAACCAAAAAAAAATTTTTTTTTTTCATTTTAGCTCAACAGTAAAAATCAGGCTCTCCAGAAGACCACTAATTCATCCCTGGAGGAAATAATGGATAAAGCATATGACAAGTTTGATGTTGAAATAAAGAACGTGCAGCTACTCTTTGCAAGAGCAGGTACAGTGCTGGTCAGCGTTTGGAACGCTGAAATTGGTTTGAGAGCTCTGGTCAGATACATGCATGTGCTTGTGTCCGTATGTCAGCCCTGACAAGGATTTTGCACAAATAGCCCCCACTGGTGCTTAAAACCACATAGGAGCGTGCTGGGGCAAATCACTGTCACGTTACAAACTGAAACAGCATTTGCCTGGCCGTCCTAGTCACGCGTTGTAGTGCTGGGACCCCAGTCTGCTCACCTGCTGTGTGTTCTTAACCGTCAGACAGCTCAGTGCACGGAAAGAAGCTGTGGTTGGCCCTGCTCTGTCCTGATGCTTCGGGAGTGTTTTCCCTTCTTGCCTTTATTACTAAATATTTCATTGTATTACCCTTGTCTATTGCATCTTCTACTTTTATAGATACCTGAGAAATAGGTATCCACAAAATAATGCTAGCATCACTAATTCAAAAATCGTAAAACCCAAAGTGCTCTCAGTTGAAGCCCTTCTGAGTGCTAGCAGAAGGACACCACACCTGGAGCAGAAAGCCCCCTGGGGCATGTGCTTACTAATAACCGCAGTCCACGCGACAGAGCATGCTGCATCAGTGCCGTCAGTGAAGGGGTGCTTAAGGCTGTTAGCCAGCAGGACATCTGCCTTTAAGGGTTTCTTCTTTTGAAAAAGTGATGATTGCACATTCTTATCCTAAACTCTCGCCTGACACGCATTGTTGTGCTTTGCCATCTCGTGTGGAGCAAGTGTAAGTGCTGCTCGTGGGGACTCTGTAGCGTCGCCGTCCTCTCCCCTTTCTGCTTTTTTCCCACCATAACCACCCGTCTTGATCACTAGCTCTGGAATTGAGGTAATTCCTGTTTTTTATCTGCTTGCTTTGAAATGCCAGAGTTGTCATATAAACATTTTCAAACTATACGGAATTACCTTTATATCACAGTCTTTGACTGCTGTCAATCTGCATTAAAAGCACGGTCCTTGTAGCCCAGTAGTAGGGTGCTTGCCTGGCATGTGCGAGGCCCTCAGCGTGGTCCCCGGGACTGCAGAAAGGTCTTGTGTGCTGAAGGAAGTAGGACTGGGTGTTCACTGACTCAGACCCTTCACTGTTTTTTACTAAGAGCAGTTTTTTGTAAAAAGCTTACTAATGCGTTGAGTCATTTATTTAAAATTCTGTTTTTAAAGAGGAAAACTGGAAAAGGCGTCGATTTCAGCATCCGTCAGCTATGCACGTTTTGCAGCCCATGGATGTCCACGTGGAGCTGGCCAAGGCGATGGTAGAGCAGGACGTCAGGATGGCCAGGTGAGGTGGACGTTCTTTAGGGTTCAAGACCAGCAGAGTGGACCTTACCTGTATCAGCTACTGGATAGATTCTGTGGGAGAAACCGAAAAGAATTAAAATACATTTTAAGGAAAATGTTTATTTGAAGTACATGTAATCTCTTGAGAAGTCTTTGTCTAGACTTTCATGTAGCTTAGAACTTGGTGATCTGTGTTTTTCAGTGAATCCAATTCAAGGTTCATTATCCATGAAATAAAAGCCTCAAAAATGATGAGCGTATTTTGTCATGAAAGATACATGAAATCTCGTGAAAAATCAAAGGGGATAAAAATTAAAACTGGGGGGCCAGGGAGATAGCTCAGTAGAATAAACATTTGCCTGGCAAGCACAAGGGCCTGAGTTCAATCCCTGATTCCACAGGTGGAAAGAAAAAATTAAAACTGGATTTTGATCGGTTATGCCTCTCTTTAGAAAAACGTTTGCTCAAGTGTAGCTGGCATTCAGTAGGCTGCTTTAGTGGAAATGGATGATGTGGTAAGTTTTGACATCAGCGTATCTGCCAAAGTGTCACAGGAAGTTAAAGAACACATCTGTGGCCTCCAAAAGTTCCCTTGAGCTCTTGTGTTTCTTCCTTCCCTTCCCTGTCTTAATTCCGCTCCCCTCAGCCAGTCTGTAGACATCATCACTGTTTTCTGACACTGTAGATTGTCTAGAATTTTCTATGAATGAAATCATAGAAGTTTAGTTTTGTTTGATCTCTTTTAGCATAATTAGCTATTCTTTCATGTTGATGTATGCATCAATAATTTCTTCTTGTGCTTTGTAGGTAGCTCTTAAACCAGCCTGTCTTACTAGATAAACCTTACGTGGTGATAATGTATTGATCTTTCAAAACACTGTGGGGCAGAATCTGCAAAATATTTTTAGGAAGTGTTGTACCCACAGTCACAAGGGATACTGATCTGTGTTTTTTTTTTTTTTTTTTTTAGTATCAGAGTGGTATTGGTCCCCTAGAAAGCGCTACAGAGAAATGGGTGTTTCTTATGTATCTGGTAGAATTTACCGAGAAAGCCATTGGCACTTGGAGTTTCTTTTTGAGAAAAATTTAAGCTACGAATTTAGTTCATTTTATAGATTCATATGTATTTAGATTGTTTTGAATCATCTTTTGAGTGTTGTGCAAAATGTTTTGCGTGTTTTGTTTGTATTTAAAAAAATTTGTCTTTGTAAAATTATTCATGGTCTTTTCTTACTATCTTTTTAATACGTTAATAATCCTTAGTAATCTCACCTCTCTCAATTCTGGTATTAGTAATTTGTGTTTTCTCTCTTTTTTTCCTATCCATCCTATTAGGGATTTATCAATTTTCCTTTTAATTTAATACAGGCTCTACAGGGTCTCATTACACAGGTTGAGCTCATAGTGATTATCCTGTTTTCAGCCTCCCAAGCGCTAGGATTATGGGCTGGCGCCACCATGCCCAGTCTCAGTGGCAGTCCCAGGGCGCCTTGGGGTGGGGCTGGCACAGCATGCCGGGGATCAAACTATCAATTTTTTATATTATGGTTTCAAATATTTTCTCAATTTGGTTTTGTTGTTGTTGCCCCTCATTTCCACCCTGATGTGTTACTGTTCTGCTTATTTTGAGCTTCATTTGCTTTTCATTCCTCCTTTCTTGAGGCAGGAGTTGAAGATACTGGCTTGAGCTTTTCCTTTTCCCCACGTAGGCCTGGAGCGCTGTGAAGTTCCCTCTCGGTGCTGCGTCCCTTCACGCTGCCCGCCAGGCTGGCAGCCAGGCGCCTGCACACTTGCACTGTTCTGCACACTTGCACTGTTCACAGCTTAGCTAGGAAGCCAGAGATGACTTAGAGCAGCCGGATGAGCGGCAGGCGGCTGCTCAGAGCGGCTGAAAAGGCAGCCCTGGAGCTGGTGCGGTGGCAGGAAGCAGCGAGTGGGCTGGCGGCTGAGGGAGGCAGGCTGGGACGCAGTGGGACCGGTGGCTGCAGGGAGCCCGCAGTTCAGTCAGAGGGGCTGGGAGGTAAGCGCGCACGTGTGTGAGTTGTCAGGTGCTCCCACGGGCTGTATATTAAAAAACCAGGCAAGGAGCTAGAGAATGATAGGTCAGGTACTCTTTTCTATTGATGATTAATCTTTGAAATTTCACAATAAAGTGTGTATGGAGGTTGTGGTTTTAAAAGTAGAGACTTGTGTTTAGAAGGAGTTGTACAAAAGTCCTTACAAATTTGTCTGGTTAAAAAGGATACCTGGATATTAAGTTACCATGCATCTTTGAATTAATTAAGCTACCTGGAAGTTTGAATTGGAACTTCGGTTAATTGACAGTGTTGTCAGGGGAGCCTGGGATTGGATGGAAACGTGCCCACAGTAACATCGACTGTGCTTTGTTCCCCTGCAGTACTGATAGGCTGAGCTTGCAATCTTATGGCTGCGCTGTATTTTTAGGTTTAAAGTATCAGGCGGACTTCCTCTTTTGCACGTGAGAATTTCTGACCAGAAGATGAAAGATGTGCTGTGTTTGATTAACAGCATACCTTTGCCGCAGAAGTCATCTGCACCGTCTGCAGAGAGGCAGGTAATAGAGGTGCTGGAGCGTTAGAGCTGCTTGCACACAGCCGCTGTTACAGGTGGAGCGAGGAGGGCAGTGTTGGGGCACCCTTACGGCTGAAAGAACTGAAAATACAGAAATAAAGGGGAAATACGATGTGAAACATTTAAAAATCAAGCTAGAACTGTAAATCATCTTTAAAATATTGCAAATAAAATAATTGGGATAAAATTTACTTTTATGTTGGGCTTAACAGTTCTGGGTCACTTCATTTGGAAAGATCTTTATAGCATAAAGGAAATGTTGGGTTTCTGCTTACTTAGCTGGTGGCAGCCCTTTCCCATGTTTTTCACGGCAGCCTGAATGGCAAGCAGTGACGAGCGGCATTTCCTCCCAGAGTCACGTGTGATCTTGTCTCTCTAAGTGCACCGTGTGGCAGTCTTAGTTTGTAAATTCCAGCTATTAGTTGATTACATCATTTATTCTTTGTATTAATTTTTTTTTTTTTTTTGAGATAAGGTCTTGCTGTATTGCTCAGGCTGTGCTTAGACTCACTATGTAGCTCAGGCTGGCCTTGAGCTCACAGTGATCCTCCTGTCTCAGCCTCCTGAGTGCTAGGAGTACAGGCGTCCATCGCCGTGCCAGGCCATGATGTATTCTTTGGAAGACTGATTGATGTATGGCGTGTGTGAAGTTTTCCATATCGGAATATTATTGCTTTTCATTCCTGTACATGTGTATTTAGTTCTGCTAAATTAGATCCCTATTTGGGTTTTAACTTTCTGTGTGCTTTGCCAGGTATCAGCTCCTGTTACTTCAAGTGGGACAAAAGGTCTGCTTGGTACTTCCTTGCTGTTGGACGGCATGGATTCAGGTAAGGAGTATACAGTAGCCTTTCTGAGTGGTAACATGTTAAAAACAGCAGAGGTGTTGCGAACGCGTCCGAGCACTCTGCTGCTCGGCCCCACGTCGTGCTGCTGCCCACCAGTGGGATTCCAGCTACCTGCTTGAAGGTCCGCGTGCTTTAGGAGGCTCTTTTGGTGGTCAGTGTTTACTGAAGCATTCCGAGTAGCTCCTCTGTGTCCGATCTCGGAGAGAGCCTTTGTTCTAGTCACGCCTACTAGATCTTTTACAATTTCAAACTAGGACATAAGCTTACAAGGACAGTAAGTGCGTCTGTTCTGGCCACTCTCACATCTTTGGTGGCGGACGCAGCCTGGCCTGTGGTAGAGTAAGTGTCTCGTGGAGCACTACCAAGTGGCCTGGGCCACAGGTGGAGCCACTGAGGAGCGGCAGAGCTGCCCTTTGATTTTAAGCCTAGCCGCCCGGGGCTGAAGGGAGCGCTGCGGCATCCGACTCTGTGTGCAGAGCTCTGCTGACAAACGCGCTTTGCAGAGGGGACTCGGGCTGGGCCTCCGCGGCGCTGGGCGCGTGGCGGCAGGCTGAGTGGGCCTCCTTGTACCCTAGAGTCTGATGAGGAGTATTTCGATGCGGACGACGGGGCCCTGCAGACAGCTAAGAGCGTGCGGGGCTCGGGGCTCCAAAAAGCCGCGGAGGTTCCCAGCGAGGAGCTCGTCCACCTTCGGCTCAAGTTTGAAGTGAAAGAGGTACGCGTTCCTCCTGTGTGTGGGTGTGCCGCCACCGCCGGCGGCTCCTCAGCTTTCCCGGGGGACCAACGCCAGGGCACACACTCATATACACCATTTCAAAAAAAATTTTTTGTTTTAAAAAAAATGAGACACGGAGGGGCCAGGGAGATGGCGCACTGGATATTGATGTTTGCCTTTTCCCCAGTTTTTGTCTTTCACTGTCCCGTTGCTGCCAGGTTTCCCTCACACCGAGCACTCAGCATAACTATTTTTGTGGGCGTGTGCCCTGTGGGCTAGGAGTTCATGCAGGCCCTGCTGGGCAGCTTGGGTTCAGTCTCCTGTTGTCTTCGGTCGGTGCTGCCTGGGGTTGCTTCTGGGGGTGCGGCCCTTTGGCTCCCTCAGGAGGCAGCTGCTGCTGCCCAGCTTGGCTGGGGCTGCTGGTAGAGCGTGCTCCCCGGTCCCTGTCGAGATGGGCTGGGGCAGTGTCTGCTGTGACAGCTTTCTCAGAGTGAGCATTCGCAGGCCCTTTGGGAGTGTTCTTTTTAGAACCGCTTTCTCTGCTCTGCTGACCAAAGCATTCACAAGGCTGCCCAGGTTCAGAAGGTGTTGGCAGAGGCCTCTGCCTTCTGGTGAGTAGATGAAAAAATTAGCATTTAAGACCCAGTCCTAGCCCAGGTCTGGTGAGTGTGCGGAGAGCTTCCTGCTACCCTGCGCCGGCAGGACCAGTCCCAGCCCAGGCGCAGAGTGGGCCGGACCCTCTCCCAGCCCCTTGGGCTGCCCCCCACCACTCCGCAGTGCCTCCTCCACCCCGCCCGCCAAGTAGGATTTTCTGCTGAGTTCCGGGAGCCCCCAGACCCAGTCCT
>NW_004524602.1:14073030-14076164 GCF_000260255.1 Octodon degus
AGATATATAGTTGCATTCTCTTAATGAATAGAATGATTTGTTCTAATGGTGTTTGTAAATAGGATCACAAGTCCACTTCTTGTACAGCAATTAACCACTAAGAAGAATATATGCAGTGTATTATTTGTTGAAACTATACTTCTGATTGGATTTGAAACTGTCTCATTGCTATCTGTTTATCAATAAAACTTTGAAAAAAAAAAAGAAAATTAGCATTTAAAAAAACCGCCATGCTTTATTTTTTTATTGCCTAAGTATATTGGCTGTCATTTCCAGAATTAATTTAAATCATATAAAGAGCACTCTTGTCATAATTCTCTTTTTCTTGAGACAAGGTCTTGCTGCGTAGCCAAGGCTGGCTTCTAACTTGTGCAATTCTCTTGCGTCAGCCTCCTGAGTGCTGGGATCATAGGCATGCGGTACTATCCCCAGCCTTCTTGTTACAAACTTTGATTTGTCACCAGATGTGATTTTTATTTTGAGAAAATCATATTAGGGGAGACTTCATAAATATTAAATTTTTCTAAATTTTATTCTTTTCAAATTTTTTAATCTTTTATTTATTTGGTACATGGTCTTGCTATACCGCTTGGGCTCATAGTGTTCCTCTTCTCTCAGCCTCTCCAGTGCTGGGATCATAGGCACGCGCACCACACCCGGTTTTGCTGGCCAGCTCAGCATGGGTCCTGCACAGCATGCAGTACCAGGGATCGAACCTGGGTCCTTGCACTTTCCAGTCAGGCACTTTGACCGCTGAGCTATCTCCCCAGCCCCAATATTTCTAAATTTAAAAGTCAGTAAAAGATGCTAAATTTCACCCTACTCCTTTGTCCATGAACTTATGTTCTTTTTTTTCTTTTTGGTGGTACCAGGAATTGAACTCCCGACCTTGCACTTGCCCTGCAAGCACTTATTGCACTGAGCTATCTCTCCGGCCCATGAACTTATTGTGTTCTTGATACTGAGACTCTTTATACATTAAATAACTTACGGTACTAGGAGGATATGAACCAAGATTTGGCTGGGTCTCCACGGAGCTGTGTGTGAAGACTTTCTTTTATTTAAAGTATGGTTTAGACTTCTGATTGGGTTTTCATTTGGCTGTGCTAATTCTTTTAGGTAATTTTGGAGCTTACTAAACAACAGAAAGAAGAAGCAGCACTCCTGGTGTTCAGTGTCACTCAGCTAGGCACCGAGGCCACAGCAAGAACGTTCGACCTCACTGTGGTGTCTTACTTAAAGAAGATCAGTTTGGATTACCATGAAGTTCAAGGTAATGCTCCTAAAAGCAGAAACGATAAAAGCACCTTAGAGTATCTAGAACAGTTATTTCTGTGATATCTGTTATACATAATGGCAAGCATTGTTTAAAATACTTTATAAAGAATAATTCATTTAATTCTTATAACAATAAAGTGTAATTAGTTCTAGTTTTATGTAACTAAGGTATAGATTGCTTATAAAATTGGCCTGTGGTCAAACAACCAGGAATGAATTCTTAGAAGCCTGACCATGGGGCTGGAACTCTTGGCTACTCTGATTGTTTGCCTCAGCGTTTGTATAAATCTCCTTGACAAACGCAGACAGATGAAGAAGGGGCAGATGAAAATTAAGTAGCTTCCTTTCTATCCTGTCTTCATGAGCGGCAAGACTGGACACTGTCTCTGGTCCTGCAGAGACGTGGAAGGTCCTGTTTTTCTTTTTGAGACAGGGTCTTACTGTGTGGTCGGGCTAGGCTTGAACTCACTTATGTAGAGCCCAGGCTGGCTACACACTTAGGGTGATCCTCCTGCCTCAGCCTCTCGAGGGCCAGGAGGACAGGTATGTGCCGCCACAGCTGGCAGGTCCTGTTCTTTTTATGAAAGTGTTCACATGTCGTTGGAAGGCCAAGTTAAAAAATAAAAATAGGAAGCTAGAAAATTAATACTCTTAGAAGCTCTTATAGTTTATTCATTTCAGTATCCTGAGATCTGAGACATGAAGGAATGAATTAATGGACAGTGGTTAAAATTCTCTAATGTTCTAGTCAAATATAAAGGCCTATGTTTTATAATGTCAGAGTATTTGAAACTATAACAGTTCATAAAAGAAGTGTTTTGTACAGAAAGATGTTTACTATGTAGATGATAAGTTTTTTGAGCTATTTTGTCTCCAGTGAAGACTGACTGAGGTCAGGGACACATCTCGAGTGTGTCACTGCGAAGTGCAGTAGTGAGCTGGGCGGCCGGCGGCGGCTCCTCCGGCTATACGCTGCTGGAAGCTGCTCCTGGCCTCTTTGCGTGAGCGTGGAGTGCACGCTTGTGTTCACGCCCAAAAGGAAGCGTCGCTGCTCCCTTCTGTGAAAAGCCTTTGTGTGACAGTTGCCTCTCGGTCTACACAAAGTTCTTTATAATGTAAATAAATGAATTTTTCATAGAATTTAGAGTACAAAGGATCCGGTCTAATCCGCTTGCTACACTGTTAAGAAACAGATAGCTTTTGGGGAGGATAGAGGTTAACTGGAGTGGGCGTTGCCTGGTTCTGACTCCTGCAGTCTGTTCTCTGCCCTCTTGATGGACACACGGTCTTAAAGATCTCTAAGATGGCTTAGGGGACTGGCAAGGTAGCTCCGTGCCCTAACGCGCCTCCTTAGGCAAGCTTAGGCAGGTACAGGGGACTGTAGTTCAGTCCCCAGCACCACATGCTGCACCAGCCCCACCCCCAGGGCAAGCTGAGCTGGCAAAAAAGGGGAAGATGTTTAGATTGTTGTTGAACACAGATGTGAAATCAACTGAAAATAAATATGTTTTAAAGTAAGTTAGATGCCTAAGGTAAGAACTTAGATTGGCTTACTTATCTGTGGTGGGTTTAGTATTTAATAACCATGAAAATATGCACAAACATTCTTTGTTTTTTTTTCTTTCACAGTTTTATTGATAAACATAGCAATGAGATAGTTTCAAATCAAATCGAAAGTACAGTTTCAACAAATAATACACTGCATTTATTCTTCTTAGTGGTTAATTGCTGTACAAGATGCGAACTTGTGATCCTCTTTACAAACACCATTAGAACAAATCATTCTATTCATTAAGAGAATGCAACTATATATCTATCCCAACCACTTTGAATACACAGATACAAAATGGACATTC
>NW_004524602.1:14076464-14081503 GCF_000260255.1 Octodon degus
GTACCTCAGATTGTAGAACCTTTGTCAGTGCAGCCATGTGGATGAGTCACGGCCATTGCTTGGCCAATGTGCTCTCTGTGAAGCCTGAGAGAGTGTCTTCTCTCCATGTGACCCTCCTTAGGCACACTCTACGTCATCGATCACTTTCCTCTTTGGCCCCATAATCTTCTTGATCAGAAAATTTGGGACACTACCAAGATCACATTCTTTTAAAGGTGAATTAGCAATTATTATAAAGGAAATAGCTAGCAAGTTCTAAACTTTGTAAGAGCAGCTTGTTTGAAAGTGTTTTTTTTTTTTTTTTTTTTCTGTAGGTTCTAGAAAAAAGCCCCTTCACTTGATTAGCTCTTCTGACAGACCTGGATCAGATCTCCTAAAAGTAGAGTATATCAAGGTAAGTCCTGGGGGCGGCCGTGTGGCTCGCGATGGGGAGGGCTCAGGTGACCGCCTGTGCCACACCGTAGCCCACCTACTAACTACAAGAGTGCCGGGTGGACGCAGCTGAGCCTGAGTGCTGAGATTTCTGTTTAGGAAAAACAACTCATGTTAGCATCTTTTGTCTTAGAAGGAGAACAGTGCATGTGTCCTGGATGGGCCACCGCTAGTCTGGGCTGTACCCCTGGAAAAATGACAGGACATCTTTCTAATACTGATGTTCTGGGTGGTGTGTTAGTTTCAACTTACTCGCTCATCCGCTATCTCTTTTTCCATTTGCACATCTTGTTTGTCCTTCACTGAAGTATAGAGCTATGTAGGGAGCCACTGAGCCTCTTGCCCCCACAGTGGAAGCCTGGACTAAAGGAGGTGCTTTTTCTGTCTTTCGGGGCACCGTCATGGGTCTGCACTTCTCTGTGTAATAGGCGACAGTGTGGCTGGCGGTGCCACATCAGAAAGGATAAAAGCACATGGGATCAGGTTCTGGAAGAACTGCCAGGATTATGAAGGGACTGAGAAATACAGCATACGACAGTGCTGGAGTAGTTGATGAAATAAGGGTCATTTAAGATTAGTTGGTTTGTTTTGGTTATTCACTTTTTATTGAATGTCTCTATGTTACTAAATGTATTATACTAGCAGACACCTGGATACAGAGATAGAAAGCATCTTGTTTTTCAAGAAAATTGTAAAGTAAAAGAAATACAAAAGTACACAACATTTAAAATGTAGTGTTGATTGGTTGAAAATACAACGGTTAGAATATAGCAATATAATAGGATATAACAAAGCAGAACACACTGCGGGAGCAGAGGAGCAGGCAGACTGGCAGAAGCTCTTGCGGGAGCTGCGTCCTTTGTGTTTGGATTTACACTCCGTGTTCCCAGGGAACAAACGTAGGCCCAGTGGAAGTTAGGCCAGGAGACAGATTGCTTGGTGCAGCGCAGACTTCAAGAAACTGGAGTGCTCTCTGGTGACCGGATTTGTAAGGTGAGGTGTCTTTTACTGGACATGTAAAATAGACTTCCCAGAGGGATTCAGCATTAGGTGGTGGCCAGGCCAGATGGCCTAGATGACCTGTACGCCGCCTCCCTCTCAAGCTGTGTCCTGCTCACCCCGGCTGCGGTGTCCCTGGCGTGAGCGACTGTGCTCTCGCTCCCCAGAGGTGAACGCAGGTGCACTGTTACATTCAGCCTATGGATAAACTTTACAGTGGTGGCGATACAAGTAAATGTATATATATTTATAGCCAAATATATTTATAGCTATGTGTAAGCAAATTAACCAGAACTTCTAAAGGATTAATTGCTTTGGTCTTAATGCCTTCTTTGTAACTTTTTATCTACTTTTTTAGGCTGATAAGACTGGACCTAGTTTTCAGACCACTTTTGAAAAAACTGAGCAGACAATTAAGGTAATTCTTTAATACGGAAGAGCCTACAAGGTGTTCAGGGTCTCACTACTAGATCAGACTTGTAGTGATCCGCCTGTTTACAGAGCTGGGATTACAGGCATGGGCCACCATACCCAGTCTTAATCTCTGTCTCAGCGAGCCCCAGGGGTGGGGGCTGGCATGGCAGGCCAGGTGTTCGAGCCCCTGGGCCCTGCACCTGCTTGCAGGAGCGTTAATGGGCTGAACTATTTGGCTGGTCCTTTTTTTTTTTTTTTTTTTTTGGTAAGGTAAATTCTATTAAAGGAATATATTCTATTGAAAGAATTATTCTGGAAACACTTAGTATTATTTGGTAGCTATTGTCTGGGTAACTTGATGATACCTCCAAGAACCAATAAAAGTCCTAAGTTAACCTTGTAAATATCTAGGGTGCTCTGTGTGTGATTCCATTTAGTGCAGCTGCATCATGCTGTAATGTTTTAAAAGTTGCAGTATTATTTCTAAAAAATGGAATGTTACAGACCATGGAAGGTGATCTGTAAAGACCTAAGAGGATTGTAAGCAGCAAGTTATACAGGAATGCGGTGTTTAGGACACAAGGAGGGAGCGTCAGTACTTGGGAAGGCGCTGTATTTTAGGCAGTGATGTAGAGAAAGAGGCACCAGGAGCTCGTGGGTCACATTAAAAAAAATGAAAGCTGGCAGTGGTGGCACATGCCTGTGATCCAGCACTCGGGACGCTGAGGCCAGAGGATCGCTGGGAGTTTGAGACCAGCCTGGGCTACAAAGTGAGCTCATGGCCAGCCTGAACGGCATAGCGAGACCCTGTCTCAAAAAAAAAGAAAGAGGGTTGGGCAAGTCTGCTGTGGTGGTGTGAACTTTCCTTTCTGTTGTGGGAATGTGTTTTGCCCTGTTATACTTTTTGTTTTGGGACAGTGTCTGGCCTTTTTTTTTTTTTTTTTTTGTGGTACTGGGGATCGAACTTGGGACCTTGTGCTGGCCAGGTTGCTGAGCTATCCCCTGGCCCTCCTTCTACCTCAGTCTCTTCAGGTGCTGGAATTACAGGCGTGTTGTTTGTATATATGTTTCCTTCCATGCAGAAATGAGAAGATGAAAGAATCCTATATGGAGTTTCAGTTTAATTTGCTGTTAGAAAACCACACTTTCTTGGAGGCAGTTTGTGTTGCCGCCTTAGCTTTCTGGAGTCACTGTAAGAAAAAAAGGAGCACTTTTACTCATTTACTTTCCTCTGTGCTTCTTTTTAAGTGCGAGGACTGTTTTTGTAGTTTTAGAAGATGATTTAGATGGAGCACTCACCTGGTGTGACCCTGTTGGTCTCACAGGCGCAGGGCTTCCGGGTGTACATCACCGGTACTGGCTTTCATTTTTTAATGTAGCCCACTTAATCTCACAGATACCACATTTGGAGCCATCTAGTTAGTAGCATATAATGCTGTGGAGCTTCATGTTCTGACTCAAACTTTTATGTGATCATGACAATCAGTCTCTTGGAAATCTAAGAAGGTGGGCGTTGAGAACGGGGGTGAAGGCTGGCCACTTGAGGCAGCCCGTGGGCTCTGCGTGTGGCTCCTTGGGAAGTGGAGTGCTTCGGTGACTGCCCCAGCCTGGCCTGACTGTGAGCCTGGCTTGCTCCTCCCGTGTCCCCTGTCCTGGGGGCTGTGAGCTCTGCCTCCTGGGGTGGTAGGCAGGGAGGCGAGCCTGGCCGCCTGGCGGGTCCGTGTGGATGAGACAGCCTGTCAGTTGCCAGTGAAAGCTAACTTTCTCTTAAAACATCTTTAGGTGGCCTTTTCTTCTTTGGATTTGTTGCTGCAAACCCAGGCTCTTCTCTCTTCCATTAACTACTTGACAGCCATTGTTCCATCAGCTGGCCAGAGTGCGGGTGTCCCCACAGGGCTGCAGGTCTCCACTGAGAAGCAAGCAAATTCGTCTCAGCAGAAAGGTGTGAAAGACCTGTGTTCCTTGTTACTGAGGATCTTAGAACTCCAGAGCTAAGTGGGCAGGCTGAGATGTATGCTAATTTGGTAATTTAATAATTGCCCCTTCCCTTTCATTCATACCAGGTCAGATGTGGCCCCTGGTACTCAAGGAAAATGTAAACAGTAGTATTGTTTAAAAGAAGTTTTGTCCTCATTTCTGTGCACAGGGGTTGCCTTGGGGCAGCCCTAAGGGAAGAGCACCTTGTCGCTCCCCTCTGCTGCCCACGCAAGGCGGCTGGACCCTGGCACAGGGTGTGAGCCCAGAGACTGGGGTTTGGATCAGAAGTTGCTCAGCTCAGTCTGACTTCCTGCCTAGACAGCGTGGCTGTGGGCACGGGCTTAACTGTTCGGGTTTCATTGTCCTTACTTGCTATATTTTATAGTCAGGGCCCAACTTACTAACATTCAGGCTGTGAACTATAAGACATTGTCAGCAAACATGAAATCTGTCTTACAAACAATTCTTCTGGATGGAATTTGTTCTTAAATGGGTACTGACTTTTTTTAAATTACAAAAGGAATATCTCACAACTACCAAGGCAAACTTCATAAAGCAAATTAAATCCTTGAAATTATCAAGAGTTTGCAATTTAATTTGTGTGTGTGTGTGTGTGTGTGTGTGTGTGTGTGTGTGTTTTAAACAGAGTTGTGGCTCAGTTAACTTAAAATCCTGAATAGAATTTATGTTACTCAAATCATATTGTGAGAGAAGGCTTTGTTTTCTCTTTAGTGACTGTACCCTCCAAAGACAGTGAGGTGATTGGCTTCCGGCTGTTTGCCAAGTTGAACGCTTTCTGCGTCACTGTTTGTAATGAGAAGAGCAGTATTGCTGAACTCAAGATACAAGGTGAGGCGCTTGGGGAGCCCGAGGCAGAGGGTCCAGGGCAGGCCTGGGCTGCATAGTGAGGCGGCCAAGAACCCTTCTCAAACGAACCCAAAACCTAAAAAGTAAAACGTGGGGTCTACAGCTTGCGGGTGGGGACCGTGGTCTTGGTTCCCCACATCATCAAAATAGCAAGAAACAGGGTTAAAATGCCTTATTAAATTTGTTAAAAGATAAGCCTTTACTTCTTGCTTCATTCCTTCTTTTGCAATGGTGAAGAGTACTGAAGGGGGCTCTGAGCAGCGAGAGCCCAGGCGCAGGGGTGGGGTGCTGCTGCTTGGGCTGTGGCTCCGGATCTGACTGCCCCACTGCGGCGCGCGCGGGTGCTGAGG
>NW_004524602.1:14081929-14101056 GCF_000260255.1 Octodon degus
AGGCGCGCGGGTGCTGTGGCGCGCATGCGCGGGTGCTGAGGCGCGCACTGGTGCTCAGGCGCGCGGGTGCTGTAGTCCTGGCCGCAGGCTGCCTGGGAGGTGGGAGTATAGCAGTCAGGGCGGAGGCGCCAGCCGCGGAAGTGCCGGTGGAGAGCTCAGGGAGGCCACGCGTGTGCTTGCTCGCCCCGGCTTTTATCCCTGTTGCGTTCTCTGCCTGACTGTGGTTACGTGAGGGTGTGTTGCCGTTGCTCACGCATTGCTATGTTCAGCAAAACGGCTCTGCTCGAAAGCCAAGCTGTGAGCCCGCTCGGCTCTTCTGGGCCTGAGCGGCTGAAATGCATCTTGCTTGTCCCCTGGCCTTGTTTGTTGCCACTTTATCGTAATCTTCTGACGGTAACGATATGTTCAGTCTGTTTCATGAAATTCTTTCAGAGCTTAAAAACTAGAAATAGTGTTTTATTGTCCTTATCTGGCAGTGCTTCTGTGAGACTGAATTTGGTCTGTGGCCTTTGTAGTTTACATGTGCGTTATGGGTCTGAGGGAGAATGCTGTGCTAAATCCTGTTTATACTTGTGCTACAGGGTTGAAAATTCAAGTAATGTCGATGAACTTATAAGTTAGGTATTTATAGAATTATAAGATATCTGATGTTGCCGCTTATTGATCAGTTGGGAGTTCAGATGTTGCTAAATTAAAAAATAATTGCATCATACGATGGAAAAAAAATACCTTCGTCATTCCAGGTCTATAGCAATTATGTTAACATGTTTTGTTTTCAGGCCTCGATGCTTCCCTTTCTCTTCAGTCTAAGAAGCAATCGCTTTTTGCCAGACTGGAAAATATTATTGTAACAGATGTCAATCCTAAGACGGTTCATAAAAAAGTAAGTTGTACTAAATAAGTGCATTTTTTTGGTGCTTGCATGTAAGATTCAATTTTTTTTTTTTTTAATTTAGGACAGGGTGTACAGGGTGTTCAGGGTCTCACTACGAAGATCAGACTCATAGTGATCTTCCTGTTTACAGCCTCCCAAGTGCTAGGATTCCAGGCGCGCGCCACCACGCCCAGTCTCAGTTGCCTTTTCAGTAGACCCCAGGGGCAGAGCCAGCAAAGCAGGCTGATTCAATTTTAAAATAGTATATTTATAATTTAAATATGCTTCCTTAAAATGTTCCTTTTTTTTTTTTTTTTTTAGAAATCGTAGGTTTTATTATATTTATTTTTGTGGCTGGCTCAGCCCACCCTAGGGGCGGGGCTGGCACAGCATGTGGTGCCGGGGATCCAACTGTGATCCTTTCGCTTGCCCAAGCAGGTGTTTTACACGGCTGAGCTCTCTCGCTGGTCTGAGTTCGTTCTTTATAAAGATTTTAAGCCCTTTTCCAAGTAGTGTTTTATTTTGTCATTATTTTGGTAGAAAGAACATGTTCGTGTCTGTTTTCCAGGCTGTGTCCATAATGGGAAATGAAGTTTTTCGTTTTAACTTGGATTTGTACCCGGACGCCACAGAAGGGGACTCGTACACTGACGTGTCCAAGGTGGATGGGGTGGTGTCACTCAGTGTCGGCTGCATTCAGATCGTCTATCTTCATAAGTTCCTCATGTCGCTTTTGGTAAAGTCGCTGTTTACACACTAACTTTCAGCTTAGGCAATGAGTCTGACACTTAGACTTGCAAGTGTTGCACACCATGCATTTTAGGTGGTTTTGGTTTTGATTACACACGGTATTTACTTGCGAGGGTGAAGCAGATGTCTTTAGCACTTGAAGTTGGAATCATTTAATGCCTTCTATATAGGACTGGAGTTATTTGTGCAAGAGTAAATACTGAAGGTGCATTCTTGAAGACTAAATGATTGAGAGTGGTTTTTCTTCCTTCCCGGTCCTCAGCTGTGAGCTTGGGCCTCAGACGGCAGTCGGCCTGCAGAGGGCTTAGCAGTAACTCCTCGCTCGCTCTCACGTCCGGCTGCACCGAGAGTTAGGCGCAGAAGGCATCGGCTGTGGTGCGGCACCCCGCGCTGGCCATCTGTCTGAATTTCTCCATGTTTGCTTTGTGTCTGTAGAACTTCCTGAGCAGTTTCCAGGCAGCCAAAGCGGCCCTGAGCGCGGCCACTGCGCAGGCTGCAGAACGGGCCGCCACCCGCGTGAAGGGCCTGGCCCAGAGGAGCTCTCGCTTCTCGGTCCACGTTGACCTGAGAGCGCCAGTCGTGCTGATCCCGCAGTCGTCCACCTCTGCCAACGTGGTCGTGGTGGATCTCGGCCTAATCAGAGTGCAGAACCGGTTCCTTCTTGTGGCTGGTGAAGACACCGCGAATCCTCCCGTGCTCGACAGAATGCACGTGCAGCTCACGGAGCTGAAGCTTTCAAGGTTTGTGATGTCCGCGGTTACAGATTGAAGTACTGGGTTGCTTTTTTCTTTCCTTTTTGTTTTGAATGTATTTAGTACAGAATCTACAGAGTCTCATTACACAGATTGGACTCGCAGTGATTCTCCTGTTTTTGGCCTCCCAAGCGCTGGGATTGCAGGCGTGCCACCATGCCCAGTCCCAGTCTCAGTTGCCCAGTGTGCCCTGGCGGCAGGGGATCGAACCCCTGGCTCCTGTGTCTGCCTAAGCAGGCACTTTAATCCGCAGAGCTACCTGCCTGGCCAGGATTACTGTTTTTCTGTGACACTTTATCACCATTCAAGTTCCTGCTCAGCGTATTTCTGTCTCACCATTGTTTTCATCCGCCCTTTATTTTGAAAGTTTCCTGGCGGGGGCGAAAATGAGTATACATGTGCATGTTTCTCCTAGATTCATCAGCCTGTTATATAGCTGTTGTAATTTATTTACATCGGTATTATAAAAGGCAGTTTTTGCTGAACCTAATGGTCCATAAATATTTTAGCACGTGTGTCCTATAAACAAAGAAATTCATTCTCTTACGTTAACTAAAATGTATTTGCTGAATTCTGGAAGTTTAGTATCAGCGTAACCTTGTCTCATGTGCAGTCTGCACTGAGGAGGTAGCAGCAGCTGCGGTGACGCTGTGTGTGGTGATTTCCCTCCCGTCCAGAATCACTCAGGGCGTCTTTGTCCTCGTACTGAGGGGGGTGTGTCCTGATGGCTGCCAGCGTAGCTCTTCTGCCTTCCTCTGTCGCTTACGATGATGCTGGCTTTGAGAGGTACAGTCTGGCTGTTCCGTGAAACAGCTCTTAGTCATTTGAGCATTTCTTCCTGCGGTTTGATTGGTCTCAGGTGTTTTTGGCCTGAAAGCCGTGTAAGCGGTAACCTTAGTGCTCACACTGACGTATGGAGGCACAAAAAGATTTAAAGCTCATGACCTATTGCATCCAAAGTGACTTAACTATTTATACTAAAAAAGCAGTGCTTTGTAAGACAGGATCAGAGAATAACCCTGGAGAATAGCTTTATAGGACACGTGGTTTGCTGCTGTTTCCTTACTGTCGTTTCCCTTGGTCTCCATACCAATGAATGCAGTCGTGCATCACCGCACGGTGGGGATACCCATGAGGGATGCACTGCAGGCTGCGTTGTCGTTGTGTGAGGGCCGGGGAGACAGCTCAGCAGCGCAAGCACCTGCCTGGCGAGCACTAGGTCCCGAGCTCGACCCTGGCACCAAAAGCGAAGAAAGATTGTTGAGTGAACGTCCCAGTGCGCACTCGCAGACGCCTTGTGAGTGGAGGCCCGTCACTCGATGTGGTCAGTTGCCGTCAGGATCCACAGCCAGGAAGAGATGAGGAGGCTCTTGGGAGTGGAATACAACAAATTGTTAAATTTTGTTTTGTAAGTAGAGGGAATATATTCTAATGTAGTAAAAGTATAATACATAAACAAATCATACAGTAATGTATGATCAAGAATTAAATCTACAGGAGGGGTCTTTGTTTTTTTTTTTTTTTTTACTGGGGATTGAACTGAGGACCCTGAGCTTGCCAGGCAGGTGCTTATGCCACTGAGCCGTCTCCCCAGCCCGTGTCTGCATGGTCTTACATGCTGGAGTTCTATGCGATTGCTGTGCAGTGGGCGTACTCACAGCAGGACCGCTCCAGCTCCACACGTCGTGCTTGCACAACCACTTCCTGCAGCTATGACCTCTCTGCACTCTAGTGTTGTGGAGATGTTGCGGTGCTCATGGTCCACTGTAACCATGTCTTTGAACAACTATTTGGCGATTCCAACTGTAGTAGTCCTGAAGGAGCAGTTTGATAATTTTTTGTCCATCTTCAACAGTGTGAATTTCTTTTTAAAATGTGTTCAGTTTTTCATGTACTGTTCAAAGGAAGAAATTTTCTTAATAGTTCATGGCTTATGACATATATTAATCTGTCCCTCCTTGTGGATCGTAAGTAATTATAATTCAGCTTTGAACACATTCAAAGCAGGGCTTAGGCAGGTGACTGCTTGGCTTGGCTGTTTTGAAAGTCCGTTCCCACCGCACATGGACATGCCTGGTGTTTCTGTTCTCCTTCAGGACGGTGATCCAGCCAGGTACCTCCCATCCTGATATTCAGCTGTTACACCCGATTAATTTGGAGATCTTTGTAAATCGGAATCTGGCTGCAGATTGGTACCATAAGGTGCCTGTCGTGGAAATCAAAGGATGTCTTGATACAATGAATGTAAGTGCGTGAGTGGGGAAAGCCCTTCACGACTGGAATGTTAAGTCCTGAAGACTTTCTTGGTATGAGTCCCCATGAAAGGCATGCTGTTCTACAGAACGGTGTAAGAGTTTCAGGAAGACGTATTTCAGTTAAGTCATTGTCTATTTCAGTGCAATTTAATCTTCAGGTAAGTCTTATTTAGCTTTTAAATTTTCTAAACATACTCTCAGATTGAGACCTGTGTGCACATGGTTATCATAGTTCCCCTTACGCTCTGTGTTGTAGCACACTTCATTTTTAGGGTTACCTAAGTAGCACCTCTAAGCTGGTTACAGCATTGAGAGAAGTGCTGGTTCTTAACTCAAGAAAACCATTTTGTTTCACATGAATTATGTTTTTTTTTTTTTTTTTTAAATGAATGGGTGAATTTGCGGAACAGTCATTTAAAAAAAAATCAGATCTCTAATTGTAATTGCCTTTCCGTAATGATAATGTAAGTTGGGCATGCATGTAGACCTTGCCCGGCTCTCTGTGGCCAGCCAAGGGGGACAGTGTGTGCCAGAGCGATGTGGAGCTCCTGCCAGCTCTGGCCGGCCGAACCCATGGCCGGGGGTCCCACAGGGCTCCGACATTGTCCTCTGCTCGCCCCGTCCCCACGCTGGGAAGAGTGGCTATGACTCTGCTCTCTGTGTCTGCCCTAGGAAATAAAACAAGAAGAAGAGGATGTAAGTTAAGATGGTGATTTTTACAATGTTGACTTACATTATTTCCCTTGTTATCTTTGAGAAAAAAGCATGAAATAAGCAGTGAACACAAAGGTAGTGATAAGGTAGCTTTTCAGTAATGTTAGGGCTCTTTTGTCCTTCAGGCTTGGCTTCTGTATTAAATTGTTTCATTTTAAAATGAAATATATCATTTTTAACAATATTTCACAGGTTAATCTAAATGAAGAAGATGTCAATGTCTTGTTTAGAGTACTCACGGAGAATCTTGGTGAAGCTCCTGACGACTTAGATAAAGTGAAGCCAAGAGAGCCTGAGACAGGTGAGAGGCTTGCAGTAGGTGGCGATGTGATGCATCTGCTGTACAGTGTGGTCGACAGCACAGCGACGCTGAGCGTTCTTTGTTGGGTGGTCCTGCACATTCAGCCCAGCGTGTGGGGTATTAGATACACACAGTCGCTGGGCTACGTCTGCAGCTCAGCCAGAGAACGTGAGGTAAGCAGGTACGTATGTGCTAGCCGAGGTTTGCATTTCCAAGGAAACGAACAAAGTACTGCCACCTCTATGTGTGGCTGCGGGGCAGGCTGGTATGTGCCCGCTGTCCCCGCACTGGCAGGCTGAGGCTGGAGACGTGGCATGAGTTCCAGCTGGGCCGCCTGGTGAGCTCAAGGCCAGCCTGGACTACAGAGAGAGACCCTGTCTAAGAAAATGAAAACAAAAGCAAACAGCACATTGTGCTTAAAGCTGCTTGACTCTTATTAGTTAAGCAGTTACTGTGAAGGGTGGCCATTAGTTGTGGAGTCCTAGAATAATTATTAAGTTTGCATATTGAGTTGGCAGTAAGCTGTGCTAGCATACTCCATGCATATGATTTTTTAAATTAGGTGATAAACTATCACTCTTCCCAAAGATACTGAACATTATATTGTAGTAACAATGTAAACAAATTTAAATGTTCAGTTCTGGCCCTTTTGACTCAACCACTACACATATTTTTCAAGCTGAGGTGTGTGTGTTCTATACAGTGTCTCATGCACATAGACATTGCTGTAATCTTTAACTCTTTTCAAACAGCATCTGCGTTTGTAAACTTCGTGTTCTTCCTGAGATGTCAGTATCTCATGTGCCTCTCTTTATCTGTTGGTATGCTACATATGGGCTGTCTTCGTCTTGTTTTGGTAGTACTGAAGGTTGAGCCTGCTGGGGGTGTACACGGACCTACCTTCTCCAGCCCTTTAAAGTTTTCACATTGGGTCTTGCTGTGTTGCTTGGTTGTCCAGGCTGGGTTTGAACTTGCAGTCCTCTCCCAGAGTGCTGAGGTGACGGGCATGTGCTGCCGTACCTGGCTTCTTTCGTTCTTTTTAATGTCTGCCTGCTATTAGAACCTCTTGAGGTATGAATCATTTCTTTAGCAAGTCTGTACTGGCAGAAATTTCAGACTTGCAGTGTTTCATTTTTACCATGTTGCACTGAATTTACGCATGTACTCGTAGATCCGTGAGGAAATGCCAGTGAAATGCTCTGCTGTCTTTAGTTATTTAAATTCATAAGTAGTTAAATAAAAGTATAATGAAATGATATAAAAATTTAACAGATCTTGCTGATTGCCCAAAGAACTTGTACTAGCTTTGCACTCCTGCTGGATGGCTTTTCTTTGTCTTTCTAACACAAGTACAGTATCAGATTTAAAAAAGATATGTTGCCCATGTTATAAGTGAACATAGTATTTCACTGTTTCTCTCACTGTTTCTCCTGTGACATACGTGGACACAGGTCTTGTGTATGAGTTGGTGAGTGCACATGGTGACTCACTGTGTCCTCTCCGTGAGCGAGGTACCGCGTCTCGCAGGGTCCCTGATGTTCCCCACCCCCAGAGGTCACTGCATTCTCGCTTGTCCTACGGCGGGGAGCTCCATATCTTCTCGGATTTTGTGTGGCATCAGAGTCACAGGGGCCAACTCCTTTGGGGAATGTCTTCTGTGGGAGGAGGCCCCTCAGCTCTGCCTGGACGGCACCTCCTCTCAGGCCCTCCTGTGCTACGCCGTGTTCTGTGAGTCCTAGAGTCAGTTAATATTTGCCCACTCTGGGGGAGTCGGTGTGGCTGCCTTTCTGCTTCTCTGCCCAGTGGTCGGTCAGTCGGTCGGTCCATTAGTCACTGAGAGTTGAACTCAGGTCCTTGTTCTGAGCAGCACACCCCCCACCCTTTTAATATTTTATCTATTTTTTTGAGACCTAGTCACTACCCCTGAGTCACTAAATTCCCCACACTGGGCGTGAACTTGCCTTTCTCCTGCCTCAGCGCCCCAGAGTGCCGGGGCTACAGGTGTGTGCCCCTCTACCAAGTCCTTTGTTTACATTTGAATGTGTCAATGTGTCTTGTACTAAACTATGAGTTTCCGGAGGGTCAGAAGGTTATTGGCTTATTAATTTTTGGTACCATGACTGGGACCAGAGCACTTACACATCTTAGTATTTGTGTAAGAAATATGTGCATAGAAGTGAATGAATTTCTTTTAAATGTCTGTAGGTGAAGTGAAAAATTCCCCTGAAATCTCTATATCCCAGAGTTTACAAGCCTCAAAGGACACTTTAAGAGCTGAAAGAGAAGAAATTAGATCTGTAGACATCATTAATGTATTGCTGAATTTTGAAATTAAAGAGGTAGGTAATTGTTATGTTTTTGTAAAGGGAGGTAAATTAATGGATATTTAGAATTATGTGTATTAAAATAAGCTTGCAGGTAATTCATATGGTTGGAAAAAATTCTAGGCAGTCTATTTACATGTAATGATGATTAAAAATTGAGAGTTTAAGGAAGAATTTTGTTTGGGGGAAGCTGGTTTCCTGTAAGTTCCTTTTTATGATTATGGGACAGCTGGAATGTGCCTGACTTCACAATTTTTATCATCTAAGAATAGCAGGAAAGGTAAATAGTGGTTGCAAAATCCTTTACGAATGTTAGAAGTTGTAAAGAGAATAAAATCTACCCGGTGTCTACATTGGCTACATCACATTACTCGCATAGGATTGTACTAAGTGAATGTGCGCCCCATGTACAGATAGCTGAGGGAGAAACAGGTGGGTTCCCCATGTTTTTGCACACATTCAGTGCGTGTTCATGGCATGTGATGGGCACCAAGTCACACAGCTCCAAGCTCTGGAGTAGTCGTTTCCCGTTGAAGATGTGGTGGGGTGGTTTCTGTTGGAGCCTGTGCTGTTGGTGTAGAGAGGGTATGTTTAAGCAGACGGAGGTGGCCGGAAGTGTTAACTTCAGTTGATGTTTTAAAAGAGCAATAGTAAGTAATCTGAGAAAAGGAAACCAGAAAGGGGCTGGGGCAGGATGGATTCGGACGCATGAAGTAGTGAGTGAACAAGCACTGCGGTTACAGGGCCCACAAGGAGCTCTCTCCGAAGTCCTGTCCTCATTGCATAATTGTGTAAAGGTTGTGCCCTTTGTCTGAGCTATGGGCTCTGTGTTTGCATTGTAGTTAGATTTTTTTTTTTTTAGTGTATTTGGTACAGGGTCTCACTATGCAGCTCGGACTCGTAGTGATCCTCCTGTTTTCAGCCTCCCCAGCACAGGGATTACAGGTGTGTGCCACCGTGCCTGGACTTGATGGCCGGCCCAGTGCACCCAGGCATGTGGTTCTGGGGGTTGAACCCCTGATCCCTGTGCTCGCCTCAGCAGGCACTTAGTCTACTGAGCTATCTTGTCGGCCCTTGAAACTAGATTCTTGATTGTTAGATGTTCAATATTTTTTCTATAAAATATCCAACTTACTGAAGATTTTAAGCTTGGTAATTGAAAGATTGACAGGTAATCATTGTTTTGGCAGGTATGTAATTAATATATGTAGACGGAAAACCCATCAGTCCATTTCAGTCATTGGTAATAGTTGTCATGATAGTTTCCTTCCCAGGACGGCGTGTGGGGAGGAGAAAAGCACTAGGGAGGAGTGGTGGCGCTTCAGGTGGAGTGAGCACAGATGTGTCCCAGGCAGCGAGGGAGGCAGCCTGCAGTCCCCAGCGGAGGGGGACATTTTCACACTGTGAACCTTGCAGGTCCGTCGCTCTTACCATTAATTGCTCGTGTATTGGTGAAGTAGTTGTAACGCTGGTACATTCTTGTAGGTTGTGGTTACGCTGATGAGAAAAGCAGGAAAGGCTGGTAGGCCGCTGCTTGTGCTCAACGTCCTGCAGCTGGGAGCGGAAGCGCGAGCCCGACCCTACGACCTGACTGCCGAAGCCCGTCTGCAGCAGATCCGCGCGCAGTGCTTGGACTTCTCTGGTCAGTGAGTCGTCGCGAGGCAGGGGGGTCTCTTGGTCACCGCTGAACATTGGCGTCGCTATAATTATTTAGATTAAGCATATTGGTACGAAGAATTTGATGGTTTAAAAATTTACCATCTTACATAGTTATTCGTATATACCACGTAGTGTAAAGTAGAGCATTTCTGGAAAAAAGAGCTGTGTGTCTTCACGGTGTGTAACCCTAAAGTACCTACAGGAGGCAGCTTTTCCTGGAACTCAGCAGTGAGAACTGGTACATCAGGAAACCTGGGCCAGGTACACACGGGACCTACTCGGTGCAGTTGAGTCCATTTTTACTTTAAAGTCACATGGATTTTAAAATTTGTTCTTATAGCACTGTGCTTATGAAAAATGAAATTTCAGCAATATAGAAGTTTACAGACGGAAAAATTTCACACAGTGGGGAAATTTATTTTCCCTCAAGTAAAAACTAAATTTTTATTTGGTAAGTTTCTTAGATCTTTGAATCCGTTTTCTCTTTAAATTTGAACTTATTAGTGCATGTGTGTGGTGCCTAGTGTTGTCCGCCTGCTGTAGAGTCGGTCCAGTTACACACCTTTGTTCCTTTGTTACCCCCATCCTCGATCTGCTCCCCTCCTGTGACCCATCATTATTCTGCTCTTTATTTTTATTCTGGGTTTCGCATGTAAGAGAAATGATGTGATATGAACCAACCTTTAAAGTTTCTGGACCTTTAAAGTTCATTAGAAAGCTGTGGAACAGCTTTAAAAAACAGGCTTGTACCTGGTATGGTGGCATGTGCCTGTGATCCCTGCACTTGAGAGGCTGAGGCAGGAGAATCACTGAGTTCAAGGCCATCCTGCGCTACATAAGTGAGTTCAGGGCCAGCCCACACTATATAGTGAGACGCTGTCTCAAAACAAAACACAAACAACAAAACACCCAAAGAGAACAAGCTTGTGTTGAGAGTAATCCCTACTTTATGTATTTTTTAGCTTTGTTCTTTATAGCCTGTTATCTGTGATTTTTTCAAATGAGTGTAATACTTGCAGTATAACTAGTGTAATACTGGTTACGATTGACTGGCGCTGGGTTTGGTTGTTTATACAGAGTCTCTTTTTAAAGCCAGGCTCTTGAGGCCTGATTTCTGTACAGTATAAATAATGCATATGCTGGTGTAGAATTCTGAGTGTTGATAAGCACACGCTCTCGGAGCCTGCTCTTGCCTCTGGTGAGACGCTGACCAGCCTGCTCTCTCGCCCCCAGACTCGGGAGGAGGCCCTCTGCACCTCGTGAGCTCCTCTCACGCGACCGAAGAGCCGCTCCTGAGGATGGCCCTGACCAAGGTACCGGCTTTCCTCTTCCTGTGCGCGTACGCAGAGTCACGTCTGCTCCCTTCGTAGTTAGTGTCCCGGTTTCCTCCCCTCAAAGCGTCTGTTCTTTACACTTGGGTGCTTGTGGTGACGTGTGGAGGCGCCTGCGTGCTTAGCCTGCTGGCTCTCCTGGGTGTGGGCGAGTGGAGACCGCGAGGCTCTGCTGTGCCCTGGAGCACGGCGCGTTGTCGTTGGCCGCAGACGCGCTCTCCCTACTGTAGATCTGTCCGTTAGCATTTCTCCAGATAGTTTCTTCATCTGTAGGATGTGAAGTGTGGTTATGTGGTCAGGTTTTTTTTTTTTATTGTATTCTTTACCTATAAGAAATATGTTTTATGGTGTTTGCATAGCATGCTTTCAGAAGTAAAAAATATGTATGTATACAGTGAACGAAATTTTAGTGTTTGTAATCCTGTGGTTTAATTATGCACTATCTGTAGGCTGACTGCGATGGACCAGAATTTAAAACTGTTCACGAGAATACCAAACAGAGACTAAAAGTGAGTTTTTAATGATTAAGTGCAGCTCCATAGCCGTTTCCAGTTGTAAAGTTGTTCTGAAATTAGAATAGTGTGAAAATAATAATAGATTTAATTTTGTAGATACGACAAGTGGATATAGAAATCCACTGGGGATATAGCTCAGCAGCACAGTGCCTGCCTGGCAAGTGTGAGGTCCTGACTTCAATTTCTGTACTGAAAAGAAAAGGAAAAAGAAACAATTGAAATGCACTTTTTATAAAAATTGATTTTGAGTGGTAAAAAGATTACTTGTTTCTGAGAGGTAAATTTCTCATTACTTACATAACAAATGTATCATGGGATAACAGATAATGTACTTTTAAGGGAATTCTGCTCACTTTACTCCACCGTAGTTGTTTGGCCTGATATTGATTAAGCATTAAATATTAGCCCTGAGTATTGGTTTTAGGATTAAGGACATTGCATTCCCTTTGCACAAGTGTAATCAGTGTCAGGCCGCTTCCTGTGTCTCTACTTAAAACTCAGATCCTGTTGAAGGTAGAGTTTTGTATGCAGGAGTGGGAAGAGTGCTGACTTACTGCATGATTAGGATTAACACTGTTGTATCGTTTCTAAGAATTGATGCTGATAATTGTTGTTCATTCTTTCTAAAGGCGCTTGATTGAGCTCTTCTTGCGCTAGTTGTATATGTTGAAACTAAACGTAAACATGTTGGCACGTCTGACTGCCTCTCTAATTGTTCATTATTTTAGGTTTCGTTTTCATCCTTGGACTTAGTCCTCCACTTGGAAGCTTTGCTTTCCCTTATGGATTTTTGGTCATCGGCAGTTCCGTCCTCCAAGTCTGCTTTTCAGAAGGAATCTGAGCTGAAACCACTTGTGGCCGAGTCCAGAAGTATTGCCACCAAAGCCGGTATTCGTTTTTGAGTAATGGTCTAATGTTTTCTCTCAAGTAATAGCTTAATGTATTTTAAGCTAACAGGATATTGATCCTCTTGATGTCATACCTGATCTGACATTTAAGTTAACTTCAAAGGAAGGTTAAGTGTTTCCTTATAGGATTATATGTCAACTTACTCTGAAGGGTTTTAAATAAATAGTTTGATCATCTGTGTACCTTTTACTTTACTGTCTAAACAGCATCTGCTTTGCATTGACATCTCTGCGTTCTTCAGTGCAGCAAAGATGAGAAAGGAAGTTAATTATAGGCGCTGTCGGGCAGAGTGCTAAGACCCTGTTACGCTCAGCCCTGTCTGCAAGCTCTGTGGACAGCAAAGGGCCCTTATGGAAGAGGCCTGCCCTGGCTCTGTTCTAAGCAGACGCGTGCTCCTGCTGTGCCCAGATGGGGGCGAGGTCCCTAGGCCGGCATCGCGAGCTGTGAGAGTTAGCTGCGCAGCGTCTGTAGTGAACGCACTGTGCGTCGCCGGGGTCTGTAGTGCCGTCGCATCTGGGAATGAACTCGGGTCGTCTTGCGTGCCAGGAAGGCGCTGTGCCACTGAGCTGTGCCCAGCCAGGCAGATGTGATTTTTTAAACCTTGGAACATAGCACTTTGTTCTAAACTAGAGCAACAGAGTTTTACCCTTTTTATTTTTTAAAATTTTATTTATTTTACCCTTTTTATTATTAATGTGCTTGCCATAGTAGTGCAGTGTGTTTAGAGGTAATATCGTTAACACCCTTCTGTTATGTAATGTGTATGTACACTACATAGGAAAACAGCTGAATACGTGAAAATACATGCTTAAAATTATGGTAACTTGAAAGCAACATTACTTAAAAAAATGCAGTCTTGTGGGTTTGCTGTGCGATTGGTCGTCCTGGTTTGGTGACACATGTTTGATATTAGGGAAGAACAACTCGTTACCATAGTGGGGATTAATGCCTAATGCTTACGCTCACAATTTGCAGGCTGATCGGGAGGGCCTTTAATAAAGAACTGTAGTCCTTTATATTCAAATCCTGTTGAATTTATTTAGAGTTCTGGATGGAGCCGTAACATACATTCTAGTACAACTAGATTGCTTCCATAGCTCAATAACATGTGTTGTGCCATAGTGAATGGTGTGAATTGTGCTAACAGAACGTCACGTTTCAGTTCTGTATTATTGCTTTGATAAAATGTATGACGTGACAGATTTTAAAATCAAAATTTTGGACTAATAGAATTCTCAAATTTTGATTTAAAGGATTTTTACTCTATTATGTGGCAAAGATCACCATCAGGGTGTTAATAGTTGGGCTGAATCTTAATTTGAAGGGTAGCTGCTGTTTTTGTTTGGTTGACATTTGAAAGTTGACTCACAGTTCACATTATCCTGTGGAGCGCTCCCTGCAGTTCCCTGCCTGCAGGGCGCCTTGCCGGCCAGGTCGTCTGCTGCGCTCATCATCTGGGCTCCGCAGGCGCAGTTTCTGTTGTCTCTGTTCTCACATTCTCTGTCATCCGTTATCTCTTTCAGTACCTAGCACGGTTGCTAAAGAGGATGTGTTCGAGTTAAAAGTCACAGCGGAGTTGGACGCTTTTAACGTCTTCATTTGTGATCAGAAGTGTGCTATAGCCGACATTAAAATACACGGTGAGTGATTATTCCGTGGTGTAGGTCTTTCTGTTTCTTCACATGAACATCCAGGAAAAGTGAGCGTGGGTAGCATGAATTTCTTACAGGTCATGTTGTATTGTTTATTTACACTGAAGACTAAAGCAACTTGTGTACACGTATATTTGGAAATGTTGGTAGCAAATTTATTGTAATTCTTTACTGAGTTGAGACATTCTATGTTTTAAAAAAAATTCCAGAGTATATCTGAGGCTTAATCTGTTAGTGTACTTGTATTTTCAGAGTAACTTTAAACTGAGAATTGAGTATCATGACAACAGGTTTCAAAATGTTAAAAAAAATAATTGCCTTACATCTTTGCCTGCTTGGCCTGTGCAGCAGAGGCACAGAGTTTCTGAAAGGCATCGTGGGAGCTTTTCCTCTTAGCAGCTCCACGGAAGGGTGAAGCAGCCCCCTCTTCCCACTTCTCCTTCCCCTTCCCTTTTCCCTTCCCCTTCCTATTCTCCTCCTCACTCCCCTCCCTCTTCCCCTCCCCCTATGGGATTGAATCCAGATGTGGTATTGAGCTGCTCTCAGTCTGTCTCTTAAACTTTTTATAATTGTGAGCTAGGGTCTCCTTAAGTTGCTAAATTGCCCTGGTGGGGCTTGAACTTGGGATCCCCCGACTCAGCTCCCTGGAGTTCTGGGGTTACGGGCCGCCGCCAGCAGATCTCGCGTTTGTATTTTTTTAAACTCACAACTTTTATGTGTGAGCTGCATGCAGTGGCTGGAGGTGCTGTGACCTTGGATGTTGGTGTTGTCAGTATGTCTGATGATAGCATTTATTCACTCTGCCTGTTGGGAGTATGCTACTGAACGTCAGCACTATTAAACTGACTCACGCAGGCAGAGTGAACCTTTGTAAAAGTCTGGCCTCCCGCAGGGATGGGCGCCTCGGTTTCTGTGAAGCCAAAACAGACGGATGTGTTCGCCAGACTTCAGAACATCATCGTTACAAATGCTGATTCACTGTCCATTCACAAAAAGGTAATTTAAAATCGATCACTCGCGTTCTCCTGTTCTTTGTGTTTGCGATGCTGCTTCGCTGTCCTGTGGGCGTTCGTTAGTCTCCCACGAAGCCTTCTCTACGGAGAGAGAGGAAGATGGTAACCGTGTGCTTTCGTGTCGCGTGCGCACGAAGCCTTGCGTATCCTCCTGGAAGTGCAGTGCTGGGTCAGGGTTGCCTTTAGAGAGGGTTCTTTCGGAGGTCGCCAGAAGGGGTTCTCAAGTATGTTTTAGCTGATACTGTTTAGGGTTCAGTCTGGCTGCTGCTTCTTACCGGAAGGGTTCTCTGGTGCGGACACTTAGGGTAGAGAGCAGAAGGGCCTGCGGCCCTCCCTGTGAAAGCTGGGGTCTCGTTCTTCAGGCTGTCTCCATCCTGGGAGAGGAAGTCTTCAGGTTCCAGATGACTCTCTACCCGGACGCCACGGCGGGAGAGGCCTACGCCGACGTGGCCAACGTGGATGGCAGTCTTAGTTTCAAAGTGGGCTGTATCCAGATTGTTTATGTTCATAAATTCTTCATGTCTCTTTTGGTAAGTTTGTTTTAATTATATTGATTTCTCATCGAGGCCTAAATAGTTTGCCTGTGCACGTGAACCCACAGTAGAGATCTTCCCAGAGCGCTGTTGTAGACACCCCATGCTGGCCAGGTTACCACAGTCAGAGAGACCCTTAGATGATGGTTAACTAAGTGACTTTGAAAAGTTCATTATTTTTGGGTACACAAGCTGTCATTCTCTGGCATTTTCTTAGTTCTCTACTTTACAAGTACTTTTTATTTTTTAATTTGGGACTTTGTAGTAGTACTTGCTTATGGAAATGCCCTTAAAGATGTTGAGCTAGAATAATTTTTAAAGAAAGCTCACCAGGTATCTGAAGAGCTAATATTGGAACTTACAGCTTTTACTTACCTTTGTGATCAGTAAAGCTATAGAATTCCTTTGTTAGGCTCAAGGGAGGCCTGTGCTGAGAAGCTCAGGCCTGCTCCTGCCGCCTCCTCGCAGCAGGGCTGCCCAGCAAGGCTTGGCTTACCTAGAAAGTAAGTTATTTTGGGAGAAGAGGAAGAAAATGAATCCTTTGTATTGTTAATGGATGGTCATTAAGACCATTGTCTTAAGAGTAATTGCTTCTTCATTGGGAAAAATCTCTTTTTAGTTGCAAGGAGATGAAGTCCATCCTGCTATAAAGAACGCTGGATTCTGACTCAGGACGCCAGGGCAGTAGGCAGTTAGCCATTTTTGCCCATTCTTTTTTTATAATTTTAGGGAAGGATCTACAGGGTGTTCAGGGTCTCACTACTAGATCAGACTCATAGCCATTCTCCTGTTTACAGCCTCCCAAGAGCTGGGATTTCAGGTGCGCCACCACACCCTGTCTCAGTTGCCATCTCTGTGCCCTGGGGGCTGGCTGGGCAGGCCTGGGGATCGAACTCCCGGCCCCTGCACCTACTTGCAGGCGCTTTAATCCGTTGAGCTATTTAGCCGGCCCAGTTTTTGCCTATTCTTGTATGGTATATTTTAAAACATATTCTCAGTAAAAGCTTCCACAAACTTAGTTTCTAAGAGTAAAGTTTATTCACTGTGACCTAGCGGTGCAGAATAGATCCCACTGTTGGAGAGATAAAGGAATGGGAGCATTCCTTTCATTTGTATTTGCATGTAGAATAATGAATAGTCATTAATAGAAAGGATTTTAAAAAGCCGTTAACAAAATTTTGACATAAAATTAATTGTAAAAATATATAAATGAAACTTAAAGAATCTTTCCTTCCTGGTGGTGGCTGTTGTTAATAGCTCAGAGTGTGTGTTTCTGGGCTTTATTCTTCTCCACATAGGCAATCATGAATAATCTCTTTCATGTTACCGCACTTATTTAATTGGTACTTTTGCAGTACATATTTTTGAATGTATTTTCCTTTGGAGAATAAATGTCTTTTGGGGGGAGCTCTTTCACCTTCAGTCTCATCCAACAGAATTTCCTCAACAACTTCCAAACTGCCAAGGAAGCCCTGAGCACGGCCACAGCGCAGGCTGCGGAGAGAGCCGCCTCCAGCGTGAAGGACTTGGCCCAGAAGAGCTTCCGCCTGCGCGTGGACGTGGACCTGAAGGCTCCGGTCGTCGTTATCCCTCAGTCCTCAGCCTCGCCCAACGCTGTTGTAGCGGATCTGGGCTTCGTCAGAGTGGAGAACAGCTTCAGCTTGCTTCCTGTGGAACATTACTCTCTTCCCCCCGTCACTGATGAGATGACAGTACAACTCACTGAGCTGAAGCTGTCCAGGTAAAAATACCTGCTCTAGCCGTGCAGAATATACTGGATGGAGAAGGTTTTTAAAAATTTTTTTTATAGGTTAAAATAGTGATTTGTGACTCTTATTCTTTGTTGTAATTATGAAACCTTGATGATTGTGTTTGGTCAGTTGTCAAGAGTGGTGTACTTTATAGTATGTGTATTTTGTGTTCCTAAACATAGAATGTTATTTTCCATTTTATAAAATTCATGTGCTAAAAAAAATGGCAGCTCAGTAGCTGGGCATGGTGGTCCTCTCCTGTGTCCCGGCAGCCTCAGTGCCTAGAGCAGAGTCTCTTGAGCTTCCGAGTCAGGGCCACCCTCGGGGACATGGCAAGAGCCTGTCTCAAAGTAAGGAACAAAGAGAACATGCATGGTGTGTGCGGCTTTGCTTCCAGATACGCACTTACTTAGCTTGCTCGTAGCTTGCTCCTTTTTTGTAAGTGGGAGAAAACTCCCCAGATGCAGTAGGATGTAGCGTGCTAGGTGAGGCGTTCGGAGGATGCTGAGTCCAGAAGAGCGCGTGCTGGCCTGGTAGTGGCAGGAGGGCTTCCTTCCTCGTATGGGTGGGTGCTGGCGGGACACCCACCAGCCCGAGGTGGCTGTCCAGGTGGTCGCCTTTAGACTGGGCGAGTCTTTCCGCTTGAGTCTGGAAGAGCAATAACCTGCTGCGGCCGAGCCGAGCGTCGGTCGCTTTACTTCTTTCCGCAGGGTGTAGCACTTGCTTGCGAGATACTGCGCTAGTCGCCGTATCGTGCGTTTTTTGTGAGACATAGTAAGTGATAGAGTCATAATTTCTGGAAATTACATCTTCTTGATAATGGCATGTAAGCTTCATTCTGATTTACACTGATTTATTAAAAGAAGTATGTCCTAAAAGAGTTCTGATAGTAGCTTTTAAGTGTTTTGGAGGGTGCCATGTGGCAACTTTACTCAGTGTCGGAGTCCTCATTTTAAGTGTAAATTAAAAAAAATATATATATAGGGGGCCGGGGAGATGGCTCAGTGGAATAAGCGCTTCCCTGGCAAGCACAAGGGCCTGAGTTCAATCCCCGGTTCCGCAAAAAAAAAAAAATCTATCTATCTATCTATGTATATATATAGGTATATAATTTTGTTTTTCCTCTCAGAACTACTTTGCAGGCTGACTTGCCACAGCTTGATATTGAAATTTTAAAACCAGTCAACATGCATTTGTCTATACAACGAAATTTATCAGCAACATGGTATACACAAATTCCAGGAGTAGAGATCAAAGGAAAACTCAAGCCCATGCAGGTACGTAAGTCCCGTTAGACAGGCGGGCATGGCTAGCAGACCTTCGTGGCTGGTCCTGGTTCAGCACTCCCGTAGTGAAAGGGCTGCCTTGTTAGCTGCAAATGAGACTGTCCTTCTGTTGCACTTGCATTTCATTTTAATTAGCAACATGATAAAGATAGCAAAAATTTTGAAAGAGCTGGGCATGGTGGTCCTCTCCTGTGTCCCGGCAGCCTCAGTGCCTAGAGCAGAGTCTCTTGAGCTTCCGAGTCAGGGCCACCCTCGGGGACATGGCAAGAGCCTGTCTCAAAGTAAGGAACAAAGAGAACATGCATGGTGTGTGCGGCTTTGCTTCCAGATACGCACTTACTTAGCTTGCTCGTAGCTTGCTCCTTTTTTGTAAGTGGGAGAAAACTCCCCAGATGCAGTAGGATGTAGCGTGCTAGGTGAGGCGTTCGGAGGATGCTGAGTCCAGAAGAGCGCGTGCTGGCCTGGTAGTGGCAGGAGGGCTTCCTTCCTCGTATGGGTGGGTGCTGGC
>NW_004524602.1:14104051-14104918 GCF_000260255.1 Octodon degus
TGTGTGTGTGCATGTTGCTGAGGATGTATGTGCGAGTGCTGAGACCAGATTTGTGACTGCGCCGTCTCAAATGTATGAAATTTGAGGGGACACTTACGAAAGGTAGAATACGAGGCCACGAAGAAAACGCTGCTTTGCCCGGTTTCAGCAGCCAAGTGTGTTGTTCGGCAACACCCTGTGAGACAGATACTGTTGCTCGTGTTGTAAAGCCTGCAAGACTTGGTCTGTGAAGGCCAAAGGCGTGGCAACATTTCAGCCTGAGCGTGCCGGGGCTGGAAGCAGCCTGCCTCGCTCGCCAGCCGTGCTCTTTGGTTTATTCTTTTTGTCAGACATGCTCTTTCGTAAGCTGAAGATGAAACAGGTGCTGCCTTCCTTGTGTATGTTTTTATCTCAGTAGCTGGGCATGGTGGCTCACGTTTGAGGCAACTGAGGGAGATCCCACCTTGAAATAAAACGGAGGGCCGGGAACGTCGTCCTGTGCTGGAGCACTCGACCTAGCAACACACACACAGAGTTCTTACAGAACTCTGGGGCCACCTTACGGAATGATCCTTCAGGCTTACTGAAGGTCAGTGTGTGGCACGATCCGTTGGTCGTCTTACGCATGGCAGATGGAGGCGGTGAGGCCAGCTGCCCCTCGGGCAGCAGTGATAGTTTGGTTGACATCCGAGGTAGGAAGGGACATGAGGAGCCCCCGTTAAGGAGTTCATGTTATCCCTGTTATCTGAGGACCCGGACAGACAAGGAGTCTCCCATCGTTGCCTTGTGCTGAAATATCTCCTTATTTTCATTTAGGTGAGGCACTGGGCAGGCCGAAGGGGTCTAATTTAGGAGCCACGGGTTACTGTGGCCCCAGAGGAGAAGTTA
>NW_004524602.1:14106258-14110240 GCF_000260255.1 Octodon degus
ATTCAGACTAATTGAACTTCAAAAAGCACCAAATCTTTTATATTTCAGCCATTTTTAAATGGTAGTTTGAGAATAAAGGCTTCTTTTTATTTTATTAAATAGATTCTATGAAACACAATTTCCCGTCTCATTATTTAAAATCAATAAAGTGAATAGTAGATATTTTATTGGTATGTAACTGTGTTGCTATTTCCATGGATGAAAAGAGCGGATGCCCTTTCTAGTGCCCGCTTGCAGCAAACGGCATAACCGGGTGGTTTCGATGCCTCTGTGGTGCTCTCAGGTCGCCGTGTGATTGGTGAGACTGTCAGTTAGTAATACTGTACCAAGTGAGACACACCAGGCCTGCGTTTGTACACAGCGTGTTGTCCCCCAGCCCGAGAAGCTGAAGGAGTAAATAAGATCCAGAATGTACAATAGATACTGTGAAATGGGAAGAAACTTCAACAGGAAAGAGAAACTGAGACAGGGAAAGGATGAAAGGAGGGGCGAAGGAAAGAAAAGAGGAAGTGCACGCAAGTCGCTTAGGATAATTCTGCTAATTACCATTAGTTCATTGAAAAGAAAGGTTTATGCCTGTATTGTTTGATGAGTTCTGCGTGCCTGTATCTTGTAATCTGAGCAGCTAGTTTGAAGACAACAATATGCAGTGTAACCAGTGTCACTCTTCTATAATCTTGTTTAAAATTTTGTACTATTGTTTTTTTTGTCTGTAAAAAAAAAAAAATAGTACCATCCCAACACTGCTCCTGTAGCTAGACTAGACGTGTTTTGGAATTAGACGTGTCCCAACAGATGATGGGGACATTGTGTAGGATGTTTCTGGGTTGTGAAGATAGTTGTGAGTGTCGCATAGCTCAGTGAGGCCAGAATCCCCCTCACTGGGCTCGTGCTGCCGTCCAGACGGCTGGAGAGGCGGAGCGTCTCGGTGAGGCAGGAGCCGCATGGGGGGGAATGGAGGTGACAGGAGGGCTGTCTGATCAGTGATCTCGTTAGCCCCCCTGGGGTCAGGCTTGTGCTTTTGGTTCACACTGAGGTTCATGTGGAACTTGGGGACATTTGTGAGTTCAGATGCAAGTCACAAATGTGAACAGTGGAATATAAATTATTTTTAGGAAAAGTGGGGGAAAGTGCAAGGACATTCAGTTTGGAGAAACTTTATCTGGTTAAAATTAGGGAGTTTTTCCTTTTGCAGTAATTTGTATGATTAGAAGTTCCTGTAGGATCTAAAAACAAAAAGAATTTCCTACAGAATAACAAAGAAAAACAGTCTCCAAAAGAATAGCAGAGTCCGTGTGAGGGTGAGTGAAAGCAGGCTCTGTTTTGTCTGTCCCATCTAAAGATGAGAGAAAAGACTAAATGTTGTCCAAGTTTCTTTCAGCTCAGACCTCCAAGGTTCCATCGTGTTTGAGCTCTGGTGCTGCTGCTGAGCTGTGTCCGATTCTTGACAAGGCAGGGGTGGGCACTGGAGCCAATGGAAGATTCTAAGGCGTACGCTTTGCCCGCAGGTCTTTTATTGTCTAATCTAGGGCCAAGTATTACGGCCTTCTGTCTCATAATCTGTTGAGGAGAGCTTTCAAGAGGTGGGTAAGAGTGCTTGGTGGACAGACAGCAGGGCTCTTGCTGTAGAGGACTGTGAGGGCCTTGCAGCACTCTGCAGCCCCCCTCTGCCACTGCGCCCTCTCTCATTGCTGATTCCATACATTGTCACCTAAGGTGTATGCCTTAAGGGTACTGCAGGGGGTGAGGCTAATTTAGGGTAGTTAATTGTCTCTGTTAAGACATGTGTAAAATGAATGCGCGCTTAAAAGCTTCATAATTTTAATTTTTGTGTTTCACCCACCAGAACAAGATGTGACAGACTTAAAGCCTTCTGTGGACCAGAACATCACGCTCCAGTTTGATTTTCACTTTGAGTCTCTTTCCATTATCCTTTATAACAGCGATACCAGTCAGGTACGCAGTGATGTTCTCTAGTGGAGATAAATTGTAGCTCTTCGATCGTGTACCTATTTATTGAAAATTTAATACTACCGTCTGTGTGTCGTGTAAGACAGGAGCCCCTGCCGGGCCTGCAGCCTCCTCTGGACTTGCATTACTAATCCCACTTAGCAGAGAACCCCACTTGGGGGTCTTTTCTTTCCAGCGAAAGTGGACACCAAAGTACAGTATGATCTAACTAAAGAGTAGTTAGGTCCTCCGCTGCTAATGGAGGATTTTTATATACGTGTGATTAGTTATGCGTTGCATTTTGTGGTATAGCTAAGTATATATGTGTCCGTGCTGATTTAAGAAGAGTGGCTTTGGAGCTTTAGATGATTCTGAAATTCATGACTGTCTGTAGATGTAAATAGTGACTGTGTTTCTCTTAAATAAATGTTATATGTAGTGAATTTGTATTAAGGATACTGTTAATGATAGGCACTAATGTTTCAGTGCCATTTGAGAAAGTTTTTTTTTATGATGTCCATTTTCTAGAAACTAAAAGTGCAGGTCCTCCTTTGAGCCCTTACTAAGGCACCCACCTCCTTGTGCCCTCGTTCCCTGCCATTATCTATTAGAATGTCTGAACCTATCGTGTTTCCTCCCAAAGGAAACCTAGATGGAACGTAATGCGCCCTGAACTCTAGAGGTCAAAAATGTCAGCCCTAATCAGCATGTCCTTTCCTTACCCCATTACAGAGTAATGCAGGTAGCGATGGCAGGCAAGGCGAGGACAGACTTCTGGGGTGGCGTCTCTCATCTCTACTTTTTAGGCTCATTGTTTTCTAGCCAGGTCTTGTTTTCAGGGGAGGAGGGTGGCCTCTGCGCCCCCGTGCCCAAGCGCACCGCATGTGCTCGCCATCTGCCCCCGTGGGGCAGCCTCTGCTTCTGTCTGACCGCGCCCACCCTAAGGTGCAGTGAAGCGCTTACCTGTGGCGTGATTTTGTTTGTTTCAGGCCATGGTAGTTTTACCTCTCGGAGCTTTTGCTATTTGTATGCTTTTGTCTAACTACTTTACATCCTTCACGGAAATTGGGATGCTATAAATACTAATAAAAGTTACTGTACTTCACAAGGTATTTGGTTATTTACAACTTATAGCATCTCCTGGTAATGTTCCTTTAAATGTATTTCCGTTTTATTCTTTCAACTAAGGTGTAAACTCTTGGAGATCACTGGTGAGGCTGCTTTCTTATAAAGTCCCTAGTTCTTTTTTTTTTTTTTTTTTTTTGCACTTAGTACAGGGTCTCACTATGTAGATCGGACTCATAGTGATCCTCCTGTTTTCAGCCTCCCCAGTGCTGGGATTACAGATACGTGCCACCATGCCTGGTCTCCATCAAGTCTCAGCGCGCCCCAGGGGTGGGACCAGTGCGGCACGCCCTGAGATTGAGCCCCGGCTGGGCTCCTGCACCTACCTAAGCAGGGCTTTAGTCTGCTGAGCCATCGGCTGGCTCAGAGTCTCTAGTTCTTATCACAGTTGTTTATAGAATAGCTTGTTAGTGTTTATTAGCTAAAGTGCATCGTTACTGGAAGAAATGCTAAGTAGTTGTATTTGCATCAAACTGTATCAGGTTGCTTTTTATATAATAACTATTGCTGAGGATCAGGATACATACATGCCTTTATTTGTATGTGTGTATATACTGACAGACGGTGCATACCTGCGCCCTTTATGTGCTTTCCCACCCGTACTTTGAAAATTCATGAGACTGATTTGCCTTTAAGCTCTGCATTAAGAAATACATTTAAAAGCAATTACGTAATATTTAAAGCTGAGGCCGGGGAGATGGCTCAGTGGAATAAGCACTTCCCTGGCAAGTGCAAGGGCCTGAGTTCAATCCCCGGTTCCGCAAAAAAGTTTAAAGCTAATTGATATCTTTGCTTGCAAAATGTACTGCAGGATTCCACACTTTCACTTCATGACGACAGTTTCCGTCTCGGTGAGCTCAGGCTGCACCTGATGTCCTCCGCAGGGCGGGTGCTCAAGGACGGCTCC
>NW_004524602.1:14112655-14124553 GCF_000260255.1 Octodon degus
TCGTTCTGGCTGTGTGCTCCACTTCTTTCTGCTGCAGGTGTTTACAGTTGAACCTTTTGTGTCTCTCTGGGAAGATGCTCTGCTCCTGAATCAGCTGGGTGGGTCTTGCCTCTAGCCTCTTTGCAGGGAGTTCTGCTGAAGGGTTCCCTGCTGGGCCTGCAGCCTGGGTCGAATGAGGATCCGCGGGCCTGGATCGTCTCACTCACTTGCCGGGCCTGCACTCTGGGTCTATTCAGGATCCTGCAGGCCCTTGGTCGTCTTACTCACTCACTGGGCCTGCGCTCTGGTTCTGTTCAGGATCCCGTGGGTCGTCTCACTCACTGGCCGGGCCTGCGTTGTGGGTCTATTCAGGATCCCATGGGCCCCGGGTCCAGTATTTTTTTACTTGGTGGTTTTCTTTGCAGAAAAACTGTATTGCTATTTACTCTTGTATTTTGTTGACTGCAGATTGGATAGTCCTAAACCCTTTATTTTCTTGAGAAATAAATGAGGAAGGACTGCTACCACACATCAACTATTTTCTCGTTGGGATCTCATGCCTGGGGATGTGCCCACGGCTCTCCACAGGGTGATAAGTGCTGTAATCTGTTCACTAGCTGGTCATCGCAACGCAGATGAGGGTGTGTAGGGACCGTCGTTGCAGACTCCTGACGAACGTGCTGGCTTGAGCCGCAGGGCTATGCTTGGGATTCAGCGTGGAGGAGGGATTCTGGAGAGAGGTTCTTTAGGGAGATACGCTTCGTTCCTTTAGTAAAGGAGTATGAGGAGGCTGTCGTACATATTGTGGGCCACGTTGGTATGTTTTGATATTTAAGTCATTTGCAGTAATGATTGTGATTTCTTTAGTATTGAATTGTAATTATAAAATATAATTGCTTAATCTTTTGAACCTTACTTAAGAATTGGGGGAATCATGTCTTGGTTGTCACTGGTTTATTATTTCCAGTTAACGCTGTCATATTTTCTATTCAGATAAAAACTAAATGGTCAAAGAAAGATTATTAAAATTCATAGGAGAACTTTCATCATTTTTATATTTAGCAGGAATAAAATAGTGAGTGATATGTGTACATATTTTTTAGGATGATCGACCGAAAGAATGACCGAGATAACAACAGTTCTATGATTGATATAAGTTACAAACAAGACAAAAACGGAAGTCTAATTGATGCTGTTCTTGACAAGCTGTACGTGTGTGCCAGTGTGGAGTTTTTGATGACTGTGGCAGATTTCTTCATGAACGCAGTGCCTCAGAGCCCAGAAAATACGGCAAAAGAAACACAGATTCCATCTAGACAGAGTCCCGCCGGGAGAGTCAAGGCAGAGAAAGGTCAGCAGGAGTTGTCTGTCGTGGAAGACAGCTTGTTGGGTATTTTAACGCAAATTATAAGCAGGAGGAAAGAGAAGTATAGGATGTGAAAAAATGAAATTAGGCTTTTAGATTTAAACGTATTTTTTGTAACCGTGTTAGTGTTTTTAAGCGAGAGCTGTGGAAAGACACACCATGAGGGGCAGGAGACTGTCCTGGGGCCAGCTGTGCCACTTGTGTTCTTTACTCATCTGGAAGTAGAATAGATTGGGGCCGGTGGTTAGAGGACTGTTATGGGGAGGGCTCTTTTAGAAAGAAGTATTTTGGATTCTGTCATCTTGAAGAGCACGTGGAGAACTACAAGGGAAGATGAGGATGTCACAGGAGTCCTTAGACTAAGCTCAGCCCTGGCCTGGGTGTGTGCACGCTGGCGCCTCTGAGCCCTGCCCTGCAGTTTTGTGTCCCAGCTGTGTAAACAGATTCAATACAGATAATAGGACTCTTGATTCTGGACCTTGGGTAAAGCCAAAGCAAACAAATGAGAACAGCTCCTCAAATTCGCTAGGGCGTTTCCCTGTCTTCCTGGCATGGCTCTCTTGGCCCCTGTGTCATGGAATCATGCGTTCTTACGTGTGGCTACCAGTGCACACCTTGATTGTGATCGGAAGAACTTCAGAACAGCACTGTTTCAGAGAAAATCAGAAATCCAAGTGGGACAATCTTTTTGGGCAGGTTTTAGATTGCATTTTCTCGCACAATTAGCGTTTATTAAATAATCATTTAATTATTAGCGTTAATCAGCCAACTCATAATTTTAGTAATTTCACCATACCTATCATATCAGAATACTGGGCACTGTTTAGTGAGTTGTTGATAATATTGTAGTCACATAAAATTTACTTTAAAATTTTCCTGGCCCATTTTTGTCTCTCCAGATGATTCTGCAAGACGAAACGTGACATTGAAAGCCATGATCACTGACCCGGAAGTGGTGTTTGTAGCCAACCTGAGCAGGGCTGATGCCCCTGCGCTGACAGCCTCCTTCCAGTGCAACCTCTCTGTGTCGGCCTCCGGGCTCGAGCAGATGATGGAAGCTTCCGTGAGAGACCTGAAAGTGCTTGCCTGCCCTTTCCTCAGAGAGAAGAGAGGGAAAACTGTTACCACGGTAAGAACTGCCCTGCAGAGCGGCAGAGACGCCTTGGAGCTGCGAGCTCGGTGGGACTCGGGGATTACTCACGCTGGGCTTTGCAGACAAGGGTGTCGAGTTCTGCAGGGGTCACCTGCAGCAGTCATTGCTGTTCATGACAGGACTAGGGACTGCCTCCAGGCTGGTTTCTTTTTATTTTTTGTCTTCTGTTGAATTTTAGTACAGGGTCATTATTTTTTAGCTATTTCTTTTGTTCACTATAGTGTATACCCAGTGAGAGAATAAGTGAATACTTAAGTTTGGAAAGAAAAATACTCACACGGAGTCATCACAAAGGCCCTCCGGTGGTACCAAGGCCGGTCATCAGGAGACATTCATTTTCCCTAACCTTACCGTCGTTGTTAGCTCATGCTTTAAATACACCCACGAGTGTATTTTGTAGAGCATATCTTTGAAAAAAAATCACAAAAAGAAACCCTTGAAAGTTCTGAATGTAGAAGTGTGTGATTAGCTCAGAATTTGGAGTGCCGGGCTTCCTCGGAGCTGCTTGAAGCCCTTCAGCAGTGCCGGTGGGCTTGTGGCTCAGAAGCACCTTCCCAAGCAGCTCTCGGTGTGCTTTTAGCAGTGCTTTCTAGTTCAAAATCCAGGTGAAGTGAGATGCGGTTTGCGTAGGTGCGTGCTACATACCAGTGAAATTGTGGCTTTCGTTTGCTTGTGTAGGTCTTACAGCCTTGCTCTTTATTTATGGAAAAATGTGCCTGGGCCTCAGGAAAGCAGAATATCAACGTGACAGTTAAAGAATTTATTATTAAGGTGAGTGCCTGCCAGATTCTTTGTGTGCAGATTCTGAAAACAGGAGCCCAACGTTGCTGCAAGGCCCATGTTTGGTGATCAGATCATCTCCAGGATTAACACATGTTTTCTTTAGTGTGAATGTTCCTGTTTTCTTCAAAAGACTACTTTTTTAATACCTACGAATGGTAGGAGTAGTTTTTCTCTGTTATATCTGCATGTGTCTATGTTGGAGGGGAAAGAAGAGGTAGAGGAAGGAGGGGTAGAGATGTGTTTGCTGTTGTTATATTTGTCATTTTTTGTTTAATGTATAGTTTGATTTTGTCTTGATAAGTATGTGATTAAATACTTTATTTAGCTTATAATATTTGTAGTGATGAATGTTGGAAATAAATTAGTGTTTGCTTTTTTTTTTTTTTTTTTTTTTTTTTTTTTTTTTTTTTTTTTTTTTTTTGTGGAACCAGGGATTGAACTCAGGCCCTTGAGCTTGCCAGGCAAGTACTTATTCTACTGAGCTGTCTCCCTGGCCCTAATGTTTGCTTTTTAAAGGATCTTTTACATTTAAAATATTGAAGAATAGTCTGTGCTGTTCTCCAGTGTCTTTCAAATCTTTAGAATTACTTTATTCCTGGGTATAAATAGGAAGTACAGGATACTTTCTTAAATCCATTTAGCTCTCTTTTGGAAGATACAGCAATGAGATGGTTAATTCCCCAGTAATGTACAATGTAAATGATGGTAACTTATAGGCTAGTGACCAGTAGTGATTGAACTAAGGCTTAAGGTAATTTCATTTGAATCATTTTCAATAACAGTGTAGTTTTGCTCAGTTTAAAATAATACTAGTTAAAGCCAGACATGGTGGTGTGTGCCTGTAACCTCAGTGTTCTGGAGGTTGAGACAGGTAGATCGCTGAGAGTTTGAGGCCAGCCTGAACAAAGTGAAACCCTGTCTTAGGAAATAAGCAACAAAAATATAGTGGATTCACTTAGATTGTGTTTTGCTAATGCATTTTCTTTCTTTCTTTGTGTGTGTATGTGTGTGTGTGTAGTAGCATAATGAATGGGGAGAAAAATGCGTTTGCATGTATTTTCTCTGACGTTAGGCTAAGTGTTAAGAGGACCTCTCCTTTTTTTGTATAAAACCTTTTTGAAGTCTTATTACACATTAAAAGATACCCTGCTTATGGCATTGGCAATATGCAGTCACTGCCTTCAGAAACGTAATGACCCACGGGGAAAGAAGCAGATCAGCATCTGCGCTTGGAATGCTAGAGGCAAGTGCAGGTGCTGCTGGGAGCACAACCGGGGCTGTTGCTTCTGACCGGGACGCAGGAGGAGCTGTCTGGCAGTGAGACAGTTGGTGGAGTGAGGGATTCACAGTCGATGGAGCTTAAATAGATGGAGAGGACAGGAGAGACTCGCCAGACAACTGGCCCTGAGCGCAAAGGCAGAAGCTTGAGAATGTTCTTGAAGAACTGAGAGGGTGGTCCCTGGTGGCCAAATGCGGTGAGTTGTAGGTCTGGGAACATTAGTTATAGGTGACATTAATAATAGTAGGAGAGAGGATTCTGGTAACAGGCAAGTCAGGAAAACAGCGTGTGCCACATCTTCTTGTGATGTAGTTGTTCCTGTTGTAGTGTGTTAGTGAAGTAAGGGTTGTGCGAAGTCAACAATGAAGCATCCTTCCCACGTCTTTAGCGCAGCATTTCTCCAACTTGGGAGCATCCTTGCTAGCTGATTAGCGAGGACTATCTCACAAGGCGCTCTGGGCATCTGAGGGTGTGAAGAAGAGTGCCGGCCGGGCACAGAAAGTGCTCAGCAGGCGCTGCTGAGTGTCACTCTGTGGTGGTGGCTGGGCCTGGGCGTGACCCCCAGCACCACAAAAAAATGAAGAATCAGTTAGGCAAAGATGTGGTCAGTGTCAAGACTAAAGTACAGCGATAGAGGTGAGAAAGTGAGCAAAGACACCCCCAGAGACGACCCGGAGCAGGGTCCTCAGGCCTTGGTCAAGCCCGGGCTTCCTGGAGCACTGCCGGCCTCTCACTATCCGGAAGACAAATGCAGACATCTGTGTGCACCTCCACGTGGCTCACCTGTCTGGTTACAGCTCTGCATTTTCGCGTTGACACTGCTTCGCTCTGAGTTGTTCAGCTTGGCTGTTGGGTCTTGATTATTGTCATGGAACGTTAATTCAGGGACTGTGAGCAGGAGTTGGTGTTGTGTGCTTAGTAGACATCCCACTGGAATGCCTGTTTTCCTTAGTTCAAATTTAATTTGTCATTTTTGGAAGTGTTGATGTGTATTTGAGTTTGCATCTGGGAAAGGATTTTTTCCTAAACTTTTCTCTGCTTTGATTTGTAAAGATCTCACCCATCATTCTGAATACAGTGATGACAATCATGGCTGCTATGTCTCCAAAGACCAAAGAGGACGACTCAGAAGATGCATCCAAGGAAATGGAAAGTCTTTGGGCTGTCAAGTCTATTGATGATTGTAACTCTTGGTTTCTTGGTGTTGACATGGCAACTGAAGCAACAGAAAATTTCAGGGAGATGGACCATCCATCGACAGAGGAAAACTGTGCTGTTACTGTGGAGTCGGTCCAGGTCACGCTGGAGTGTGGCCTTGGGCATCGAACCGTGCCCTTATTATTGGCAGAGTCTAAGTTTTCGGGCAGTGTTAAAAATTGGACTTCTCTATTGGCTGGGACTGCAGACATGACCCTACAGGTATGGAGACGCCCTGAGGGCTGCCAGGTGCACTACTTGGAGGCAGAACCGCAGCGTTGACGCTGTGTAGGTTTTGTTTGTTCTGTTCTGTTCTGGCTTGGTTTGCTTATGCATGGCTGGGTTAGATAATAATATGAATAGATGAATATTCTAACACTCCGTTTTGCATGTATATGTGTGGTCACTGTTTTTAAGAAATCTTGTGCTAAATAGTTTATGACAAGAAAGTAAGGTGCTAATAGGAAGTGCATTCTGTTTACGTGTGCTTTTCGCATCTGGAAGAGCCTGTTGGCAGGCGTGTTACAGAACTCCTTTCTGCTGGCTAGAGAATTGTGTAGTGGAAGCTGAAAGACCGACCTTTTGTAACTCTGTGCCCTTCCAGGTTCACTACTATAATGAGAGCCACGCCGTGTGGGAGCCGCTGATCGAGCGAGTGGAGGGGAAGAGGCCGTGGAGTCTGGAGCTTGAGGTAAGCACAGACTAAGGTGCTCTTGCGCGGTCGTTGACGCTTCCTGCGCGGTCACGGTCAGGGTGCGGGCCAGCACCTGGAGCCCTGGGGGGCACCGCGAGCTCTCGCATCCTTTTGTGTGTACATGCAGACGTTACGTCTTGTAGTTATTTTCGTCCTCTTGGGAATGTGCGGTGTTCCCAGGAGACTCCGGGAGCGGGACTCTGCAGTGCCTTGTGGAGCAGAGCTGAGAACTCCCCTGTCTTCTCTTCAGCCTGCACTAAGAGGATTTATTCATGTCCCTCATTTCACTGCTGACAGTTTATAATTTTCATTAAAATGTTTTTTATATTAGCATATAGCTTAGATGAACATTAGAGTTTTCCCCAGTTTTCACTTTAAATAGAGTGTGTGTTGGCACATGCCTGAAGCTTACGTAAATGAAGCTCTCTGAGATAGTGATTTTTAAGAGTAAGACTGAAAGTCTTAAGAATTGCTACTAACTCATGAGCTCGCTCGTCTCGTCTCTCCTTGGTGCTCTTGCGAGGGCTTCCAGCCCCGGAATATCCCATGTGGGTGCCCTCACGGAGTTGTTGCACATTGGTGCTGACAAAGGAATGTGTTTGTTCAAAGGGAGAAGTCACCTAATGTGTGTCTCGTGGCCTCTGAAATAGAACTAGTACTTCTGGCTCCCTCCCTGGATAAGGAGGCTAGCCAGAAATTGTTTACATGAATGCGGTATTGCAGTAGACAGAAGCTGCTGCTGGTCGAAACCTTGTGATGCTACTGAGCTATAGGCATGACTGGTAAAAAGTAGGAGACGAGAAGCTGTCCTTTCCAGGCAGTACCTCCATAGGGACGGATTTAGACCTTAGGGCCTTCTTCAGTTACTAACAACTCACGGCTACTAGCGAGTCAGCGCTGAGTGCCTGCAAAGGTGTGGGGTGGATGCTGTGCCGGGGGCCGAGTGCAGCTCACAGCATGGGGAGGGCTGCGCAAGGGGTGGGGTGCAGCTCACAGCATCTGGGGGCACTGCAGGGAGACGCAGCTCACAGCATCTGGGGGCACTGCAGGGGGTGGAGCACAACGCACAGCATCTCCTCGCGGGGAGGAGGGACACTGCACGGGGCTGGGCGCAGCTCACAGCATCTCTGGGGGTGGGCGCTGCGCTGGAGGTGGGGCGCAGGGGGTGGGGCGCAGCTCACAGCATGGGGGGGATGCTGCACAGGGGGTGGGGCACAGCCCGCAGCATCTGGGGGGGGCGGGACACTCAGGGGCGGCGCGCAGCTCACAGCATCTGGGGGGGGTACTTAAGGGCCCGGCGCTCCTCCATAATGCGGTAAAGGGATGCTCTGCATATTTTGAAATGATACTTTTGAGGAGCCTTACTATAAAGCAGCCAGTTTGGGAGAATCCATCACTCCTGACTTTTATGTTTGTTATTAACTGACTGAGGAATTTTTATGTTATTTGTCTTTGTAGGTAAAGAAGAACCCGATCCAAGATAAAAGTTTGATACCAGGAGATGATTTTATTCCTGAGCCCAAAATGGCAGTTTATATTTCTTCAGCAGATACAATGAATATAACAATATCTAAAACTTGTCTTAATGTTTTCAACAATTTAGCAAAGGTATGTTTGGCTCTTACTTGGAATATTTCAAGTAAGAATTTAAGAATGAAATGTGCTGTATGCATGCTTTTGTCATAAAAAATAGTTTCTGAATTGCAATCGTGGTAAAATGTTTGAAAGGAATGTCCACTTCGTAAACACTTCATGGCGATGCTTTGTTTTTCAGGGTTTTTCAGAGGGTACCGCTTCTACTTTTGACTACTCTTTAAAAGACAGGGCTCCGTTCACGGTCATGAATGCTGTGGGTGTGCCCGTTACGGTGCAGCCCAGCTGCAACCTCAGGGTCCTGGGCTCCCCAGGGAAGAGTGGCATTTACAGCGTGGATGCCGCCCAGAGCCTGGAGCTGGACTATGCTGGCGCGGAGCCGTCGCCGCACGGGAAGCTGTCTGCGCTGAGCCGCCAGGAGAGCGCCTTCTTCACGCTGACCTTCGGTACGCTTGTTTCTCCTCAGGAGCATCTGAGCAATTGTTGTGGCTTATTTTTGATAAAATATGGAAAAATACTTTGCTGCATACATATTAGGAAAAAACACTTCTAAAGACTTGGATTAAATAGTTGGTACTTGTTTCTTGTTTTCTTCTAACCTTGAGAAAATTAAGCCTGATTGCGAGGTGTCTTACAAAAAGGAACCTTAGACAAATGGGTTATATCCGTACTTAGCCCGTTACATTACGTGGTGTGCCTTAAAAGGGTGAAAGTCCAGGAAGGAGAGGAAAGACTGTAGTCAGAAGTCCCGCAATGTCGGACGTGATAACTATTTCAAGGAAGATTTTTTTTTTTTTAATGGAACCGGGGATTGAACTCAGGCCCTTGCGCTTGCCAGGGAAGTACTTAATCTACTGAGCCATCTCCCTGGCCCCCAAAAGATTGTTGTTATGTATATAATTAAGAGATTAATAAGAAATCAGTTGCATTTTGCTTGTTTTCATATATTTAAGCTGAATACCTCAATTTATCTTGGGTCAGAAGTTTTATTTCAGTAATTTTTTTCTTTTCATTAATTATTATTATTTTTTTAAAACCTTGTATTTTAGAAAAGCATTTTATGGTGATTATTTCCAAGCATAAGGAGAAAAATATTCTTGTCTGAATTCTGTCAGGATAGTTATTCTGAAATACAGAAACATTGATAAGTAAATGCTGAGAGTGTCTTCACTTGTGCTCTGCCTCAGTGCCACACGGGTATACAGAGGTGGCCAATGTCCCCGTTGCCAGGCCTGGACGGCGGCTGTACAGTGTGCGGAATCCCAATGCCGATTGTTCTGATGCGGTCTTGGTGCAGATTGACGCCACGGAAGGGAATAAAGTCATCACTCTCCGTTCTCCTCTGCAGGTAAGTCTTGAAAGTGAGGTGAAGCCGTTCAGTCGCACTCATTTTGGAATGTAGTAACACTTTGTCATATCAATGAGCTGATGTAATGTGTACGCCCTAATTTGCTTTTGAAATAGTGTTTAAGTGTTTGATAAAATTTTTTAAATTTAAAGCCCATTTTAATATCTCTTTAAAATTAATGAACTTTTTTGCGTATTTCTTTTAAGAATTGATGAAAAATTGTAATTCAAGTTGGCTGTCAAAATAGGATCCATTCTCATTGTGTGTGACTTGGGGATGTATTTTTGAGCATGTAACAAGTACTGTTAGAATGAACTATTTTCCTGAAAACAGTTCCAGCATTTTAGTGGTATAAATGTTTCCTTTTCTACTGCTAAGGCTTTGCATACATTTTTTCTTTCTTGGATACTACTTTAGGTTTCAGGATATGATCAACAAAAGAACATTCCTTCCTACCTATGGTCTAAGATGAAAAACGGAGTGCTCTGCTATTTCTGTCTCTTGGTTTGTTAGCGAGCCTCATGTGTTCTGTACCGTGCCCAGAAGGGCGAGCTGTCGCGCTCATCCTCGGCTGTCCTCTTGTTTAAGCATTAGCAGCAATCGTAATGGAGAGTGTCGCTGAATCTTCAAAGAACAATACTGTTTGGGTGATCGCGTTACAGACTAAGATGAGCATTGGTAGGCGGTGTACAGATTATGTGAATATCTGAATTGAAACTGCTGGTTAAAGTTGTCTTAATACGTATGTAGCCTTTACATGTCCTGAAGTGTTCAGGTGCCTAGGGAAGCACCTTCCAATATTGGGCTTGCGCCACGTTAGAGATAAAAGTAGTTGTGTACAACTAATCATTTTACTTTTAATTTACATATGTTTATAAAAGTAATTATATGCATTTTTGTCCAACAGATTAAAAACCACTTCTCCATTGCATTTATTATCTATAAATTTGTGAAGAACGTTAAGCTGTTGGAGCGCATTGGAATAGTCAAACCTGAAGAAGAATTCCATGTCCCTTTAGATTCGTACAGGTAGATATGTCTTTAAATATACTAAGTTTTTAAAAATTCTCCATATGCATTTTACTTTTATGAGTTGGAGATTAGCTATCTGGAAAATATAAACTTCCTATAATTTTTTTTTTTTTTGCGGAACCGGAGATTGAACTCAGATCCTTGCGTTTGCCAGTCAAGCGCTTATCTTACTGAGCCATCTCCCCAGCCCCTATAATTATTATTTAAAATCATATAAAAGCATTTTGAAGACAGTTCATTCTGTAGAAAAATTGTTTATATGCTTTATCAAATGAAAAAGCTTTTGATGGCTTAGACTTACCCGAAGTCTGTGTTTAATAGAGTGTCTTATATGTGAAATGAAAGCATTTTTAAGTCTCCTTTGTTTATAGGTTTGTTTTTTTCCCTCAGAATGTTCTTATGGGAGTTGTTAGCTATGAGACCTTTTTTTGTTATCCAGAGAATACAAAATAGTTAAAAAAAAATACTCAGAAATGATACCGAATGCCTCGAACAAAACGATAGGCATTCGACAGTGGTTGCTGCATTGCGTAATGTCGTCCTCGGGTTAGTTGCTCGGACTTCCAGCTGCGGGACCGTGCGCTGCTCGGCCTCCGGGAGCCAGGGCTTCCCCACCTGTGAAGCGAGCCAGTCGCTGCCTGCTGGGAGGCGCCTGAAGGCTTACGAAGTCCCTTCTCACGCTCCCCGCGGTCCGACCTACGGGCGGGTCTCTCCTTCTGCAGGTGCCAGCTGTTCATTCAGCCGGCCGGTGGCCTAGAGGGTCAGTACACCGCCTCCACCACCTATATCCCCTGGAGGGAGGAGCTGCACAGAAGCAGCCGCGTGAGTGGCAGGCTGCAGTGTCCCTCGGCGCAGCGCAGCTCCCTGCCACTTGTCGTGAACACGGTGGCCGTGCCCGACACGCTCAGCCACGTCAGCGCCCACGGGGAGGAGTGGAACCCAGCCTACGTCGTGCACCTCCACCCCTCGCTCACACTGCGGAACCTTCTCCCGTATTCTCTCAGATACTTACTTGAGGTGTGTCTCTTGTTTGGGTTTGGATTTCAGTGTTCCACAAAGTGAATTCTAGTTTGTTTTAGGGTATTTTAGTCGAAGTTGTGTTTTATGTAGCATCCTTGACACGTTTAATGTTGTTAATGAAAGCACGACTTGAAATAGCATGTGTTTGTGTCAGCACTCTCTTTGGTTGGACGTGTTTAGTCCTACAGAAGCTGTGACTGGTGACCCCTCTTTGCTAGTGAGGAAACAGTCCTGCGGAGGTGAGTGGCAGGCCTGACCTCAGCTGGCTGGGGAGAGCGGGGGCTCAGCGGGCCAGGGGGGAGCGGGGCTCAGTGGGCCAGGGGGAGCAGGGGCCCAGCGGGCCAGGGGGAGCAGGGGCCCAGCGGGCCAGGGGGGAGCTGGGGCTCAGTGGGCCAGCGGGGAGCTGGGGCTCAGCGGGCCAGGGGGAGCTGGGGCTCAGCGGGCCAGGGGGAGC
>NW_004524602.1:14125017-14129884 GCF_000260255.1 Octodon degus
CCAGCGGGCCAGGGGGAGCAGAGGCTCAGCCGGCCAGGGGGGAGCCGGGGCTTATCCTGCCTGCTAAGGCTCCTTGTCTCAGCCACTCTTCTCTGTTGCATCTGCTATGATTTAAGAGCCATTATCACTCCTTTATTGATTTAAGTAAAATTTTATTATTTACAAAGTAGAAGGAAATCAGGTGAGAATAGTTCACCATAAAGATGTAGTTTTAAATAAGTCGGGATTGCGCTTTGTAACAAAGCCCAGGCTGGCCTCGAACTGATCCTCCTGCCTCAGCCTCCCAAGTGCTGGGATTACATGCAGTTTTTATTCTGAAGTTAAAACACTGCTGACTTCTGCTGGTCTATTGAAAGGAGCAGTTAAATGCTTAAAATGTTTTTCTTTTTAATTTCTTATAGCTTTTTAAAAACCAGTTTTGCATGTTCATAACTGGTAATCTAAACAACTGATTTGAAGATAACATTATGTAGTACAACCATTGTCAAATTCCTGTCCTGTTTTTTTTTTTTTTAACATTTTGTATTCTTTTTAAAAAATAATACAAAAATTGTTTAGTCCAAGGTTTCTGTTAAAAATAAAAAAGAAGTACTGTCTTAGGGAATAATAAGCAACATTTCATCGCAGTGGTATGTGGTGAATCCTTTAAAGTTTCTTCATGCTGTGTTATTTTAAGATTCAGAAGTCTTAGAAACTGGAATAGCAGGGCTGAAGGGTAGCTCTGCAGTGGAGCCTTCACTTCGCATGTGTGAGGCCTTGGTACACCTAGCGTGGGCCCCCCCCAAACCTGTGGCCTACGGTAATATTGTCCTTTGTCCGATCATGAGCTATTTCTGAGTTGTGCTGACAAACATTAATTATATCAACCAAATAAAGAAGGCTTTAGTAAAGGAGCCTGTTGTAGATACTGCTATTATATATTTAACAAATCACCCACCTTGGTTAGAGAGCTGGTTGGAGTAGCAGAGTCTGCCTCCTCGTGTAGTGCCCGCACGCGGGAGCTGTTAGGTGCAGTGTGTGAATCGCAGCAGACTCCCAGATGGGGTGGCTCGGTGGCTCCCTGAGTAACACCACTGGCGGACGGCAGCCAGGTTCCTCAGTGGATCCAGCTGTAGGTTCTGGGCGTACATACAGTCTTTTTCTCCAAACTGGTTGCTGTTGGCCTGCTAATGGGCCTCTGTGGCCCTGGCATGTGGATTTTTTTTTTTGTCCTCAGTAATTACTGGTACTCCTAAGATGTAAATACGGCACTTCATGGAAGGCTTGGTGGCTAGCCTGCCTCACAGGTTACTGAGCTTCTGTGCAGAATGCAGGCTTTATATTCCAAAGGTTTTGCTAAGCAGTCTTGTTTGTGTGTGTGTTTAGGGCACAGCAGACGCTCATGAGCTCGCAGAAGGCAGTGCCGCGGACGTCCTGCATTCCCGAGTCGGTGGCGAAGTCATGGAGCTGGTCCTGGTGAAGTACATGGGCAGAGACTGGACCGGGCATGTGGGCGTCTGCGACACGCTGCCCGAGTTCTTCCTCGTGTGCTTTTCTTCCAACTCCACGGAAGGGATGACAGTGGACCTGTCTGTGCACGTCCAGCGAAGCGGCAGCCGGCTGGTGCTGTCCGTCTTCAGTCCCTACTGGCTCATCAACAAGACTTCTCGGGTTCTGCAGTATCGTTCGGAAGACAGTCATGTAAAGCACCCTGCTGATTTCAGGGACATTGTTTTATTCTCTTTCAAGAAGAAGAACATTTTTAGTAAAAATAAGGTATGTTTTATTCACAGAACCAGTTAAAATAGGTGACTTTCTAACCCGGAACCTGGGAGGGTTTGCAGTCAGGCCTGCTGGCCTGTTTGCCCCGTGCCTGTGTGTGAGTGAAGTCCCAGGAGACCTCAGGGCTGTAAGTCAGGGGGTGGGACAGGGCCGCTCTTTCTCCAGTGCATGCGGCATTCCTTCTGTCCTCAACCTTGTGTCAGGCGGGACAGACCTGGCTTTGTCTAGCCGGCAGCAGTGATGCGGGCATGAAGCGCACGCCAGGCCTTTGGCCAGCCGATGCTCACGCCTGCTTTCTTGTGTCCTCGTCCCTTTTTTCGTTCAGACTTTCCTCCCCTGGGCGCACTCGACCACATGTTGCCCGTAGATTTTTGCATGTGCTGCGCCCTTGGCCTGGAGGACCACTTCCCCTACTCGTGCTCCATTTTCCTTCCCTTTCCTGTTCCCTGCTGTTTGTTCATTAGTGTTCTGCTGAGGCCTGGTATGTGTGAAGATTTTACAGTCATTTAAAATGAGTCTAGATGCTCGTTCTTATCCTCTGGAGAACAGTGGATCTCAAATTTCATTGATGGTAGAGTCACCAACAAGCCATTAAAGCGTTTGCATCTTTGTCCCTGCTGAGTTGGACCCAGGAGGTCCAGGCCGGCCTGGGAATCTGCATGTAACATACGCCAGTGGTCTGAGACCACTTCGAGAGCTGCTGTCTTAGAGTGTGGACTGCACGTGATGCTGTGAGCACCTGCTGTCTGCTTACCTTTGAGTTTTTAAAAATCGAGTCGTGGGTAGTGGTCAGGGGCACACGAGTACGGGCGGGTCTCTTTCACAAGACCTCTTCTAAAATCCAGAGCCAAGCAAAGCGGCTGCTGCTTCTTGTTTTGGTAGCATTCTCACCTCGTGTGTGTGTCCAGTCCCACTGCGTCTTGTGTTGTAATCGTCAGTGTAAGTTCTCTGTTCTGTTGGCTTCCCTGCTCCCTGAGGCCGGAGCTGTGTCCTGCTGTTCTCTGTTCTGCTTCTCACGGTGCTGTGTACTTAGCACCTGCTGAGTAATGCCAACGGGATACACGTGCTGTGTGCTAACGCTGTGCGGGGCTCGTTGATCTACTTCATAGCTCTAACGTTGGACAGTGTCATTTTTGCATTACATTTATGAGAAACATCGGTGCTCAGCTGTAAATTCACCATGCTCACTGCTTGGGAGATGGAAAGGTCAGAGCTGTGCTTGTTATGTTGGCCTCTACAATTTTCTGTGGTTCTGTTGTATATTTGCAAATATGACTGTGATAACATTGTTGTATGTGTCTTGTACTACTAAAATTTCTAGCAAGTAGTCTAGCAATTTTCTACCTTTCTATCAGATAAATCAAGTTAATATTACCTTATAGGTTTCTTATATTATGGTATGTGTTGTCTTCTACAGGTGCAACTAAAAATTTCAACTAGCGCTTGGTCCAGTAGCTTCTCATTGGACACTGTGGGAAGTTACGGGTGTGTGAAATGTCCTGCCAACAACATGGAATTCCTGGTGAGGACCCGCTGCTTACTTCCCGTCAGCTCCATGCCCCTTCTCTGCAGTCAGTGTGTATCTGGCTCCTAGAGACCTAACAGAAATTTTAATTCAACCTAGTGTGCAGAGGGCTGCCTCTACGTATTTCTATGACTGCTTTTTACCAGCAGAACTTGAATTTGTTCAAATGAGTAACTTCGTAAATATTCACAGTACACTTGGTTTTCTTTCCATATGCACCTTGCCGTGGTGGGTAGCTTCATTTTTACCTCCTGGAAATTTAAATGGTATAGTACCAGCTGAGCTGATCTGTTACTACAAAAATTTTGTTTGTTGATGACAAATAGTGAAGCAGCAAAACTGGAGCATCTTTACTAAATATAAAGCAGTTTTTTTTTAATATTGCAAAGGGAAGAATGCCAGAGAGATTAAATTAGTCTCTGAAAAGTAGCACAGATTACTGAATGATATTTTTAAACTGGTTTCTGATAGAGCCAAATGAAGGAGCCTTATTTTTTCTCCTAGAAAATAACGGAATATAGTTTGTTAGCTTAAGAATTCTCCCTCTAAGGTACTGTAAGACGTTCACGTGTGTGGGGGGAGCTCTGTGCGTTTCCTGAGCCCGAGCAGCGTGCTGACAGGCGCGCCCCTTCTCCCTGCAGGTCGGCGTGAGCATCAGAATGAGCAGCTTCAACCTCTCGCGGGTCGTCACCCTGACTCCCTTCTGCACGATCGCGAACAAGTCCTCGCTGGAGCTGGAGGTCGGCGAGCTCGCCCCCGACGGCTCTGTGCCCGCCAGCAGATGGAGCTACGTTGCTTCTTCAGAGGTGATGTGTTCTTTAATTAGGTCTAATTCCTAAAATATCAAAGAAACGTGTTTTTAAAAAATTGGTACATCTTAATATTTTTGTCCCCTTTTCTGTCTTTAGTCCCTGACATATAAATAAGAACTATCTATACTTCTTTGTCTTATGTTGCCATTTTTGTGTTAAAGTAGGGCAGCTGTGTTTTGTTAAAAAATGTATTTAGTACACGGTCTACAGGGTGTACAAGGTCTTACTACACAGATTGGACTAGTAGTGATTCTCCTGTTTGCAGCCTCCCAAGCCCTGGGATTACAGATGTGCCACCACACCCAGTCTCAATCACCGGCTCAGTGTGCCCTGGGGTGGGGCCGGCATGGCAGTGCAGGGATTGAATCTCCATGCCCTGCGTCTGCTTAAGCAGGCGCTTTAATCTGCTGAGCTATTTGGCTGGCCCTTTAGGCATCTGGTTTTGAAAGATTTTTCTTTTACCCTATAAGCATGTGGTTTTTTTCTTTTTTTTTTTAAAGGAGCACTGTTGCTAATCTGTACCCACCACTAGCCCAGTCTAGATGATTAGCAGTTGGCTGGTTCTCCCATACGTAGAGCATGCGCACTACTTCCTGTGGAAAGCACTGTAGAAGCCCTGGGCCACATGCTGCCGTGACGTCAGCGTGATGTTGGCGAGCATACAGAGGCCCTGGGCCGCGTGCTTCCGTGACGTCAGCGTGATGTTGGCGAGCACGCAGAGGCCCTGGGCCGCGTGCTGCCGTGACGTCAGCGTGATGTTGGCGAGCAC
>NW_004524602.1:14130114-14138116 GCF_000260255.1 Octodon degus
TGGGCCGCGTGCTGCCGTGACGTCAGCATGGTGTTGGAGTGCTGCCGTGACGTCAGCATGGTGTTGGAGAGCACGCAGAGGCCCTGGGCCGCGTGCTGCCGTGACATCAGCGTGATGTTGCGGAGCTGAAGAAACTCACCTTGTTGGCAATGCCAAGTGTGCATGAGTCAGTGCATGCAGGGTCAGATAGGTGTGCAAAATTGTAGGCGACTGTCAAATTTATTACGAATAGGTAAGCTAGAAATTTTGCATATTTAACTAAAATTGACTAGTGAAATCCAACCCTCTCACTTTACAGAAAGGGAATCTGCAGTTTAGGCTTCCAGGGCCAGCAGGGTCATTGACAGTTGACTTGGTGGATGTTGGTGATTTACACCAAAGGTTTGGTTTCAGGCTAAACTTTGCATCTGCCATAGTGCTGGAGGAGATGAAGTGAGTGAAGGCAAGCATGGGGAGAGGTGCAAGGGTCTTACGCCTAAGAGGTGTGAGGGTTTATGCTCTACTTTGATCCTCCTTGTTGACCAGACCAGCTAAGCAAAAGGCTAAGAGGGAAGGACTCCCAATACAGTGCCAAGCTTCAGAGCTCCAAGATTTGATGTGGATTTATCAACAGTATTTTTATTCAGATACAGAATTGATATAGTATTCTATACTAAAAGATGTTTTGCATTGGATTAGAAACTAAAATCCTAGTTTTACAGTCAGGGTGGCCTAAGCTCCGAAGTACGTGTTTGACATTGAGCAGCCAGGATGGTAATAGTGGGACTGCTGGCGTGGTACGCAGTGTCTCTTTCTGCCTTCCGTGGCCCTTCTGGTTAGTTGAAGATTCAGCGCTCCGAGAGTGAGTTCTTCATCTAAGGGAGAAGAGCGAGGAGCTATGCACAGAGCTTGTGTTGCTAGGTCTTGTTTGTAAATACTGTATTGGAGGCCTGGGAGGCTTTCTTAGGCCACAGCCGCTTTAGTGTCTCACACTGCTTGCATGCCGCAAGTGCACGCAGAGTGACAAGACAGGTAAGCCGTACGCCTGTAGGTGTGTACCTGTGCTCTTCTAGCGAAGCTTCTTTGATTTCATCCAAGGGTATCGTTCATTTGTGTCGGTGTTAGGTGTAGAGGGTCTGTGTAGGGAAACTCAGTGGTAACTTCATCCCTGTTGGATTTGGAGTTGGAAGCTTGCTTGGCACTGTCTTATTTATGCCACTGGACTTGTATAAAGAGTGACGCTAACTTTTATGCTTTCAGTGCCTTCCGTTTTGGCCTGAAAATCTGTCTGGCAAACTTTGTGTGAGAGTGGTGGGCTGTGAAGGAACGTCTAAACCATTCTTTTATAACCGACAAGATAATGGCACTTTATTGAGCTTAGAAGAACTGGTAAGGTGTTATATTTTAAAATAAATGTCTTTGCTTTTTAAAATTTACTTTAAAATTGTTATTTAAATCATAATATAAAATCTTGTAATTTGCTTGAAGCACTGCTGTGTCTCTGTTTAAGGCTATGAGTATACTTGCACTAACAGCTTAGAAAACAAAGCTTTTGTGCTCACGTAATTGATTGCAGCACCACGTGTACATGATGTAAACCAGGGTCTCAACCGGATCTTCTTTCCCTGCAACAGAATGGTGCTCTCTTGGTGGACGTAAACACTGCGGAGCACTCCACTGTGATAACCTTTTCCGATTACCACGAGGGCTCTGCACCTGCCCTCCTGATGAACCACACGCCGTGGGACGTCCTCACTTACAAACAGAGGTAGGAAGAGGGGGCTGATGGGAGTCCTGTTCGTGCGTGCTGGTCATGGTCTCTGCTGAGAAGCCCCGAGGGCAGCATCCCGAGGTTTCAGACGGTAGAAAACAGTACATGCAGCGCGTGCTTCGCCTACCTGACACCCTTGGCACAGAGCCCATGTTACTGTTTCTGTAGCCTCACATGAATGTTCACGCACGGGAGATAGACAGAAACCATTACCAGCCCCGACAGCTCAGATCAGGTTTTGCCGCTAAATGACTCTCGACAAACTTCCAGAAAGCTTTCAGTCTTTGGGAACTTTTTAAAATTTGAGCATTGCACATAAGGGACTATGAACTGTTTAAGCATTGTCTTTCAGTTGTAGCTTGGTAATGTTCAGTGAACTTCTCGCTATAAATGTATTTCAATTTTGGGTTAGGGATTATAAAGGTCAAATGAGAGGAGTGTGGGCAGATGATAATACTGAATCTGTAATCCAGGTGGTTGAAATTTGTTCTTCTTACATATATGTCGTGGGATGATACTGCTTAATGAAATGTCAAATAGTTTTAATCCCTTAAATGTATAACAATAAATAATTTTATTAAAAATACACATTTCAGGCCTAGGAGATAACTCAGCAGCATAAGTGCCTACCTAATAAGCGCAGGGCCCTGAGTTCGAGCCCCAGTATGGCGCAACCCCCCCATTTCCTTGAAGATTTCCCTATTCTTAACTCCCACAGTGTTAATCCAGTAGGAGATTTAGTTATTTATTTTTAAATTTTATTTATTTGTGTGTGTGTGTGTGTGTGTGTGTGTGTGGCCAGCTCAGCCCACCAGGGGGCGGCCCTGGCTGGCATGTGGTGCTGGGGGATTGAACCGCGGTCCCTGTGCTTTGCTAAGCTTGTTCCAAGTAGGTGCTTTAGACCACTGAGCCATCTCACCAGCCCCCAGTAGGAGATTTAAAAGGACACATTAAAATTAAAAACCTACATGGCCTACTTTTTACCTCCATTTCTCTGGAGTCTGATGTGTTAATGTAGACCAGGACTTCTCGAAACTTCAGTGATCAACTTTTAGATCTTCTTGCAATCTTAGGAATCAGTTCTGATTTAGTGGGTTTTGGGTGAGCTGTCAGGCTGCGTTTGCAGCAAGCCAGGTGCTGCTGGCCCGCAGGCCGCACTTTCCTTTGGAATGATACGAACTTCATTTTTTTTTTCCTTTAGGTGTTTGTTGTATTTCATTACAATAGTAAAACTCCAGCACCGAGTGAACTTCTGCTAGTAAACACATTTACTCTTCCCAGCTGCTTTTGCAGGTGTGGACACCAAAGGGCCGCTTATTTACCTCAGTTGGATCCCTCGGTGTATTTCTCCCTGAATAATCCAGAGTGTGCCGCAGCTTTTGAAACAAGCTTGTATGCAGCATTGTTTCTCTAAGCTTGGAAACCTTGACTTATTGGATGCTGCAGGGTTCTTCGTCATGGGCAGCACTTTTATTACCTAACAGTGTTCTCAGTGATTTACAGGTCTGGGGTTTTCAGGGCTAAGACTGTCTAATCTTTACCATTGCTCGTGTTTTAGTGGGTCACGGGAGGAATTAGTCCTGTTGCCAAGACAAGCCCGACTTTTTGCCTGGGCCGACCCAACGGGCACCAGAAAACTGACCTGGACGTACGCAGCAAATCATGGGGAGCACGCTCTGTTGAAGGTACTTTTCATGCGGCGTTGGTGGTGTGTCACCTTGCAGCGAGGGGCGTGGGCAAGACAGCTTGGCCATGCCGTCTCGGTCCTTACTGACCTGAAGGTGAAGGGGAGGTGTTTTTGGAATAGGATATTCAAACTTTAGACTGCAAGTGGTTCATATTGATATAGTAATCAAAATTTATTTATAATTTTTAAAATATACCTACTCCATCTTCTCCAAGACAAGACTAATAAAATGCCTTTTTATTTGCCTTTTTAATTTAATTTATATATTTTTTTCTTGGTCCTGGGGATTGAACTTAGGACCTTGTGCTTGCCAGGCAGGTACTTATGCTGCTGAACGGTGTCCCCAGCTATTCACCTTTTTTAAATGGAAATGACTTTAAGGTTAAGTGGAATTGAGTTTTATTTTGAATATATCCATACCTCCATTGGCATTGAGGTTTTCAGGAATGTTTTTCTAAGCGAGGCCATATATTTTATTAATCAGAGAAGTCCTTACTATGCAGAGGAGTTTGATAGTATGCAGATTTTCCCATACACAAGATTTGATGAAATAACTATTATAGACTGCTAAGCTAGCCAAATACATTATTTCTTGGAGTTAGGACTCTAGGAGGGGCCTGCAGCTTCACCTGCCAGCCTCCGTATTGATAGAGAAATTGCTCACGCACTAGTGACCCGTTGTCCAGTTTCTCCATAGGTGTTTCTCCTATAATGCTTCAGGCTGCTGTCCAGGGTGCTAGTGATTACAAAGGCTTTCTCGGCTATTTCTTTAAAGTGGTAATTGGCCAACAGTGACAGAAGTATCTGCTCCTGTTTTTATTCTGAGATAATTATAAAAGAGAAAGACTTACTTGACCTTTAGAAAGCGAGATTGATTGTTTTGTTGTAAGGTTCTTGGAGTGACTTTCTTGCAGCCATTTGGCAGAACTTTCTTTTTTCTCCTTTTATTTTTTAAGAAAAGGAAAAAAAAAAGAACAATAGTATGAAACTTTGAAACAAGGTTATAGGATAGTAACAATGGTTGGTGCTTTGCATATCGTTATCTTCAAAATAGTTGCTCGTATTTATAAGATACAGACATGAAAGCTTAAGCAAATAGTACCGGCATAAACCTTGCTTTTCAGTGAACTCATAGCAATGAGTAGTCTTAACTGTCTCATGTGTTGCCCTTCCTTCTTTTCTCCTTTCCCGTCCCAGTTCCTCTTTCCTTTTGAGTGGGCTCTTCCCATTTCACCATGTGGATCGTACATTTTGGGTCTTACTCTTTCAGCTTCTTACACTAGGGAGATAATAGGATGTTTACATGTGTGGGATGGATTTATTTCACTTAGGTGTATGGTCTCTGTTTGCATTTATTTCCCTATAAATGTCTCAAATTTATCCTTTGTTATAAGCCCAGTACTATTTCATTGTATAAGATACATCGTTTTTATTTTAAAGACAATAAAGAATAATGAAAAAATAGAGACAGTTCCGAAATGCAAAAAGCAGGGTGACAGGAATTCAGCAGTGGTTGTTGTGGTGCATATGGTCTTCAGAGTAGCTTTTTAGATTATCAGGCGTAAGCATGCACCATTGGTCACAGTACAGCGAGCGTTGTTCCTTCCAATAAGTCAAAAGAAGTTAGTCGTACAGTTATCTTAGCTAACCCGTGTGTATGCCTGCCACCCCCCCCCCCTTACTCCTTTCCCTCATCCCAGTTACTTTTTCTTACGGAGCAGTTTCTTTCCATTTCGTAGTATCTAGTGTACCTTTTGGGTTTTATTCATCCTTTCAGGTTCTTACACTAGGGAGACACTACGGTGTTTACACATTTGGGCCTGATTCATTTCACTTAACGGTATGGTCTCGTTGCATCCATTTACCTATAAAAGCTGTGAGTTTATCTTTCTATATAGCTGATCAATACTCTATTGTATAAAAATGAGTCCTTGAAGCATTTCTGTGCAGTTTGGATTTTCCTCATGAAGTCTGTGCCTACCTCTACGTCCTCAAGATTTCTACCCACTGTCTCCTCCTCCAGTCGATTTAGTGTTTCTATTTTGATGTTTAGATCTTTGATCCATTTTGAGTTTACTTTAGTGAATGGTGGTAGATATCAGTCTAGTTTTAGCCTTTGGCAGGTGGAAGGCCAGTTCTCCAGCACCGTTTGTTAAAGAGGCTTTCTGGCAGTGAACATGTTTGGCCCCTTCGTCAAAGGTCAGGCGCAGAGTGTGCTGGGTGTCTGCCCCTTCTGATCGTCCCACTGGCCCTCAGCCTGTTCTTTTGCCAGTTCCGTGCTGACAGTGTCACAGTGGCCCTGTAGTATCCGGTGGAGCTTTGTTGTTCTTCGTGTGCTTTGCTTTCACAATGGAGAAGCCTTCCAGTTTGTAAGGGAAGCAGTAGGCTTTTGTTGCCAGCCTTGGCATCCTGGCTTGGGCCCCCGAGCTCTCCCCGAGGCCCTGCTCCCCCTGCGCCTGGCGTCTCTTCCTCACCTTATATCCTCTCAGCCACAGCTTCCAGACAGTAGCTTACACACCTCGGAGAGGGTGCAACGGCGGTGTTGTGAAGCAATTTCAAAATAATTCAGAGAAATATGCTCTTAAATGAGAGTATAAAAAAGAAAATGTAAGGAAGTATATAAGGGATAGAGACTTACTGCGCATCAGGTATTGATGCTTTCCACATAGCGTCACTAATCGTTGTGATTGGAACCTGGACTGATGGTCGCGAGTCAAAGCCAGCTGTCTGGTCTTGCAGTTTGTAGACTTCTTCTCCCATCAGGCCACGTTTAGTGTCAGTAAGTAGACGTGCGTTAAATTCTCGTGCTGCTGGGCAACAGCAAGCAGATGGAGTTGAAGGGTGGTATCTGACACCAGAGCTGGCCGTGTCAGCGCAAGCTTTTGGTCTGGCTTTGCCTCGGGAGGGAAGGCAGGAGACTGCGGAGCCCACGAGTGCAGGGCCAGCCTGGGCCACGTAGCAATACCTTTGTTGAAAAGAAGGAAAAATGTACACGACACAGCAGATCTGTCTTAACTTAAAATTTTAAGCATGAAGATACAAAGGAGCATGAAAGCAAAACTCGGTTGTAGTTGTGATGAGCTACAAGTTAAGGGTCCGTCATAGTCATATGACAGGCGGGGAGGGCAGCCATGCACATAGAGACGGAGCTTCACGCGCTGCGTGCCGCACACAGTTGTGGGCACATACTGACATGGCTCGTTTAGTTTTTCATAGGTCAAATAGATGAGCAAATACAGTTGAATATAAAACAATTGAAATGAAAGATACCTATAATATTTTGTAGTTCACAGATAATCTGTCTTCTCAATATTCTGAAAATTTAACTACTTGGTAGAGTAAAAAACTATTGGAAGGCTACTTTCATCATGTAGTGTACTCCCAAACTTATATTTCAAGCCACCACCACGACAGAACTTATTCTGGGCTTTTCGTGAAATCCTTTGTTTTGTCTTTTTGCACAAGAAAGCAGGAGATGAGAAGCCCCGTGCAGGAACGTATACGTAATACTGAGGGAAGCGTGACTGTGCGTGAAGTCCAGGTCCGTGTCTGAAGGACTGACCAAGGACACGAGGCTCGTAGTTTCAAGTGTCGTAGGAAACCTTCACTGACCATCATAGTTTGACTGTTTGGCAGTGAGTGAGATTTACATAAATATTTGCTGTGTTATAAGTATTAAAACAAAAATAGACTAGTAGGCCTATTTTGCTTGAGGTTACTTGGCTATAGGTTTTTTTATTTGTTGTTGTTTTTTAATTCATTGAGGCTACTTTTTAAAAAAGTTTCTGAAACATTCTGTTCTCCAACATGGAGACAAACGCCTTTGACATTGTTACCACCAAGCTACTCCTTTCCTGCTAGGAAAAGCACTCCTTGCCACTGAAAAAAATATGAGTATGTTGTGTCAACATAGGGGATAACTTTCAGCAATCTGATGCCGAGAGTTTCCCGCCGTGCAGTCACGGCTTTAAGCGTCCTGTTCTTTCTCAGTTGCTGTGTGAGCCTAATGGAGACTTCCTCCCCCAGGATGAGTGTGGCCAGTTTCCGTACGACGCGAACATCCAGATCCACTGGGTGTCGTTCCTGGACGGTCGCCAGAGAGTCCTGCTCTTCACAGATGACGTGGCCCTGGTGTCCAGAGCGCTGCAGGCAGAGGAGATGGAGCAGGCTGACCACGAGCTAACCCTGTCCCTGCACAGCCTCGGGCTCTCGCTGGTCAATAATGAAGAAAAGCAGGAAGTGTCATATATTGGAATAACCAGGTATACAAGACAGAAGATATGGCCTGAGGGACCCAGAAGGGTCTGCTTTTGCCGTATTAGACTCGATGAGGGCAGACAGGTCTTGGGTGAACTGATAGACCGTCATGAACAGTGGTAGCGAACCTGTGGTACGCATGCCGTGGCTCGCACGCGGAGCCCTCCGCGATGGAGCCAGGAGTGATGCAAGTGGTGCTTCTCACTGAAGCGTCTGTGTTCAGGGTTAGTCACACTGCCGGCACGTGGGATGGGGTAAGCGCATTCGGCACAGGGTTGGTCCCACTGCCGGCACGTGGGATGGGGTAA
>NW_004524602.1:14138416-14140471 GCF_000260255.1 Octodon degus
TGGGATGGGGTAAGCGCATCCGGGCTGCGCTTTGGGTGTGGGTCTCCAGGAGGGCTGCGGTCGTGGTCGCCGGCCTGTCGTCACTCGGTGGAACTCATTGAACTGCTGGTTGATGCAGCCCAAAGAGGACTGCAGCGTTTGTCTTCCCCCTTTTGCCTTCACAGCACTTGATGGGAAAGAAAGTTTTTTTTCTCTTTTCTGTTTGTGGATTTCTTAATGTTCTAGAAACACTGAGAAGTTTTATAAGGAAGTATGCATAGGTGATAGAGTTATTGAAGCACAAGTAGCTATAACTATCTCTACAGAGGTTGTACACACTAGCTTGGGTCAGTGGAAGCAAAGAGCAGAAACTAGAAAGCACTCAGGATGTAGTATAGCAGGCATTTAAAATTTTACACTTATGAGAGCATTTATCAAGGAATAAGCACTTAACTGTATATTTCAGTATTACATGCAGTTTTTTTAAAACTGAAAGTCACTTGTTTAGTCACAGAGATCAAAGGTTTTCTCTTTCATTCTTTGATATATTCTTTTCATGTTAGTGTTACATATACCATCATATTTTTTTGGTTGTTCTTTATAAGGATGCTTGTAAGATTTATTGAAATCACTTGATTAAGGGCCAGCAAGATAGCTCCGCGGACCAAGTGCCTGTGTAGGCGAGTGCAGGGACTGGGCTTTGATCCCCAGCACCACCTTCCGTGCTGGCTGCGCCCCCAGGCCCTCTGAGCCTGCAACCAGGTCTGAGCATGGTGGTGCCCACCTGTAATCCCTACACTGGGCAGGCTGAAACAGAAGGAGTGCTAGAGTCTGAGCTGCATAGTGAGACTCTGTATCAAATACATAAATTTAAAAAATGAAAAAAAATTACCTGCTTATATTTTTTGCCTTGTATACATTGAATAATATCTAGGTTCTAAAGGAAAACTAATTCATTTGTTTAATGTTTAAAAACAGACCTTTATTTGCAGTTTTAGGTCTAGAAGAAGAGGGTTTTTTTTTTTTTTTTTTTTTTTAGGGTGTACAGGGTGTTTAGGGTCTCACTACTAGATTGGATTCATAGTGATCCGCCTGCTTACAGCCTCCCAAGAGCTGGGATTACAGGCGCATACCACCACACCTGGTCTTAATTGCCGTCTCAGCTTGCCCTGGGGGTGAGCCCGGCATGGCAGGCCTAGGGATTGAACACCCGGCCCCTGCACCTGCTTGCAGGCGCTTTAATCTGCTGAGCTATTTGGCCAAGGTCTAGAAGAAGATTGAGTGGATGTGTATGACTCGCACACCTGTGCCCTCAAGTTTCTTGTTACTAGCTTGCTGCAAAGTTGTAATAATGCATTTGTTATTATTGATGAGTGACTATCACTAACATTATTATTGACGTAAAATAAGTACATAGTTTACTTTGGGATTCAACCTTTGAATTTCCAGTTTATGACTTTGACGAATGTATAACCCATACCCACCAGTAGAATATTACATAGAATAGTTTCAGCCCTTAAAAGTCTCTCGTCTTCCATCTGTTAGCCCCTGCCATTCTCTTTCCTGAATTCCTGGAAATGATTGTTTAATAAATCTAGTAAAGGGCATCTCATTGTTTTAATTTGCATTTCCCTGATGGCATGTGATACTGCGTATCTTTTCGTATGCTTACTCGACATACGAGTTCCTTCTTCCATTAGCTCTGGGGATCTTCCTGTTTTAACTTGGCTGTTATCGTTTAGTTTTGAGTTGTTTATTTTGGATACTAGTATTTTATAAAGCAAGTGTTTTACAAATTGTTTCTCTTAGGGGCCAGGGAGATGGCTCAGTAGAATAAACACTTTCCTGGCAAGTGCAAGGACCTGAGTTCAATCCCCAGTTCCACTAAAAAAAAAGTTTATCTTAAGAAAATTCACTGCACTGGGTAGTATCAGTTTTTTCTCTTGTGGATTTTGATTTTGGTGTTGCAGTAAAGGAGTCATTTCAATACCCAGGATCACTTAGATTTTTTCCCTCTTGTTTTCTAGGAGTTGTGATCTTCCTTTTTTTTTTTTTTTTTTTTTTTTAACGCCGAAT
>NW_004524602.1:14140571-14227865 GCF_000260255.1 Octodon degus
GCTGTATTGTGTTGTGGGGATCGAACCCAAGCAACCTGAGCCTGACTGTTTTGTTGAAGCAGCCACTTAAAGAACTGAGCTACCGGGCAGGCCCCCGTGATCTTCCTTTTTGTCTTTAAACCTATTTAATTTTTGTGAAATAAGTTTTATATGTAGATACCTTTTTATTGCATGGGGTGCCCATTTATCGTTTGTTGAAAAGACTATCTTTGGTCCAGTTAATTTTTTTCTTTTAAAAAATTATTTGACTGTATTTGTTTGGGTCTGTTTCTGGACTTTCTATTCTTTTTCCTTGATGTGGTCTGTGACCCATACCAGCTTATCGCGATTGCTGTAGTTTTCTAGTATGCCTTGGAGTGGGGCAGTATCAGTCTTCTGACTTAGTCAGACCTGCAATATTGTCTCCTTTTGCCTTTCCATATAAGCTTAGAGTCACTTTGTTGCTAGTTGCAGAATTCTTTGATGAAATTTTGATTGGGCTTTCATTGTAGCCCCTGCGCTTGCCAGGCAGGCGCTTATTCTACTGAGCTGTCTCCCCAGCCCCTTCTCTATTTAAATGTTGGGTTTCTTTCACTACTTTCAATTTTTCTCATGCAGATTGTGTACATTTTTTTTTAGATTTGTTTATACCTAAGCACTTTTATTATTTGGATATTAATGTAAATGGTACTGTCTGTAATGACAGTTGTTTCTTGCTGACACATAAGAATGCAGTTGACATATAGTAATCTTCTAACTCCCAGTCTTTTTTTAATTTTTTAAAAATTACTTACGTATTGGATACGGTCTCACTGTGCAGCTCAGACTCACAGTGCTCCTCCTTACAGGTGGGTGCCACTGCGCCCAGATTCAGTGGCGGCAGGGTGCGGGGCTGGCACAGCGTGTGGTACCTGAGGTTGACCTGGATTCCTGTGCTTGACAGGCTGGCACTTAGACTGCCGAGCTCTCTCTCTGGCCCCCCAACCTTGTTCACTTGCTTCTTGGTTAGAGGTGGGTTTTTAGGTGGGCTTCTTTGGTTGGTTTTGGAGATTTTCTGTGCAGACAGTTGTGTCGTTTGTGATGGTAGCTGTGTCCCTCCCTCCCGACATGCCTACGCTGCTTTATTTTCTTGTCTTACTGCGTGCTGAGTGGGAGGGATGGGCGTGGACATCCCGGCCTTGTTCCTGGTCGTCCTGCAAAGTCACCGGGTTTGTCCTGAAGGGTGGTGTCAGGGGTAGGTCCTGGAGAGGCCCACTATCAAGTTGAGGACGATTCCTTCTGATTTGCTCAGAGCTTTATCACAAAGACTTTGTGGATTTGTATAATTCCTAGTAGATAGTTTTGTTTGGTAATTTCATTAACGCCTAAACATCATGTGGTGAAGATTTTTGTGATTATTATTGGCTAATGTGCTATGCAAATTAATGTATTGTGGGTCTGCGTTTTATCATTCTGGAAGCAGTGTTATGTCCTGCGAGGATCAGCAAGGGATGGCCGAGGGCCATGTCTGGCCTGCTGCCTGCTTTTCTGTGGCTTTTGATCTAAGACTGATTCTTTACATGTTTAAAAGGTAGAAAAACCACTACATGACAATTACATGAAAGCCATGGTTGGTTGCTCCCAAGGCTTTCGGGACTTAGGCGTGTTCGCTGTGCTTTGTCTGAGGCTGGAGCTCCAACTCGCGGTATGTGCTGTTCACGCTGCTTGCTCCTGCACGTTTATTCTCATTACCAGTGGTGGCCTTTGAAGGTGACCCTGAGGGCGCAGTGTGCTGGGGGTGGTCTATCAAAGTGGACCTGCCCATTTAAAAAAAAAAAAAAAAAACCAAAACACTTCAAAGTGGTGGAGCATTGGCTTATTACATAACAGCTTCGTAGTAGAACTGAAATAATATGAACTGCATTAGTCTTTATGAGTGAAGCATGCGTGAAGAAAACCATGTGAAAACAATGTCCAGAGGATTCCAAATATCATGTCTTAATACAACACAACAGAATTTCTTGACATAAGTACAGAAAAAAAAAAAAAGAGGTGGTAACCGAAGTGAGTTTCAGAGTGAGTCATTCCTTAGCCAAGATGGGAAGCCCTTCTACCCGTGGAGCATCATTTGGCTCATGTCTGGCACCGGAGCTAAAGAAAAGCGCCCGGAGAAGCCAACCTGTTTGAAGCCCTTCAGCGAGAGCAGTTCCATAGAGCAGCAGGGACTCGGAGGGCAGCGTCAGTAGTCAGTGGAAAAGCCAGGCCAGTGGTGCAGTGTGAGTGCGTGGTCTGCGCTCTGGATAGGCCTGCAGGTGTTCCCAGAGCCGCTGAGCTGCGTATCAGAGCATTCAAGCTTGAGTCTGAAGTACCTGAAGAATTAGCCCTTGTCAGTAGTCTGCATAGAAAAAGCGTTGGTGCGAGTACCTTGGACCAGGTTGAAGGAGCAGAACTGAACATTGAGGCAGCTCTTCTAGGCACCTGCCACCAAATGCGGGCAGTGGGAGTGCAGAAAGACTTGGTGGAACAAGTGGCGAAAGCTTTGGACATGCGCAGCCGTGGAGCCTATGCTCCTTGGGTATTGCCTGTCGGTGGGTGCTCTCCGGGGAGTGCTCCGTCAGCTTTCTCCTACTGGATCCGAGGTATCCTGCGGTGAGCGGCACCCAGCTCGCAGGCTGGCTGTTGTTGGCTTCTGAACACTGGAAAGGGAAGCCCAGTTTCCTCATCTGTTGTAAGGGATGCACCGGCGTGCGGCGTGGCAGTGCTAACCCTGCTGTTCTCGTCTTGGGTTCTGGCCAAAGTGAACAGTTTCTGAAGCGAAGAATCAGCTGTGGTCGCTGCTGAACATGGAGTGACTCTGGGAATTATTTTTGCTAAGGCCATGATAATATTTTTGAATGACTCTCAGCCCAAAATTAGAAGGCTCTAACAGTGCTACATGCGAAGCTTACATTTCAGGGGGCTCGTTTTGAAAAAAAAACTTGAGTAGTAAGTAGCATCGAGCTGCTGCGTGTACTTCCGGTGCTGACCAGGGTTCAAACAAGAAGCGGGACGTCCAGTGTGCCAAGCATTCGGAGGGAATGCGTTTTACAGCCTTCGGAGCGTCCAGCAGCGCTCGCTTGCTTTCTGACCTCACTGCAGATTACTAGGACATTTCCTCATTTTATTTTATTTTTTAACATTTATTTAATGTGTGTGAGTGTGTGTGTGTGTGTGGCTGGCTGGCATGTGGTGCTGGGGGATTGAACCGCAGTCCCTGTGCTTCGCCAAGCTTGTTCCAAGTAGGTGCTTTAGACCACTGAGCCATCTCTCCAGCCCCGACATTTCCTCATTTTAATATCCATTTGGCAAGTGAGGAGTTTCCACCTAATCCACAATGTTTTAAAAAACAAATATCAACAAAAGGATTCCATAAGGTTTTATGAATGGATTTCAAGTCATACATTGACATAATTAAAAGAGCATTAAAACAGTCTCACCAGCACTTTTTAGCTCACTGCCCCGTCTGGCAGCGCCTGCTTCCAAGGCATCACTTCTAGACCCTCGTCACATTGCGGCAGCCGAAGGACACCTGCGGGGGATTTGGTAGGGCCTGCTGATTCACTCCCACAAAAGAAGAATATTTTTCTCACTAGTAAACCTTGTTTTTAGAAATTATACTCAATTATTATTTTTGTATTTTAAATTGTAGCAGTTAAAAAGTTTATGGAAGTCTGTAGCTGTGTAAATACTCAGGTAACCTCCCTTTTGCAACACAGGTGGCATCAGGTATTGTAGAAATCTCTTTTATCAATGTAATTTCCAGAGGATGTGGGCGGTTGTACTGATCTGAGTTGAATAGCAGTTCTGCAAACTTAAGTCTGTGTTGCTAATTCAGTTTTCTGTGTGAATTGTTTTAGTTCTGGTGTGGTTTGGGAAATGAAACCAAAGCAGAAATGGAAGCCTTTTAGTCAAAAGCAGATAATCCTCCTGGAGCAGTCGTACCAGAGACACCAGGGCTCCCCGGGCCGCGGCTGGGTGAAGCTGGAGAATAATTTTGAGGTATTCTTCAGTTTTTTGCTTTGAGTTTTATAGGTATATTTTCTTGGAGTTGGTAGTGGGGGTGAGTAGTTTTACTGTCCATTGTGTATAGAAATTGATATATTTATTAGTAAATGCTTATTAGTAGGAAAATCAGTGTATAATTGAAATACTATATAATGTTATTATAATCTAATGTAGATTGCAGTCATATACTGTGAAGCCTGATTTAAACGCTTCTCTTCTGTATTTTTATTACTTGTTCAGTTTGCAGGTGTTTTGTGAAACTTTTTAAGATTATACAGCAATTGTGGGGCTTTCTTAGAAATGTTACTCCTGTTCTGAGCTATGCCTGCAGTTACTAAGTGAAGGCAGCTGTATCGACTCTTCACTGGTGGAGAAGCCACGGACACCACGCTCAGTTCTTACGTTTAGATGATGCCGGCATCCAGAGGCGCCTGGGTGCGCTGCAGAGTCCTCGAGCCTGGTCCCAGCGACCGCCTCGCGGGCTGCGCGTCAGCGCTGCGCAGCTCTGTCTTGCTGTCTGAGAGCCGAGTCCGCACTGGCTGCGCTCCCCACCCTGACCGTGCCGGCTGTGCCCAAGTGACGGCTGGGGCTGGGGCGTGCCGCCAGCGTTGGGCACACCCAGGCTGCTGACTATACGGTGTTTCCCTAGTACCTTTCTGCTTCAGAGAGCTCAGCTGTAGATGGCCTCAAGAGCTTTGGGCGAGACTCAGAATTAAAGGTCTCTGGCGCCTTCAGTTTCATCTACACGCAGTTATGTAAGACGGGATACTCTGAGAACACTAACTCATTGTGGAAAATGTGCTTTTTTCCAGGTCAATTTTGATAAAGTTCCCATGGAAATGCGTCTTCCCATTCGGTGCCCTATTAAACGAGATTTTCTATCAGGAATTCAGGTTGAATTTAAGCAGTCTCCTCATCAGAGGAGTTTAAGGGCCAGGCTGTACTGGCTACAGGTGAGAGCTGCCATCCTTATTTGCATAAATGTAATCACCTTGGTAGTGTTTATACCAACGCTGGTGCGCCTCGTGGGTCTTGTGGACCTGGGAGTGTCATGCAGTGGGTGGGCTCGTGAGGCCCCGGACAGTGCCCTGCGCCAGAGTCAGAAACACAGAGATTGGCATCTCCTACTTGGCATTTTTTTCCCTCTCTTGTATAGCCTGTGGGCACAGTATCTCCCTTAAAGTCTGTGTTCAGAGACCGCAAGAGTCTTGACGCTGTTGAATTTGCCCATTCAGGGCCGGCTAGATAGCTCAGTGGATTAAAGCACCTGTAAGCAGGCGCGGAGGCTGGGGGTTCAATCCCTGGGCATGCCATCCTGGCCCCACCCAGGGCATGCTGAGATGGCAATTGACACTGGGCGTGCTAGTGCACACCTGTAATCCCAGCTCTTGGAAGGCTGTAAACAGGCGGAGCACTATGAGTTTGTTCTAGTAGTGAAACTCTGAACACCCTGTAGACCCTTCTCGAAAATAAAAAAAAAAAAAAGAGAGAAAGGAAACCGGAATTTGCCCATTAATCTGCCCCCAGGCTTTCTTGTCCTGAGAGGACATCATTTTTTTAAAAATTTTTTATTTTATTTTATTGAGAAATAGCAATGAGACAGTTTCAAAACTGATTAATAGGAGAGTTTCAGTAATTAATACATTGTACATTATCTTCTTAGTGGTTATCCATAGTACAAGAAGCAGGCAGGATATCCTGTCCAAACGCTATTAGTACACATCTTTCTTCTCATTGAATTAAGCGAAAGTAGCTGCATATCTATCCTAACTGTTCTATATATACAGATACAAAATAGTCCTTCCTTTATATCCCCTTTCTTTGTTTAGTCCTGTCCGAGATGGGTATTCCATTGGCATCTAAATACTATAGGTGCGTGAATTCAGCTAAACAATCCAACACAGTCCAGCAGTCCACACTAGTAGTGGGTTATCTGCAGAAGTTATTGACTTGAACCTTTCACAGCTCAGCATATTAATATGGCTTTACTTTATATACCTCATTTTTATACTTTTCTGCTGGATGGTTAAGACCAAGATAAAGCAAGACCTCTATAACAAGAAATGTAACTTTTGTATCTGATAAGATCAGTCAAGTCCCCTCAGGATTTATCCTGTAGCCCTGTACTGCGCTTTGTAGATCCTTTGTCAGTGTCAGCCATGTGGATGAGTCACGGCCATTGTTCGACCAATTTGCTCTCTGCGAAAGCCTGAAAGAATGTTTTTTCTCTCCATGTGACTCTCCCCAGGCACACTGTACATCATTGATCACTTTCCTCTGTGGCTCCATAATCTCCTTGATCAGAAAATTTGGGGCACAACTAAGTTACATGATGTTACAGTACAGGTTCTCCTATGTCCTGAGTCTTCACTGACCTTGAAAGGCTAGGGCCAAAATGTTGGCTGTCCTTGCAGCCCTTCCTTTCCTCTAATTTTTGATCTGCAAACTTAGGTTGTTAACCCTTCAGAAGAGAAGCTTATTATTACCCTGCAACATAGGTAGTTCAGTTTACCCTTTCTGTCTAAATATCAAACCTCTTAGGCATAACATGGAACAGGTATTTTCCATCAGGTATTGATATGTTAAACTTTTAAGTCCCTACAGAATATGAAAGAAAATCATTTAAAAAATAGGAATAAACATATTTTTACACAGAAATTTAGAAATCTAACCATATACAGCATCGTAGCAGAACAATCCTGTGACATTTTTTCCTTGTGTCTTTTTTTTTTCATTTATTACCCTTTATTTAAAAAAAAAAAAAACCAAACTTTTACTTGAGAGACAGTATGGTAATAATTGGTATGTCATGACAAGAAGTATGTATTTAGAAGACCAGAATGACAGGCATTCCGAGCGTGACCCTTCTATTACACATTGCTATCTTCAGTGCAGTTGCTTGTGTCAGCATATATAGTTAGTCAGGGTGAGAATCCTACCCATTGCCTGCTAGTTTCAAAAACCTGCTAATGTTTCTCAGGATCATTGCCTTACCCATCTTGTGCATATAAATGTATGGCTTTGCCCCTGTCATGTTTCCCAGCTTTTTTCCTTGCCCTCTCTTCATTGTCTAGTCCTCAAGTTCTTGCTTTCCTTTTAAATGTGTTGTGTCTTTCTATTTATATTTCTTCTTTTGAGTTCTTATGAGGACATTATTTTTACATGTCCCTTGCATTTGTGGTGAGATTCTCAAATGAACCGTTCCTGTGTTACTTGTCCTGGGGAGGAATGGGCTGTACTGGAGGCTACTTGTGGGCTGTTGATGGCTTCCTCTCCTCCTTGTGTCCTTCCTTTGAACTGTTGTTATTTAAGATATTTTCATTTTTTTTCTCTTTTAGTCTATATTCTCTAATTTCATAGCTACTTACACTTTACTTAAGCCACAGATAGAAGTCTCATAGATTGCACGGGTTCAAATATGTACACTACTAGTACACATGTTAATGCAGGTGTGAGGGAAGTTTCATATAAGGGCCTGTCCCCGGTGAGGCATGTAAGAAGTTTTACGGATTGTCAAGTGTCACGTGGACCAGCAGATGCGCAGTTATGATCAAAGCAGCAGCTTCTTCTGTGTGCCTGTTTAATTAAAACCTGAGCTGGTTGTCTTTTTTTTTTCAGATTGACAATCAGTTACCAGGTACAATGTTCCCTGTTGTGTTTCATCCTGTGGCTCCTCCGAAGTCCATTGCTTTGGATTCAGGTAAAGAGCAGAAGTGCAGGCAAACCCTGCTCATAGATTTAAGTAGACTTTAGTTTTATTTTGTGTAAAACATTTTTTTCTGCTGTGTTCTTCCTTTTAGAGCCCAAACCTTTCATTGATGTGAGTGTAATCACAAGATTTAATGAGTACAGTAAAGTGTTACAGTTCAAGTGAGTAAAGATTTTCACTGTTTTGTTTTTTTTTTCTCTTTTCTTTTTGAGACATGGTCTTGCTGTGCAGTTCAGGCTGGCCTCAAGCTTACTTTGTAGCCCAGGCAGGTCTTGAACTCACAGCGATCCGCCTCCCTCAGCCTTCTGAGTGCTGGGATTACAGGCATGCACCACTGTGCTCAGCTCAAGATTTTCACTGCTTATCTAAAAGAATCTCAAATGATAATTTATCTTGAAAGTCCTGCTCTTTTCAAGTGATTTCTGTATAAGGTTGTTTTCCAGCTGAACATATGAATCCGCTTTTAGTCAGGAAATTTTTACCCTTATTTTAATAATAGCCTATACATATCTTAAAATGTAGAACTCTAACCATCACCTTCATTTGTAATTCCAGTTAGAGTATAAAGTGATGAAGTATAAATGATACGTGTATTTGTGGGCTGTGTTCTTTAAAGCGGTTGCTGTAACCTTTACAAATTGAAGGACACGTGCTGCATCTTCTAATTTTGTTTATCTCTACCTTGAGGTTTTCGAGTGCTGAGTGTTGTGTTACCCCAAAGGGCAGCTATTACTGTAGTGCGAATGTCCCGCCTGAGTGGGACTTGCTCTTGGTGATGTCATTTTTCAGAGATGAAGTAACTGTCTTACTGTGGCTTTTGACCCAGGTCAAGTTTTAACACTGAGAGTCACCAAGTTTGATTGAAACGCTTTTCCACCTTGGAATTTGTTTTTCCTGCAGGTATTTCATGGTCCTCATTCAGGAAATGGCGTTGAAAGTCGACCAGGGGTTTCTGGGCGCTCTTGTCGCGCTGTTTACCCCAACCAGTGATCCTGATGCTGAAGGCAAACGGGTAACATTTTCGTTCCTAGTGAGAACTGAGAAAGACGAAGTCAGTGAGCTTGTAAGGTCATTGTAATACAGAAAAAATGAAAAGAAACTCTGGATTTGTTTTTCAGACACAGTTACTCCAGCAAGATATTGATGCTCTAAACGTGGAATTAATGGAGACATCCCTGACCGATATGTCAGTTCTTAGTTTCTTTGAACATTTCCACATTTCTCCTATTAAGGTCTGTTATTATTTTGAAATTTTAATGTAATTGTTTTAGGACATTTAAAGGGCCATATGCAAGTGTTTTTAATTTGTTACATCAAGTATTTGGTGAGCACTTCTTTTGATTAATGGTAATAATTAAGATAGTTCTCTGTAACAGATGTACAGTCCTAATTCCCACAGAGAAACCACTAGAGCGTGTGCTCTGGCTTCGACTAATAACCCCGCACTCCAGGAAGAAGCTGACAGAGGCATTTCTTAATTACGTGTGGAAGTGCTCACCAACATCTAATGTTTCGGTTGCACTTCGTAACTACTGTCACTGTCTAAACAGAAAGCTGTAATGGGTGCCCCAGCCAGAATGTGAAAGCGCTGAAGTTGGTATTACACTGTTGATGTGAGGGTTTTTCTCTTTCCAAAATTTGATTGTAACTGCGGGAGTGGAAAATTGGATACCTTTCACTTGCCTGATTTTGTACTTTATGAACCCATTTCCTTTTCCCCTTTCATTCTTTCTAGCTTTTACAGGGAAAGGTGACTACTTAGGAAGCTTACAAATCCTATCAACCATAGGGCTCTAAACTTGTGCAATGGACCAGATTTATAATTAAGAAACTCTGTAAAATGTTGATGATCCTTTACATTCTCAAAAACTGTTTACAACACTTTATTTTCAGTTGCATTCACTGATCAATTGAGCTTAAATGGATGGTTTTATAAAATAGGATTATTTTAAAATATGTTTCATGATATCAGATGCATGCATCATATCAGGTTTAAAATTGGTATTTTTTGTGATAGGTTATATAAAGTTTCTTATTAGTAAGCAAAATCAGTTCTTCATGGGATTAAATAATAGTCTTCAACACAATTTACTGAATTCCTGTTATCCAAATTGCTGGTCAGACATGAAGTGACTTTGTGGAATTCATAATTTGAAGGAGTGTTGAAGATCAGTAATTTTTCTGTTCATGTTCTTGGACACGCTGGGAATTATACCATGCAGTACAGTAATGAGGATCGTGAGCTGCAGTTGTTTTTGTTGTCACGTTGACTTTGCCTTGGGGAGAAGGGCAGCCTAACGCTTGGTGGCTCCCTGCGCTCAGTAAGCCTGCACATGGGTGGATGTCCACAGTACAGAAAACCCAGCAGAGCGTAAAGCTGGATTTCTGCGCTAGTGCCAGTCCACCCTGTGTAGCTCCAGGTGGGTGAGGCGGAGCATCCCGGGAGGGAGCAGGACGGAGTGCAGCAGGACAGTCGTCTGCTCTGCCAGCACAGCTCGGGCTGCCCCAGCGCACGGGTGTGCTGTTGGGTAACATGGAGCCAGGTGGGAAGGCGGAGAGCTCCTCCTCCCGCACCGAGTTGGAGGCCTGGAAAGTGAAAGCCTTATAACTCTTGTAACTGCTCATTTGGCAACTCACTAGTTGTTCCATAATTGTCATGTCATTGCTCATTGTTTTTATAGTGTAATTAAAACATAATTGTTATCATTAATTGTTGCTATGAGTTATGTATCTTAATTGGATGAAAGTAATTTCCTATTTTAGCTGGCAGATTGTGCCAGGTGATATCTTCTCAAAATACCCCATTTTTCTACAGGGTTTCACTTTCTTCATACTGACACAATGGTATCTGTATACTTAGAATGAAAATAGAGCTCTGTTTTTGAGTCGGATCACTTGTATTTAATCAAAAAATAAATGAGAATCAGACAGAAGTGAGTAGTTCTCTGTCTGTGTACAGAATGAACAGCAGGTCCCAGTGGGGCTGTAATGCAAAGACACGTGCAGCCGCCGTGCCCCGCGGGAGGCGCTCTTCCTGGAGTTTTTGTCTTCCTGCTTTCATTTATTGAATGTTGTGTTTCTTTTAGCTGCATTTGAGTCTGTCTTTGAGTTCTGGAGGAGAGGAGTCCGACAAGCAGGAAATGATTGCGATTCACTCTGTGAACCTGCTGCTGAAGAGCATCGGCGCCACCCTCACCGACGTGGATGACCTCGTCTTCAAGTAAGGCTTTGCTCTAGTGCAGCGGGAGCCGCTTACACCAACGTTGGGTTCCTGGCTATTAATTTTTCTATTTCTGTAATACTAGCTTAGGAAATTGACAACTCTTACTACCTGAAGAGTTTGGTCCATTTTTGATGATGGTCGTTAGATGTGCTTATTTTATTAATAACTGTTAGGATGAAGTCTTATATTTTCTTTGATTACCCATATCTGCGTAATCTAAATATAGAATAAAAATGTTATATTTTACTGTATTTAGACATACGTAGCAGTGGGGTGAGAGTTCACTGTAGCTATCCAGCAAAGTATAGAAAGAAGGCAACTGCTTGCTGCCTTTTATTTTGAGGATATTTATGTGTGCCAGCTACATGTAAATTCAAAACTGATTATGGTATTGAATATTCAACAGTGGTATCGGGACAAGGACTTAGGCTGGAGAAAGTTCTTTCCACTTCTTTCCATCCTGTATGCATACAGTAATCCCTGCTGCTTCGTGGTGCGACTTTCATGGACTGTTTTGCAGGTTTTCAAAAAATACTAATCTAAATCATTTACGCAGATTTTTCCCCATATCACGGGATTTTGCTATACTGTACATATATGTATATTGTTACAATTACGCAGGTTGGTGAGTTTAGAAAATGGTTAAGAACAGTAGAAATGCTTTTAGAAGCATGGGAAAGGTTTAGAAGAGTGGGGAGGGCTTATAAAGCCTTAAAATGCATATAAACACTAAAATAAAGATGAGGTCGCTATTTCGCTGATTTTCACTTACTGCGATAAGTGAGGGACTACTGCACTATTAAATTTCATAGGAAATAAAGGATAAAATTACCATGTAAAATTGAAACTGAATAGACTTTAAAAAAGTTAAATACTGTCAGATCTGTGAGCAGAGGCAATCTGAGCTGTAAGATACGAAATAGATTGGACCACATAAAAATGGACTATTTCATAGTAAAATGAGAGAAGATGAAACAAAAGCTAGGGGTAGAGTGACCCCCAGCGTGGGGTGATTAACGGCGTGTGCACAGCCACGAGAGGCGCGCGGAGAAGGGAAGATGAAGTGGCCGGCCGATACTTCAGTGTCTAATGATAGTATTTATCAAAAGTATATGCGCATCAGCACTAGTTATCATAAATTTCAAAATGTGGACGGTCTTCGTACTAGACGGAGTGGATTTAGGAAATGGACACTTTTCTGCAGTGCTTGTAAGTTGAAAAACTGCATGTATCAAAAGTCTGTTTTTGTGGTCTGTCATTCAGTAAATCTGTTCTGGGAATTTAGTGAAAAAAATAACCTTGAAGAGCATGCAGAGAGTTACATTCTGCACACAGGTGGTGGCCTTACTACCATAGAGTTGGGCCTGGGGGCAGTGGAGGTGGCAGCCGTCACTGAAAGCGGTCACACTCTCAGACCGGCAGTCGGTGCTGTGCGCCCAGAGCGGTTTCATGGAACTTGGGAGATACAGAGATACTTAGCCTCCGTGCTGGAGTGTCACGGGGCACATGACACGTTGTAAATACTTTAAAATGGCGGAGAAAAGAATTAAAAGTGGAAACGAGAAAACTGGAAAAACTCCAGAGTGGTGCGATTGTGGTTGGCTTTAAGGAATCGCCTCCTCTCCCATGTGTTTGCCGTCAGCCTGCACGAGAACGTGCCACTTTACATCACCCTTTACCCTAACATGTAGACCCCAGCCAGGAGCGTGTCACGCAAGGTCAGGTGTGAAAGCACTGTGACTGGAGCGAGCTGTCGCTGATGTTTTAAGTCCTTATTTTTCCAGAATGTAATTTTAGTGCCTTGAAATTTTCCTTTTTCTCCTCCCAGACTTGCTTATTATGAAGTACAGTACCAGTTTTACAGGCGAGACCAGCTCGTGTGGAGCGTCGTCAGGCACTACAGTGAGCAGGTAATTTCTTGGCAGGCGGCGGTGTGCGAGGAGTAGGCTTCAGGAAGTTCCAAAAGAAAGCATTTGTGTGCGCTTGTCTCATATGTGGTACTGTCTACGAAGCTGCTGCTTTTCTTTTTTCTGTTTTGGTATGGGGAATCGAATTCATGACCTCGTGTTGCCGGGCAGGTGCTGTGCCACCTAGCTGTATCTTCGGCCCCTTTACCTCAAATTATAATTTCAGTGTTTGGTGTTTTTCTTAAACGATCAGTTTGTTCTTCAATTCCGTTGTACATCTTTCAAAAATTTCCTGCTGTGCCTTTTCCCCTTTCCACTTATTACCACTGTGCGAAGAATAGTGATTTTGGTGTCATGACTCTTGAGCTCTTCAGGGACAGTTGTCCCTGAAGCGTAGTGTAGTGGCCTGCGGGAGAGGCTGTGGTCTTGTTCCCTCCTGCGTGTCTGCTGCCCCGTGGTACCGGGGCTGCACCCTGTGACTGCAGGTGACTTCCTCTTTCATCTTCTGCTGGAAGATCGTGTCTTCTGTAGGATGTACAGACGTTATGGTAATTGCATGTTCAAATAAATTTAACTTCTCTTATTTTTGTTTTAGTTTCTAATTATTCTTCACATAATTTAAAGTTAGTAGTGATAGCAAGGTAAAAATGACAACCACTATTACTGAATTATGATTTGTTCAGGAGGTATTCTTGCCCGTGCAAGGTTGACGGAGCTTTCCATTTCGTAGATGAGGCCGAGGCCGACAGGCGCTCCGAGGCTTGTGGCGGGCGCCATCAGTGCTAAAGGGCAGGCAGCACCTCACGCTCAGCTCTGGTTGGAAAGCCGTGCTGGCACAGTGCCTGTGACGGTGCGGGGCAGCTGGTGGCTGGGGCGGGGTCACGGCCCGGCACGGCTGTCTTAGCCCAGGCGCCCTCTGGAGCACACCTGCCCTGCCGTGCTGTGACGCTGCTGCTTTGTACGGCTGCGCAGGACTGAGTTTTGCCTTTTGTCTCCCTTAGTTCCTGAAGCAGATGTATGTCCTCGTGTTGGGCTTGGATGTGCTTGGAAACCCGTTTGGATTAATCAGAGGGCTGTCTGAAGGAGTTGAAGCATTTTTCTATGAGCCCTTCCAGGTATTGATGTTTTAAAGGTTTAATAATGGGTATAAAGTTTTTCAGTGACAGTAATTTGTGTTTTAATTACATCTAGTGATGACTAATATTTAATAAAAATAAATTTTACATATTTATTTAAAAGTACTGGAGATGACACTGAAAGCTTGTTTTAGAATTGAATGAACGCTTGTGGTGCTTTTCCGGACAATGAAATTTGCCTATGTTCTCGCATTTAATGTAGTTATTAGTATATTTAGAATACCAGATAAACTGAAGACTGTTTTGAAGCTGTTGCCCCGGTGCAGTAAGGACGAGTGGGGCCTTAAAGCCCAAGCTACTTCCATGTTCAGGCTTTCATCTGATTTGTCCACCTCCCTTCAAAGAGCCTGGGAGCCCAGTGCGGTGAGGGTTTTGGAAGGACGAAGTGGGAGAACAAGGGGGAGAACTGGAGAGCCCAAAATATGTACGGACTCACGGGGCCTGTAGGTGGCTTCACAGTCTGAGGCAGCTTTGTGTGACAAGGTTAGTTAGCATTAAAGCCGGGGATGTTGCTGAGGTCATGTGGGAAGAAAATATCTTTGATTAGTGTGATGTTCTGGCAATATTTGAGATAAGAGGATGAAAATTGTCTAGTTAGCCTTTATCAATATTGATACATTCATTGTATTCATTTTAGAAGTCTTAAACTTAACTGAATATTAGTCACCTTCCTTTGTGCCAGGGTGCTGTCCAAGGTCCTGAAGAATTTGCGGAGGGCTTAGTGATTGGTGTGAGAAGTCTCTTTGGACACACAGTGGGTATGTATCACCAATTTGTGTGTGTGTGTGTGTGTGTGTGTGTGTTATATTATTATAAATACATTTATGAAAAAGTGATTATACTTGATAAGTGGAATCACTGTCTTAATGTCTTTTAAAAGGCATATTTTTAAATGAAAAATACTTTAATATCAGCCTACTGATTTTTAAATGTCTTTCTAGTCTTGAATCAGTGTAACATCAATATTTGATAGATGGTAAGAAAAGACGTATGAGCCCTATTTGCTGGCTGAAGGCTTTGCATGCTGTGCCCTGTGGGGTGCCTCCCCAGGCCCCCCCGTGACTCTCTCCTCTGGGCTTCCATAGGTGGTGCAGCAGGCGTTGTATCCCGGATCACTGGTTCTGTTGGGAAAGGTTTGGCAGCAATTACAATGGATAAGGAATATCAGCAAAAAAGAAGAGAAGAGATGGGCCGGCAGCCTAAAGACTTTGGAGATAGCCTGGCCAGAGGAGGAAAGGGCTTCCTGCGAGTAAGTGCCTTGCTCAGTGCTCAGGAAGCCTGGAACTTTTACATGAACGCTTTGAAGTACACAGTCTAGGTCCCTTTTCTTTCTTTGTTTCTTGTGGGTCTTTTTGAGACAGGGCCATGCTGTGCAGTGCAGGCTAACCTTGAACTCACTGTGTAGCCCAGGCTGGCCTCTGACTCATGGCAATCCTCCTGCCTCAGCCTCCGAAGTGCTGGGCATGCAGGTGTGTGCCACCACACCTGGCCTAGCCTACCATTTGTGACAATTATTAAGAATGTATAACTATATTAATGTTTTAATTTTGGAAATAATTTCAGAAAACTCCAATTTGTGTTTGAGCCAGCGGTTTTTAAAAATTATGTTACAGTCTCTAAAATGCTCTATTTGTCAGGTTATTTGCTATGCTTGAGAGTTTTCTTTATTTTTAGTTTTGTACACTTACATGAAATGAAAAAGTAATCTCATTAAGATGTATAATTAGACTATTTCACTCAACTAATTTTTATTGATGTGGAAACTGAGACATGCAGAGATTGAATCAACTCCCCGTGCTTAGACGGCTGGCAGGTAACAGCGCCAGACGGGGTCTTTCTGTCAGCTCTTCTGCTCTCCCTTCTGTGCGATGTTTGCATTTAAAAAGTTCTGTGATAATTTAAAATCATAATGTGCTTGCACATCCGCGTTATCAAGTGGGTCTTTCGCCTTTGTTTTTCTTCCTAGTATGTTTATAGAGACCTCTAGTGGTTGCTTTAAAATTAGGCGCCTTCTCTCTCCTGAGCCTTTATGGTTGATTTCTCTTGCAGGGAGTTGTTGGTGGAGTGACCGGCATAATAACAAAGCCCGTGGAAGGTAGGTTGGGGTGTTAGTGAAGAGGTCAGTGCTGGAGAAACTGTGATAAGCATATAACAGATGTTGCTACAAGAATTTTGAGAAGACCGCGGCCTGACTTCTGTATTCACATTCTTCGGTGACTCGGTGTGCTCTCCTCAGAGGTGGACGCCTTGCGCTGGGGTCAGGCTCCCCCTGTGAGTGCTGCGCTCGGCAGGGCCGCCGGCAGGCCAGCCAGCGCCTTTGAGACCCGGGCCGTAACTGGCTCGAGGTTTTTCTGTGGTTCTCTTTTTCATAATCTCATTTAAAAGGCACGTATTCTTCAGCGCAATCCCTGTCAGAATCCCAGTTGGCTTTCCTGTGGCAGTTGACAAGCTGAATCTGAAATTTGTATGAAAATTCAGGAGACCCAAAGTAGCTGGAACAGTCTTGAAAACAGAAGAGCAAATTTGGAGGACTTGCGCCTCCCGATTTGAACACTTGTAGAGAGCTGTAGTGGGAAAGCCGAGTGACGCTTGCCTAAGAGTAGACGCAGAGATCAGTGGCACGTAACTGACAGGTGACAGGCCAGAGATAGAGCCGTCCGGCTGCGGTCGATTGATGTCGGCAGCGGTGCCAAGATAAACCTGTAAGGAAGAGCAGTCTTCAGCAGATGGTGCTGAGACAACTGGATAGTGATGTGATGGGAACAAGAATAAAATCAGACTCTTAGCTACCCTGGACTGTATGCAAATGAGCTCCACGTAGGCTAAATACCTAAGCGCAAAACTATAGAACTGAAGAGAAAATACAGAAGCAAACCTGTTACTGGGGCATAGGTTTAGGCTTTCTAGATGTAATACTAAAAGCACAGTTGAAAAGCAAAAAGTAGGTAAATTATACTGCATTAGAATTTAAAATTTTTATGCCTAAAAGGCATCAAGAAAGAGAAATGACAGTCCACAGACTGAAAGAAAATTTTTGCAGACCATATATTTGATAAAAGACATGCGTTGAATGTATAAAGAACCCTTACAAGGGTCAGTTAAAGTGGGCAAAGGATATGAGTGGACATTTCTCCAAAGAAGACATGAGATGTGATTGAAATATGTGATGATTTGTTAAAGATTAATAAAAGACACTGCCATGAATCCCCCCGAACACTCCCCTCTGGGTCGGTCCCGCTCACCGTTGCTCTTGCCACTTCGGAAGCAATCGTGGACGCCTGCTTCGGTGTCCTTATGAGTTGTGATAAAAAGCACAGTCACGGCCTCTGCCGAGGGCCGCCCCCCAGGAAGCCAGGCCCGCGGAGGCGCTGCTGTGTCCTCATCCATTTTGTTTATGGGGCTGGCACTATGCCATCACTGTTGGGCTGTTTCCCAAAGTTTTCCATAGAGTAGCCTTTCAAGGAATGTTTTCTGAATTGATTCTGGCCAGAGAGGCATACGTGACAGTGCAGCTAAAGGTGCTCATGAAGGAGGACTTCAGGAGGGATGAGTGTTTTGAGGGCTTGTTGACATTGTGCTTTTTACTGTACCATATATTTTCTTACAGTTTAAACTTTTACCATGTTTTCTGATCACTTGTAGAAATGGCTGATAAGCACATTCATTAGTCATCAGGGAAGTGTAAGTCAAATCACTGTGAGATACCACTTCCTGCCTGTTAAGATGGCGAAGGTCAGGGACTAGTGGGCAGTCGGGGCCCTTGCACACTGCTTACCGAATGTGCAGTGGTGCAGCCCCTATGGCAGGAGCCTTCCTGTGCCACGAGGGCCTCGCGTGGGCTTGGGGGGAATCTCTGGGTATGAGATGCACACCCATGAGAGTTGAGAGCAGGTGCCCGGACAGCGCACTGGCAGAGGCCCGGAGGGCCCAGTGCCCTTTACCTGTCGTGTGGGTAATTGAAATATGGCGTAGCCACACCGTGGAGCTTTGCTCCACCACGAGGAGAGATCAGGCACTAGTACATGCTGCCAGATGGATGACCGTGAAGACGTGGCGTGAGGTGCAGAGACCCACTCGCCGGAGCCCAGGCCGAGTAGCTTCATATTTGGGAGGTGTCCACATAGGCCAGTTGGAGGAACCTCCAGCGTCTCTAGGAGAGGGAGTGGGGAGGAAAGGAGAGGTGCACCCCATGGGTCGGTAGGAGGGCTGGGGGTAGGGGGCGCTGCTGGTGAGCACAGCTCTTTGGATCCGAAGTTTGAAAAATTGTGGTGATTTCACTTTTTCAGTTAACTTATTTTTAAAGGCGTGCTGCTTTTAAAATTCTTGATGGTTGCCACAAAAAAAGAGAGCATATCGTCCGGGCAGTTCTCAGGCCATCTAGTCCCCGGTGCTGGCCAGTCCCAGGAGCAGCTCTGTCCTACAGGGTGGTCTAGGGTGCTGGTCTGTCGTCCCCACCCACCCTCGGGGGTTCTGACTCGGTAGGCCTGAGTTGGGACCCAAGAATCTGCATGTAGCATACATCGAGGGCCCAAAGTTTTGTCCTGCGAGGATTAAATTCAGCTTCTTTAGCAAGCCAAGTCTCTGTGGCTCTCACAGTCTGGCGCACGGCTCTGCCTACTCCGGATACCCCTCTGAACTCATCCTCCTCTTTTCTGAAGGTGCCAAAAAGGAGGGAGCTGCTGGATTCTTTAAAGGAATCGGAAAAGGGCTCGTGGGCGCTGTGGCTCGTCCCGCAGGAGGGGTTGTGGACATGGCCAGCAGCGCCTTCCAGGGCATTCAGAGGTGAGCGTGCCTGCCACGCGCGGTGCGGGCGGGAGTGGGGTCCCGGGCTCGCCCACTGACGTTGTGGCAGCTTGACAAGGTAGGAGACCTCCAGAAAGGAATGAGAAAAGATGTTTGCAGCCCAGTTTCTCTTCTTCAGCAAATACATACACGCGTGCTGAAGGTCACACTAAGGACAGTGTGCTGCTGATTGGCACCCTACCCCTTTTTTTATTTTGAGATGAGGCTGAGCTTCCCAGGCTGGGCCAGTGCTTGTGATCCTTCTGCCTCAGCCTCCTGAGTAGCGAGGGTTCCAGGCAAGTGTCACCATGACATGATGTAGCTGCCAGAAACCAAGTGCTTGTTGGTCCCACCACACGCAGAGGCTGTGCTGGACACCAAGAAATGAAAGAGTCGGTGATGTGGTGTTTGCTTTTAGTATCTGACCTTTTCTTTAAGAAGACGTTAAGAGATTTGGGTTCAAAATTGGTCTTAAAACTTTTTGCTTTACTTTGGGCAGGTTGCATAAAATTATCATTGGTTTTTATCACATATTTATATGGTTAGTCAGTATGTGTTTTTGTATTATTTTGAAAATGGATTTTCTGCCACCCTGTTCAGGGCAGCAGAGTCAGCTGAGGAGGTTTCGAGCCTGCGGCCTCCTCGCCTAATCCAGGAGGACGGCGTCATTCGTCCGTATGACAGGCAGGAGTCGGAGGGCTCTGACTTGTTTGAGGTAAGTCCTGCTCTCCAGGTCCAGCAGCATTTACCTTTAAGGATTCTAGAGCCCAGATTGCAGGCCCCTTATAGCTGCTGACTGATGCGCTGCGCTGAGGGATGTTCCCTGGGTTGCAGGGTGGATTTTGGTGGCTTATTTTTTTATTTTAGGGTGGCATGTTACTTGTACATAACTGGTGAGTTTTTTTTCTGCACCAGAGCAAAGCTTTTTGGTGCAGAAAAGATGATGTTCAAAGAAGCCATAGGCTGTGTTCATTCAGTTAGCGTTGTTAGGTTTGGTTTCCTGCTTTGTAGCTCATTACTGGAATTCCACTGCTGTTTTTTCTCCCCAACAAATTAGTTCATTTGCACTACTTTGTAAATCTAGATGTATTCAGGTAAGCAACTGGAGGAGAGAAAGAAAGGTAATATGTAGGTACAGTTTGTTTAACCTTTAAAATTTTCGGTCTGTTTAGTTTTGTTATATTTCAACAGTTTATATAAAATAGACTGCTGCTTTTCCCATCACTGGCTTTCCTCCAAAGACATTGTATTAATATTTTCCTTCCTTGACTTTAAAATAAATGACTCTTAGTCATTTGTTTCCTTTGGTTTTTATTGTGCATATTCCATTTTGTCTTTTTGCATGCTTCTAACTTTATTTTCTTTCTTTTTATGCCTACACAGCAAGAACTGGAAATACAAGAGTAAATGTTTCCTATACTACTACTTGATACCATCCTTAAATCAAAGCAGAGTGTGGTACGGACTGTGGGAGTCAGGCTCAGGGTCAGCTGTAGTGATGCTGCCTTTGTGACTCTCGTCTCTGCTTGAGCTTTTGAGAGCAGAGTTGATTACAAATGCAAACGATAGCCTGTCTAGTAATACAGCATCGGGGTGAGAGCGCAGTGCAGAAGATGAAAGGTTGTAGGAAACAGCTGCTCTCCATTTAGTAGGTGAAAGAGTCCAAAAGCATATAATTTTACTGTCTTTTTGAAAATTTTATCTATGGTATTTATGTGCATTTCAGGAAAAATTGAAAAAAAGGATAGTTTTTATATTTGGCTTGTTGAATGTGTCCTCAGGTTTACAGGTCATGATGGCAGGCAGTAGATTCTTACTTCCCAAATCACTAACCTTACTCAAGGGTAAGGGACAATGAATTGTGGTATTTGTTTCAATAAGTAAAATGTGGATTGCTGAGTCTGTCTTTAGACTTTTTCCCCCCCTGTGCTTAGGACAGGGTCTACAGGGTCTCACCACCTAGATCAGGCTCGTAGTGATCCTCCTGTTTTCAGCCTCTGAAGCACTGGGGTTTCAGGCGCCCCACCTTGCCCAGTCTCGGTCGCGTCCCAGCGCGCCTGGGGCAGGCCGGCACGCACGCTGCTGAGCTGTCAGGCCGGCCCTTGTCTCCAGACACTTTTAAGTGAGAGTTGTCTCACAGATTTTGAGACTTTCCCTTCTCTCTTTTTTCCCCTTTTAATCCATGTTGTGTACGTGTTCAGTCTTACAGTTAGGCTTTTCAAAGATCCAGTCTCCTTGTTGGTTATGTTTGCTTTGTAATTTTTAGGTTTAATTAGTGTAAATAGAAAATATAAAAAGGTAAATTTTTGTAATAAATGATGGAAATGTTCTCATCTCATAGTTTATGCTCTACGCAAAGCAAACCAAAGTACAAATTTAGATTTTTAATATGTTGCATATTTGAACACAGTGAAACTGTTAACATACAACAGTTGTTCAGTTGAATTCTATACTTTTTAAAACTACACTTATCAAAATAATTAATATTTTGAATGATTCATTTTTAAAATGAACGCTTTACAGGAAACATGGCATCTAAAGGCCAGCTAGTGCAGGGCACACAGAGGAAGGAGAACGGCTGCTCTTGGGGCCGGAGAAGGGCTTCCGGGCCAGCACTTACCTGCCTGCCTGCCCAGTACGTGCGGCCCGGCCGGCCCCGCAGCACCCTGCCCACCCCGGCAACACAGTGTCCATCCTGCGGGACCGAGTATGACAAAACATAAGTGTGTAAAGTTGTTGGCCGGCTCCTCGCGCCTGGGTGCTTTAGGGAAGGCGAGGCTGGCCCAGCACCTGCAGTTTCAGTGAGACCCAGCGCGGTCACTGATTTGAGATGCTGTAGTTGTCTCCGGAGATTCCTGGATAAGAACAGGGACTTTTAATTTCCCTGGCTGTATCATGATCTTAGTGGGAATTAACTTTGGGGAACTTGCATACTTGAAGATTTTTTTCTTGTTTACTTGTCTTTTTGTCTAGCTCCTTGTTAACCTTTTCCATGTGGCTTTTTTAAACAATTGTATGTTAGAAAGTACAAAACCTCAAGAAACTTTATTAGCTTATTTAGATACAGTCATTTTGTCTTATTAATTTTTGTTATTGAACAGTCCCTTGAACTGTAATGTATTATAGTTACAAGAAACAATAGGATGTAAGTCACCGAGAGGACTTGGTGTTTTCCCAAGGGAGACCAGCCCAAGTCTTGGGCAGTAGGCTGCTGCACCCTTGTCTTTCTTTGCTCAGTTATTTGGGTAAGAAGTATTTGTTGATTATTTAGATTGTACTGGGTATTTTTACAAGTAGCACGTCCACCAGGGACCAAGTATAACAAAGGGTAAGTAGCAAAGAGGACGAGAGTGTGGAGTGCCGGCATTGTGCCCCTTACTGCACTAGACCCATACTCCGGTAGTTTATTTGGTCTTTTGATCCCCAATTCCTTCCTGCTGAGTGTTGCTCTGCCTTCTTTAATACTCAGATGTAAGGATTTCCCACACCTTGCGTTCCTAGCCTGAGCTCTGCTGTTGCTTCCCTGTTCTCCTAGGATTACTGTTTACTGTATGTACAGGTACATAACTGGTTTTATAGTTAATATTGTTTTGATTCAGATTATTCAAAATTTAAAATGTTGTTCCTTGCCTTTCCTGCTTGATTATATTTTTCATGTTCTTAGAAATGCTTCATTAATACTTTAAATTCATACATTACCATCATTTGGGTAGCTTTACATCATGTATTTTATTTTAAATTCATGGTATTAAAAATGTGTCTTTTACTAACAGTAATAATGTTATGATAAACATTAGTATACATTTTGCTTTTTCATATCTTGTGCTGAGTGCTCAGAATTAACTCAAAAAATGAGTCACTGGGTAACGGGCTTTTGCATCCTATTGCTGAACTCCTTGCTACATCGAGAGGAGGGAGAGTGGAGATTTTATCAGCGGCGCTGTTCTGCTGCCATTGGCAGTTGTCTTCCTCTGAACCCAGAGCGGGAAGGATTTCCAGCAGAGCCAGGGAGGCCTGCGGAAGCACGTCGCGGTGGTGGCGCCCATAAGGCTTCTGGTGCCCAGATGCAGAGTCTGTAACTGATGAAACGTGCTCAGATAAGAAGTAGTTCTTATTTCTTGCACTTGCAATTCTAAACTAAATATTTCAGCATTAAAATTTCAAGCTGAAAATAAATGCACATAATTGTTATATTCTTCTCTCATTTTCTTCTTGAAGAAATTGAGGCCCAGTTGAGCAAAGTACCTAGCTAATTCCCAGGTGCGCTGTGAGGCAGGGGCCCCGTGGTGGAAGCTGCCACCCCCCTGGAGTGCCTGAGGCTGAGCCGCAGGTCCATGCAGCTTCCTCTGCTGTTCTTGGCCTTTGTGACAGTCAAGGAAAGACTGGGAACCATCAGCTTGTAAAAACTTGTATTCAGGTGTTAGAGGAATGTCTATAGGCATGCACTCTTTGCTTGTGATTAGATGGCTTATATTTTCCTTTAATAATATTGGTATGCATTATTGGTTATAAAATGTTACGGTCTTATTTGTTCCAATATATTTACGTCCTGTATTTCTAGATGTATTATCCTCTGGTTTCATTGTATTATAGAAAATGTCACTAATAATAATTTATTGCTATTCATTATAATACCTTTTATTGTTTGTTAATGTGTGTTGACTAGCTCAAGTCAATAGTTTTAAGATAGTTTAAAAGAAAAATAAATACTTTAATGTGCTATTATTTATACTTGAATTATTTCATGCTTGTATTTCTCTATGGAAATGCATCATGCCAACTATTTTGAAATTTTAGTCTTCATGTTAATATTACCATTGCAATTTTTGTTAGAAATATAATTTCATATATAAATTTACTTTTCAGTATATGTTTAACCTGTACAACCAAATATTCAAAAACTGTCATTCCATTTATCTTGGAATTTTATCACGTGTATAGTATCTACTTCTGTATAAATCAGTGGGTGAGTCTTTCCACCCAGCCCCCCCAAAAAAATCTGACAAAAAAATATGAACTATCCTCTGAAAAATGTACAACCATATTTCCAAAATTTAAAATTACTTCAGGTAATTTATAGGCTCGCCCCAAAATCTTTGCTGTGAACAGCAGTCTGAGAAACATTGAAATGTCAGTGTAGTGGTTTTGTATTAGCATATGTTTGTTGTTCCTTAATTAAAGTGTTATTTCTGGTTGATGTTTTAAAATATCTAATTTATCACAGCACAAAATTTATTTTAACAGTATCACTTGCTATGCATTTAATACATAACTTTCTTTTAAAACAACAGTGGAAGTTAATTTAGAAATCTGTTATGAAAATTTTTCTGGTTTCACATGCCAGTATGTAGACTTGTACTTTTTAATTTTAATAAATTTGTTCCGAACACTGATTGTCCTTCAGGCATTTTATCGCGTGTGTAGTGTCTGCCTCTGTATAAGTCAGTGGGTGAGTCTTTGTGTTATTAAGCCCATAGACTCACCAACTGTGGGTCTTGCCTCCTTTCCAGAATCACGTGAAGAAGTTGGAAGGGGAGACCTACCAGTACCACTGTGCCGTTCTGGGGAGCAGGAGGACAGTTTTCATGGTCACGAGCAGGTACGAAGCTCAGGGCGCTCGGGTGACTTGTTTCGGCTCTCTGTCTCCCTGGCTCCGTGCCTTCACTGCAGTTTCTCTAGCCACGTGGGGAACTCCGCTGGGGTTTCGGTGGAGCTTGCAGCGAGTCTGAGTGTCAGTTCCGGAAGCTCGGCCGTTGCAGTAGCGGCGCTGCCTGTCCAGGGACGGGGACGTCGTGGGCATCTTGGAAGCCGACCTTGATTGAAGCAGTCTGTGATCGAGACCCCTGCAGTAACAGCGTTTGCTGCAAGCTCCTGGTGTCCTCAAGCACGTGTGATCATAGGATGAAAGCCGTCGTGCTGAAGGGGGCCTCGGGGCTGACTGGACGGTGTCAGTGCAGGCGCTCAGGGTGGCTCTGGGCCTCAGGAAGGACTGAGCTGGCGAGGAGTGCGCGCGAAGGTCAGGTGAAGGTGGCCCGGGTGCCTGAGGTGTGGGCGAAGCGGCTCCGAGGGACTTGGCTGGGGTTGGAGCGCCAACACCTGGGTGCAGTTTATTGTAATTGGAGGAAAAAGGTGATGGGCTTTTTTTTTTTTAAATTGAGCTTGACAACTTTATGATGTTAAGGTAGAGATGCCTCAGTGGTCCAGGAGAGAGAGATGGACGGATAGGCAGACACACTGTAGGACTCTAGTGACAATGTGGCCTTGAGATTCCCCTCGGGGAGTGTGTCAGATAGAAGAGGATTCCTGAGAGTGGAACTTCATTAGCGGTGGAGCGGTAGAAAGTGAAGGGGTTGCAGGGGTGCAGTAGTTTATTCCTGGGGTGGACAAGAGGGGACACACGGACTTAAAGATACTTGGGTTAGTGAGCTGCGTGTGGCATCCTGCTCTGTGACTCCTGGCTTTAGCTGTTAGCCCTGCCGTCCGCCTCTCATCTGGGGAGTGTGGTCCACCTTCTAGCCCCTGTGTGGCCGTGGGAGGGGTGCTGGAGCCACCGCAGGCACTGCTAAGCGCGGGCTGTGTGCGTCGGGCTTCCTGTGGTGCGCGGCTGTCTAACAAGTCCCAAGGTCCCAGCCCCTGTGCTGCTGGATAGTGCCAGCCTGCCGCCCTGCTCCACACCCTGTCGGTCAGCAGGGGCCTTGCGGCTGCTCCCTGCGGACCGAGTCCAGCGCTGCCCTCCCCGAGGCGCTCTGCGTGTTCTGCCGTGCGGGCTGTTGCAGGAGCTTCCTGGGCCAGCCCTCCCTTTGCTGCTAGAGCTGCGACCGAGCATAAGAAACTTCTGTCATTTCCTCTTGCTTGTAGATTAGAGTCAGCATTTCTTCCAGGAGGAACACCAGAGGGGCCCTTTATGACCTGCGCCGAGCTAGCTTTCTGCCCACGGGGTGTGTCGGTAGCCAGCCACAGACCTCGGTGCGCCTCGCGTCTTCCCTTCGCAGGCCCGTGTTGGCCCTGTGTTCTTCCTCCAGACGTTCTTCCTTCTTTTCCTCAGTGCTGATGTGGCCTGTGCCGGGCCATCTGCCCCTCTCCTGCACTCCAGGGGCTTCCTATCCCTTGTCACCGTGCTCCTGGTATTGTGCAGTGTGCTCACACGTATGTTTTCCCTCCCAGCTCAAGTAGAAGACGTGTCTTCCTTGTTTTTCCCACAGCCTCTATGTTTGTTGAAGTAGCAGCCCTTCTGCTCTCATTTGCTTTCTGTAGTAGGACCCTAAACATAAAACAGTGATATCAGTAATTAACATGAGCCACAGCCTGAGAGATCGGCGTGGGCACCCTTTAAAGACTGTTGTTGCTTTGTTTTATATTAGTGCTGTTGAGTGAAATGAGATTCTTCCTCCGTGACAGAGGATGTTAGTGTTCACGCTTTCAGACCTGGTGCCTGTCAGCAGGCCCAGAGCGGGCCTTCGGTGACGTGGGTGGCTTGTGACGTGTCCTGCGTGCCCCGTCCTGACTAGCAGCCGCGGGACTGACAGTGAGGAGCGAGCAAGGTGCGCTTTTCCAAGCAAAGTGCTTTCACAGGCTTCTGCTTTTAAACCCGCATTGCCGTGCACCACGGAGGAGTTCCCTCTCGGGGTTCTGGTCAGTCACAGCACGAAGTCACACTTTTCCGAGCTCTGCAAGGTTGGAGGGCTGGCAGGTTTTGAAAGGCCACCTCGTTAGGTGGCAGGGGTGCTCCTTGCTCGGGTGATAGTTAAGGAAACTTTCCGTGGGAGCACACCTTTTTTTTTTTTTTTTAATGAGCAGAATATATTTATTGAGAGAAAGAAAACTCCTGTCCCGTGAGAGGAGCAGGAGGGGCCCAAGCGGGTAGTTCCCCCACAGCACACATTTTTTAGCATCGATCTTCGTTGTTCTTAAGAGTGCTGCCTCTGCCGCCCAGCCGAGTGAGCTGGGTGAGAGTCGCGGGCCTCCTCAGGGCCTGTGTGCTTTGCTTTCTTTTGCGGGGCAGGCGAGTGCTGTGCCTGAAGGAGGTGGAGATCCTCGGCCACATGTTTCTGGACTGGCAGCACCCACTCGAGGACTTCGTGCTTCCTCCCACCGTGCGTGAGAACCTGCTTCAGATTTCAGTGAAGGTAAGCGAACAGGAATCAGACCTGCATTAAGTGGGTGAACGCGCGTGTGCTGGCGGCTTTGCGGCCAGCTGCACAGCGTGTGAAGGGAAGCTCTTGTCGCCCCTGCGCCCCGCTGGCCTGCCTCCACCTCCAGGCCCGCCTCCTGCAGCTCAGCGGGCTTGGGCTCGTCGCAGGTCAGTCCTGCTGTGTGCTCAGCGCCTGTCACCTTCCCAGTGCCCCGCCTCTGAGCACAGGAGTCTTCTGAAGGGCACCTTTGATCCAGAACATGACAGCGTAGGGACAGATATGATCGAGCCATTTGTGCCCCGTAATACTGGCAGATTGCACAGTGTGCAGTGCTAGTCCATCTAGCAGAAGAGCGAGGGTGCTCGGACACTAGCGTTTCCTTTTATGGTACAGTTAAACTTGAGTAGGAGGGTTTTTACAGATTGCATATGGATGCTTATTTTGTTACTATGTTAGCCATTTCTGGAAATAATCCCTTTTTTAGTTTTTAGGCCATTATTAAATACTTTGGTAAAAATAAAGATGTCTTGGCTAGCTGTGTTTTGCAGTCCTTGGCATTTGTAAATGCTCGTGCAGCGTAAGTCTAGGCAGCATTTTCACATCTTTCCTCCCATCATTTTCTAAGAAGGAGCTTTTAATTATATAGCAAATAACTAGAGTCGTACCTCGTATTTTGCTTGGTTCTCCACTCACTTAACTTGGAAGCATATTATTATATACATTATAAATATTAAACCACTACAAGTTGTAATTCCAAGTTTGATAGTTTCTGTAGCTGTCTTTGCCTTTCCTGCACACGCGTGGTGTCGTCAGTCCGTCACCAAAGCTGAAGCACTCCCCAGGAAGTTTAATAGAGATGAGAGCGTTGTGCGTGGCGCTTGCTTTCCTTTTCATGGAAATTTACAAGTAGAAAGGCGGCGGTGCCACTCCCCTCTGGGATTTGGGCGTCAGCTGTGGCTGGGTGAAGCACAGCGCTGGGCCACGCTTGCTGCACGTGCCTTGCAGTTCACACACTGCTGTGTGGCACCACACTGGGACTCAGTGGCTGGCTCAGTGTGCCTGGGGGTGGGTCCAGCACGGCCTGTGGTGCTGGGGATTGAACCGCAGCCCCCGCATTTGCCTAAGCAGGCGCTTAGAACTCTCAGCAATCTTACCAGCACTAGAATAATGTCTTTTTTTACCTTTTTTTTTTTTTGAAACAGGAGCAAGGTCTGTTCCAGAAAAAAGATGGTGCCGGTGCAGGCTGTCTTCGGAAAATTTACTTGAAGGATAGTGCCACAGCACAGGTAAACTGTGTTATAGAACCCTTCACTGGGTGTGGTGTGCACACATGAAATGCCACCTACCTCCTGGGGAGGCTGAGACCAGAGGATTGCACATTTGAGAATGACGTGGGTGACTTAAGGAATCCCTATCTGAAAACTGCAAAAGGGCATTGGACATGGCCCAGTGCTGGAGCACTTGCCTAGCATGCGTAGGGCTTGGGGTTCAGTTCCCAGTGTTTCAAAAATAATGCCCTGTTGAGGTTTTTAGTTGAAAAATTTTTTTTAAAGCTTGTTACGACTAATACCCATTATTCTCCCCAGAGCTCTTCTAGTTGCCACTCTGGGCGCCTACTAGATAGGCTTGAAGTAGTGTACAGGACCCTACGATGGAGAGACTGCCTCTGCGGCACACGTCCGCAGCTGCTGGGCCTGGGCTGACAGCGCAGCTCTTGTCTTCCAGTCGGTGACGCAGGCTTGTTTTGCAGAGAGCCTTCCGTGCGATTGAAGATGTGCAGGCCCGGAGACAGCAGCAGCAACAACTGATGAAGCAGGCGTCGGTGAGGCGCCTCCGGCCTCAAGTGCCATTGTAGTCCCAGGTTCCAGAGAGCTGGCCCTGGAGGAGAAGATCGCCCTCGGGTCCTGCTGAAGAGGACTTGTCAGGCAGTTGTTCAGTTTTATTGCTTGGAGTCGTTCATGCTGATTCCCTTCGCAGATTTTAGTTCTGCCTGCTAATTCTGTAATCACGCATGTATTAGTCCACCTGTCGACTGCCACCCGAGTGGGTCAGACTCTCGAAGAACTGCTTCAGATTTGGACTGGAATTGTCATTAACATATGATGTAAAAGGCAGCCAGGTTATTTTCAAAGTCTTCACCAAAGAATGAGTTTAGAATGACTAGTGTGCTCTGAGAGGGTTTAGCCAGACAGATGCTGGACACTTTAACACATGTAAATTGTTCAGTAATTGAATCAAGAACATTTTTGGTAAACTAGATAGTTGAAGAAAAACCACTAACGGGGGAAAAAAATACATGTTTTCTCTCTTTCTTTTCCAAAAACTTGTTTTTCTCCAAATAGCACAAGTTTTGCTGCTCATTTTTTTCCTTGTGCTGTGTAGAAGGAGTATTGGGAATCACTCCTGAAAACAGCTTTGCTCCATTGTCTGTAATGTAGCGCTCACAAGATTCTGAAAGTTATGTACATGTTTTAGGATGAGCTCCTGTGCACAATTGTAATTTGCTGATAAATGAAAATATTGCACTTTAGATTTTTTGCGACTCAGAAATATGTATAATGCAATATTTTTGTATTTCCAGAAGTTTTCTAGAAGGTAAAAGACTTTTAAGAGCATCATAAATTTACATTTGATTTTAGTGCTTAACAAATGCATTTTAAATACTGGGGAGAGTAAAAAATCTTGAATTGCTTTATAAATAAATAAAGTATAGGTTTATACAGCAACACTGGAGAAGAAATGTTCCATGTGTTCCGTGAAGAGCCGGTATGAGGCGTCAGCTCCCAAAATGTTTTGTCCTTTCTGCATCTTTCTTCTGAGACTTATTCTTCAAACTTAAAAAAAAAAAAAAAAAACCCAAAAACTGAAAAGTCTTTTATTTGGGTGGACCTTAAGAGTTATTTGTGGTATTGAACATGGAATTTGTTTCAGATTACTGAATCAGTGGAGAATGAAGAGGGGAAGGCTTGCTTGGGCCCGTGTTTGCTGCTGGATGGTGCAAGAGCTGGCAGCAGTGTATGTGCCCGAGCCTGGCCACAGAGCTGCCACCTCCAGGGCCACGGAGGAGCGCGCTGCCGGGGCCTGGCCTGGCTTCAGACGGACCTCGCCGTCCTCGGTGTGTCCTTTGACTTCTGGGAATGAAGGTGATGCACACATATAGAACTTCTGTCTTCAAAAACTGGGTTTCTTTATTAATGGCTAGTTGCAGCTTATTAAGACAGTTTTATAGCAGATATTTGCTTCTTTGTGCCTTTAAACATGACTTAACATGGAATAGATTATTTTTCTATGAATCACAACTATTGACAGCATCCTAAGTATTTAAAAATTACATTGTACTGATAGTCTGTTCTGTAAATGGATGTACAGGACATTGATCTAAGAGGACTTACAGAAATCTGTAAGCTCATTATCTTAGTTTGGCTTAGCAGTGAGTTTCCTACTATTTGTAGCATTTTTATTTGATTTAATCCCCTGAGAAAGAAGTAATCTTTGGTAAAGAATAGTAAGATCTGTCTTTTACATTACGAAATGCCTTCAAAGCCTATTGTGTATAAATCGTGAGAGAAATAAAACATTTGAAGCATTGTTTGTAGGTGTACTGACCTGTGAGCTTGTCAGACACTCGTGTACAGTTTTAATTGGTCTTTCCCTTCTCATCCTGCAGCAGGGAGAGTTAGAGGCCTAGTTTGCTAACTTATTTAAAAGCTGCTGTTCGGGGAAGGTTTTTTCCCGGGGCCCTGTAACACATCACGGGTCTGGGGCACAGAGCCCAGCACAGGGCTGCAGAGACAGAGCCTGTGCTGCACCGCGAAGCCCGCTGCTGTGTTTGCGGGGGCTGGTGCCTTCTGTGGGCCCGCAGCCCCGTGGGCCGTCTGGGAGACGTGGCACTCCTGTCCCTGGGCTCTGCCTGGAGACCCCCGGTGGCCATGCAGAAGCCTTGCCCGCCCGCGGAACCTGCTGTCTTCCCCTTGGTCGTCCTTCCCTCGTCCTCCTGCCGTTTCTCGTTTCCTGTCTTTCCCACGGGGCTCGGGCCACAGGCTGGCAGGCTGTCCCCGTAGAGGGCTCTCCAGCTGGAGGAGGCTCAGCCTCACGCCATGAGTCTGAAAGAACAGGAGGATCAAAATTAAGAGAGAACAGAGAAGCGGAAGAGTACGCCCGAGCTTTGCAGGAAAGCTCTCGGGCACAGGCTCCTTCCATATGCTCCACTGGTCAGCGTTGCTTATATTTTGAATTATGCGTGAGAGGGGATGCTCTGCTTTTGGTGCATGGAGTGCTAAGTGTCTTCACCCGGTGTTCCTGGGCATCTGTATTTTTCAGGGCTCCTAATGCGTTTCTGTTCTGTGGCCAGGTCTAAAAACGTACTGTTCTGGGTATAAAATAAACTCTCACTGTTCTGTGGATTTCAGTGCTGTTTAAAATATAGAGTTGCAGTTACTGCCTGAGCCACAAGAACCGTCTCTGTACTGGGGAGAAAACCAGGATCCTCGAAGGTTAAAAAGTTGCTCGTAGTCAGAATCCTCTGGGGCACAGCCCTCTTGGTTGGAAGCCACTGCCCCGATAACCCCTCCTGCCGTGACAGCAGGGGCAGTGGGCTCTGGAGCGGATTTGCTCAGGGTCCTCGCAGAGCGCGCTTCTCGTGGGCATCCAGCCTCCACGGAGTTGGCCTCGGCTCTGAGCTTACCCTTGGAGGCGTCCTCAGTCACAAGTCTGTGCCATCCAAGTGCCTGTGGGCTCTTCTGACCTGAAGATTTGCTCCTGCCTTGTGCTAATACGACTGCCTCCAAGATTCAGAAATTAAAAATCTATGAAACCCAAAAGACTGTTGGCAAATTTGAAACAAAATTGTTCGGCGGTAGAATTGGGGTGAGCTGACGCGGGCTATCGTGCCTTTTAGCTAACTGCAGACAGGTCTGGCTGCAGTGGTGTTAGTGTGCGGGCTATGGAGCGCTGCGCCCTGTTCCTGCAGCTCCTTACTTAGTGTCAGTGCGGGGGACACGCAGTCCGCAGGGCGTGTGAGCCGGTCACCTTTCTCAGCTCAGAGTTCTGCATTTGCAGCGCGTCCGGCTCAGTGTCCGGGCAGGAGTGGTTGCACTGGGCAGAGGCGCAGCGAATGCTCAGTGCAGCAGCAGACGTGCCGTCGCCCTCCTCACAGTGGCCGTCCTGCCAGTCACCGCCTTCTTCGGAAGCATTTCTAGGAGTCCCCCTGGGCGTCTTTCTGCAGTGTGACCATGAATGTCGCTGCTGCCCCGTGACGTCCAGGGCAGAGGCATGCATGCGTCCTCATCGTTGGGCCCAGTGCCTTGCGACGTCCAGCTCATCCTCAGAGCGTTGCTGAAAGGTACAAGTCTTGCCCGCTATGACGGTGCAGCTCCGTACACTCAGTGAAGATGAGCTGCCCCAGAGAGCGACAGGAGTGACAGTGTCAGTGTGTTCAGAGTGAGGGCCTGGTATTAGGAGGGTTAAAGCCAGAGTGGCTTTTACGTCATAAAATATTTGAACATTTAATGACTTTGTTTTTGATCATTTGTAGTCTGAATTCTGTTATTCAATTGGCTTCTGGGCTGGCCAAATAGCTCAGCGGATTGGGGGTTCGATCCCCGGGCCTGCCGTGCTGGGGCGCGCTGAGATGGTAATTAAGACTGGGCGTGGTGGTGCATGCCTATAATCCCAGCTCTTGGGAGGCTGTAAACAGGCAGATCACTATGAGTCTAATCTAGTAGTGAGACACTGAACACCCTGTAGACCCTTCCCTAAAATATAAAAAAAAAAGTGCTTCTGAAATTTTAGAAAAATCACAGGCTCTGAGAGAAACCAGGAGAAAGAGCAGTTTTCTTCCCTCTGCAGAGCATGCAGGTACTCCACCTCAGAGTCGGGCGGCAAGTTCTGTGACAGCGTGTCCAGAGGGGTCAGTGGGCGGGTGTAGGACACTTGGTAAAACACAGCAGAGGCCAGGGATTTCCCTCTCGGGTGTGTAAACAGCATCTGCTGAAGTAAATGATGTTTCGTGTTGATCTCTAGTGAAAACTCGTTACAAAAGTAATAAACCAACATGGTCCTCTAGGTTGATAGTATTCACTCAGATGATCACGAGCCCTTTTCAAAGAGAAGTTAGCTGGGGGTGTAGCTCAGCGGCATAAGTGCCTGCCTGGTAAGCACAAGGGCCTGAGTTTGGTCCCTGGTACTGACAAAAGACAACAAAGCAAACAAAACAGAGAGAAATTCATTCATTTTTTTTTTTTTTTCCAGTACCGGGAATTGAACTCAGGGCCCTGCGCTTGCCAGGCAAGTGCTTATTCTACTGAGCTATCTCCTTGGCCCCTTAGAAATTCATTCTTTAACATTAATTCTTTTCAATTTGAAAAAAGATCAAATGATCCCCTGCTGAGAGTCACTATAATGACTAAAATTTTTTAATTGTGGCTTAAATTCCATGATACCTTTAAAAAAAATCTTTTACATATTCACAGGCTCTTGCTGTGCAGCTCGGACTCATAGCAGTCCTCCTGTGTCAGCCTCCCCAGCTCCAGGATTACAGGCATGTGCCACCATGCCCAGTTTCAGTGGCTGGCATGACATACAGCATCAGGGACGGAACCCGAATCCTTGCACTTGCCAGGCAGGTGCTTAGACCACTGAGCTGTCACCCCAGTCCCTTCAATTCCATGATAAATAATACATTTCAGATTTGGTCTTTGTTTTTGTTATTTTTGTTGAAAACACTTCAGATACAAATTTTTCTTTTAGATAAACCTCTTTCTTTTGCTATCCTTTACATTGTCTTTCATTATGGTTCATCTTTTTATAGTGCCTTTTAAAATATTAAATCTTCGGGGCCGGGGAGGTGGCTCAGTAGAATAAGCACTTCCCTGGCAAGCACAAGGACCTGAGTTCAATCCCTGGTTCTGCCAAAAAAAATAAATAAATAAAATACTAATTAGCTTTTTTTTTTTTTTTTTAAATTTAGTGCAGGGTCTACAGGGTCTGCAGTGTCTCACTACACAGATGGGACTCGTGATTCTCCTGTTTTCAGCTTCTCAAGTGCTGGGATTATAGATGTGCCACCACGCCCAGTCTCAATCACTGTCTCAGTGTGCCCCGGGGGCAGAGCCGGCACAGCAGGCCCGGGGTTCAAACCTCCAACCCCTGTGTCTGCCTAAGCTGGCCCTTTAATCTGCTGCGCTATCTGGCCGGTCCTTAAATTGTCTTTCTTAAGTAGATATTACTAGTGGTTGGCAAAGAATAGCCCAAAGGCCAAATAGTGTGTTCTTATAAATAAGTTTATTGGAACACAGCCAGGCCTGTTTATTGCTTGTGGCTGGTTTTCAGCTTTTACATTGTCAGAGTGAGTTAGCTGGGAGAGACCGTAGCAGAGCCTCAAAAATTAGTTATCCAGCAATATACAGAAACAAATTCATCAATCCTGGTTACACTGTGTAACTGATCATGCAGATGGGGCAGACATAGGCCCAGGGAGTTCCTCTCCTTGCAGTGAGGTGGGGTCCGGCCGTGTCTATCAGTCCCTTCTCTGTCCCCACCTTTCTCCCTCTTTCAAGAAGCGAGGACACTTGGGGCGGAGTGGAATGGGCCTGGCCAACATCCACCTTCTCAGTTCTTCTGAGAACTTCAGGCCTTTATCCCTAAATTCTCAGCGTTCTCCCCACATATATTTTAAGCCTGACTCATAAGCACTTCCCATAGTAACATTCAGAATCTAAGCCAGCCCTTGAAATATTTTTCCCCTTGGAGGATTCTTACTGCTGTGAGAGTTTAATGGCATTTGTAGCCTTTGAGTTCTGAAAGTGAGGAAATAAAAACTTGGGCCTTGAGATGTAAAGCTTGTCTTTTCGGGACTAAGACTCAACCCTATGGGGTTCTGCAACAACCCGCTAAAGTATTCTGCTATCAGAAGCAGAGAAAACATGCCCAGTGGATGGATTTTACCACAACTGGCTAGGACGTGCCAAAGAAGAGGCGGCAGTATTTTCCAGCACGATCTGTGATATTACAGCATAGTAATGTAACAAACGAGCAGGTGTTCAAATTGCAATTTGAACAGAAGCTATAAAGTTTTAGCTTCACCAGAGGGTATTGCCGCAAATTACTTAAGCAAGCAGTTATTGATGGTTTAAATTAAGCAGCCACACTGGAGGAGGGCGCATTTCCTTTCCCAGTACAGTGCTGTTAGGGTCCTAACCTACTTTGACATTTCCGATCACATCTTCCCTGCTTCATTCAACTCGGAATGATTCATGCTTTCAAAAATAGTTTTAAAAAAATAGGCCATGCGTTAGACAATTAACTTTTTTTCAGTGATAATTTCCTAGACTCTGGTCATTTGAGTAATTTATCACTGTGATGTCAGAGGCTTTTGGTTTTGTTTTTTTCCTTCTGAGGTAAGGGACCAGTACGTTGGTGAGCTAGAACAGCCGAAAGGTCTGAGACATTTGGATGTATCTGGACCTCATGACAGCAGGCAGCAGCCGCTTTCACTCATGTGCAAGATTTCAGTGACCAAACGTCAGACTAGAGAATGCTGCAAGGTAACGGGATAGAAATGCTGCGCATGTGCTGTGTCACTGAGCTCTTGTTGCCGTGACCAAACATAAGAGAGCGTCATCCTCAGAAAGGCTAGCGTGGCTTGAGCTCACGGTTTCAGAGGGTCCCGTCCACGCTTCCTTGGCTACGCTTTGCTAGGCCCAGGCTGAGGCGGAACACCGTGACAGAGGTGAGCGAAGGGTTCGCTTCCAGAGGGAGACAGAAGGGCCCGGCTCCCAGCATGCCCTCGGGGGGCCGCCTTCCGCGAGCTGTGCCTGCCCCGGCCCCACCTGTGGTCGTGCAGAGCTGGGGGCGGCCTTCAGCGCAGGCGGGCCTTGCAGACCCGCGCCGCAGCGCCTGCTGCCGCCGAAGGTGAGTAGACTGCGTGTGTGCAGCAGTGGTGGCCAGCGACCTTCGCGTTTTACCTCATTCACGTCCAGCCGATTAATCCTGAAATACAAGGCAGCTCATACAGAGGCACTAATGATTATTTTATGTCAAGTGAATTAATCGTAATTAGCACCCCCCCCTTTTGCTGTAAAAATGTTCTTGGGGAATTTCTGGGTGTATTTTAACTCCCAAAACCACAATACTAGTTCATGTTTGGGGGGTCCTTAGACTGTGAATATATATATATATATATATATATATATATATATATATATATAATTTGTGTGTGTGTGTGTGGTGAGCCCAGAACATCTGCACGGCATGACATTCCCAACCTGTTTTTTATTATTTTTGAGACAAGATAGGTTGTCCAGGCTGGCCTGGAATTTGCAAGCCTCCTGCCTTGGCCTCCTCGAGTGCTGGGAGTACTGGCGTGCCTCTTGCGGCTTCCATCCGTGGGGCTCAGCCCTGCGCCGTTGGAGCCCTCAGATGAGAACGGCTTGATACGCAGAGCTGTATGTGAGAGCAGTCCTGAGCAGCGCTGAAGGCTGGCCGTGTGTCCTGCCATCCGCTCGGCAAGCAGGCCAATCTTCGCGAACCCTGCGCTTTTTCTACATGAGCCCTCGATGGCAAACCTGTAGGGCTTTCATTGATAACTAACAGCTGCTGTGGCTCGTGTGCCATTGATTTGCTACCACTGACCTAACCTGTTCCTGATTAGATGTACCTACAAATCATCCTACCACGTTAACGCCCTTCCTCTTTAAAAGAAAAATCTGTGTCCTTCTTAGGGTACGGTGCCTCGGTCTGTGTGTTGTACTGAGGCAGAGTGATTCTTGGGCAGTTCGTATTTCCCACTTCTTTCATCATAGTATGTCAACTCCTTAGTTATGTACAGTGTCTCCTGGGGCCAGGGCAGAACATGGGGTCCTTCTCCACTCAGCTGACGCCTGTCACCTGAGGATCCAGGCCACTTTTGGGGTTGCTGCTCACCCCAGGTCACCATAGTTTTTCCTCGAGGCATCCCCATCTTTCCTGCTGACCGACCCTGTTGTTTGAAATTTGTTGGAAACTATTGCTTTGCATAATGGAAAGCAAATGGTAGCTTTTCAGTAAATTTGCATGGATTAATTTACTAGATCAGAAAAGCGCAGGTCACTTTCATAACACGGGGAAAGCTTTACGGTTTCTAAGGCACACACCATCTCTTTTCCTCTTAACACCAATTTCGTGAGTCAGGTAGGAATGTTTCCACTTTGCAGATGAAGAAGCGAGGTAATTTGCCCAGCTCTGCATAACTTGGAAGTGCAGAGTCAGGCACTGCTCTCAGTCGCGGTTCCTCCTGTCACCGCACTGCCTCTGCAGGCACAGTACCCTGCAGAGATGGGCCGTTTTCAAGTTGGAGACCCAAGATAGAGCCAATTATAACTAAGGTGGATGTAACGTTAACCGTCTTTTGAGTCTAGTTACGCATGCATTCAGAGATGCTCATCTGACCCACTTTCATGAGGAGATGAAAAGATGCGTGTAGTTCCTTGTGGCTTCTTCTCCTAGTTGCCACCTTCTTCCACAGGAAGTCTCATCTTCTCTGGGCTTTTATGTCACCTGATCTTTCTGATAGCAAGATCAGGAAGCACGCCATTGCAGTGTCAGTGCAGGCTCGGCCTCCGCCATGGCACCAGCCATCTGGTTAAAGCCTGACAGCCCGTGCTGGCCCCACTGAGGGTGGGGTTTACTCCATGGCCCGTCGGTCACATCCTGTTTTCACTTGTGAGTAAAGTACTGGCTTAAGTAATAGGAGAATTTGTTACCTCGTGTGTTGGACTAAGATATAGCGAGCCAGCTTGCGGCCTTGTTCACGCATGCACAGACCGCTGCCCGCCAGGAAGCTAGAATTGTCCTTTGTCGTCCAAAGCTTCATGGCTGTCTCGTGTTCTCAGGGGCCCATGACAATTTCAATCGTTTTGAAGCCAGGAATCTGCAGAATAGATGCTCATTCAGCTTGGCTTTTTCTGAGGGCCCCAAGACGTTTCCCCGGACCCTGTGCGAGACCCGAGTTCCATTATTCGAGTCTACATCACTTAGCTGATGGTATCGCTAGGGACGCAGAGAAATTAAGATTCAAACTCAGTGCCATGGGAGGCTGGTGGAACGCCGGCAAGGTACCGTCCCTGCTTCCTTCAGTGTGAGTCACCACATAGTACATAAGACGTCAAGTAAGAAAAGAGTACTGCCTAAAAAAATAAGCATCCTGCTGGCGTGGAGCAGAAATGGAGGATTCTTATGGCCATGTAGAAGACCAAATGCCTGTAACTTGTCTCCTTCCAAAGCACCTAGAAATACTAGACGATTCTTGAGATCCTGAGCCGAAAGAATCTAAGGACTCCTGTAGGAGAGCTGGGATCAGGGGAAGTTGCGTCTACATCAGTGAATGTTAAATGACATCACAGCCCCGGGGAATGAAGCATTTGCCAGTTTTAAATTTTTTTAATTTCAAGGCTTGGCATTTTATACATAGGCGATGAGGGCAAGAGCCTTGCAAGATTAGGAGTACAAGCTTAGGGTCCCGTGCAGAGTCCCCACAGGACGGGGAGCCAGAAAAGCTGCTGTTTGCACACGTGATTTGCTCCGTCCTTTTCTGTCTTTTCCCCTTTCCCTCCTCCCAATTATTTATGCCTTATGCTCAGTTTCTTTCCCTTTCACAGTGTTATGGTTTGTGTCTAGGTGTCCCCCTAAAGCCTCATGCAGTCTTGGGGTGGCTTCTAGAGTTTGTGCTTGATTACTGTGGGTGTGGATGCTGCGCCTGCCCTGGGACAGGTAATGTAAGGAGGGAAGAGGAGCTAGCTGCTTGAGCTGCTGCTGCCCCTCCCTTGGGCTCTTGCTCTTTGCCACCACCGTGAAAGGTTGCTTTCTGATGTGTGTTGTTCTGTGTTGGACCCAGCTGAGTATGGACTGAAACCTCCAGTAACTGTGAGCTAAATAAACCTTTCCTTCCTTCATTTTCAGTGTTGGGTATTTGTCCCAGCAATGAGAGAAGAGTAACTAAGACACACATTATCTATGGTACCTTTTAGATTTTTTTTTTTTTTTAACTCTTTGAGGTTCTTAAACTAAGGAGATACTCCGATGTTTGCACATGCAGGTCTAATTCATTTCTCTGAGGAGCACAGCCTCTACTTGCATCCATTTACTTATAAAAGCCTCAAGGTACAGAATAGCTAAGATGATTGTATTACTAATTTCTATTGGTTTTTTGAAGGTAGCAGTTAATGATTAAAATTTTACTTTGGCCAATTCTACATGCATATATCTGTAATCTGAGGAATGACCCTGAAGACAACAGTGTGCAGTGTCAGAGCCACTACCGAATGCCTGGCATCTTCTGTCTTTTTAAATTATGTATCCTTTCTGATGTCTTATCTATCATATCTATTATTTTTCCATTCTCTTTAAAATAAAATACTCCCACTGGCATGGGGAAATTACAAAGTTTTTTAAGTGCAAAATTTTGCTTGGATTTTGAATGAAGAAAAAGCTGTTGCCTCAGAATGTGTGACCACTGCCCTCTACAGTGGGTTTGTGCTCTGAGTCCATACCTGTGCAGCCCGCGGACTTTCAAGCAAACACATTAGCGCTAAGCACCCCTGGACTGTGATGCCCCGCGGGGGCCTGGCAGAGGCAGTGCTGAGGCTGCCTGTGGGGTGAGCCTGCTGCCCGGGGTGCCTGCCTCCCACGGGTCACTCACAGTGAAGGCAACAGTCACCTTCGTGAGCAGAAGACAGCAAGTTCAGAACTGTCAGATTGCCAAGAAATTCAAGTAAGGACTAATAAAAATATTAAATAGTTTCGCTGAACAAGATTAAAGGATATTACTTTAAAAAAATTTGTATAAGAAAAATCAGAAGTGAAAAATATCACTGAAATAAAAAGCTAATGGGCAGCTACAAATTAGATTAAATGTGGCTGAAATAAAAATTGATGAGCTGGGAAAGAGAACTGACTTAAACTACATTTTCTTGCATGCAGCGTAGACACAGATGGGAAATATGGCTGGAATTAAATGACCTGAAAGGTACATGAGACTCTCCAGTGTGCTCTAAGCCACGTCTTAGATGAACAGACGTGTCCCAGAAGTCCCAAGATGGCTCAGTGGAATAAGTGCTTCCCTGGCAAGCCCAAGGGCCTGAGTTCAATCCCCGGTTCCGCAAAAATAAAATAAAATAAAATAAAATAAAATAAACCTGTCCTTTCATTAAAAAAAAAAAAAAAATTTGTGGGAGACAAAATTTTGTAAATGCAAGAAACAAAGTGAATCCAGAACAAGATAAATAAAAATAAATAAAACCTTGAGACAACATTGGGTTGAAAATATACCCAAGCATAGGAAAACTGATTGACAACATATTTGGGGGGTAGGTACAGGGAATTGAAGTCAGGACTTGCATTTTCCAAGCAGGTCTTGTGCTGCTGAGCTATAGCCTAGCCGGATAGCAGAACTCCTAAGAGCACCCAGGAGACAATGAGATATCTTTAAATTATTGTAAGAAAACCCAACTATTTAGTTGTCCCAAATCAGCTGTTATCTTTCAAGATTAAGGAGTAAATCCCATATTCAAAAAGAATAAAAAAGGGTAATTTTAGGATTGTGACAATTTTGCTGTAAAAGAATTTTTTCTGAAGACAAATTCAGAATGAAATATAAAAAGCAGCAACAGATTGGCAGAAGAGTTAAAATGCCATTTAAGGTAGCAAGAAGTTTATCAAAACTACAGGATAGTTTTTGGAGGAAATTGTTGAAACAAATGTAAATTTTCTTGAATGATAAGTTATACAATGTTCATGGATGGCATTAGTTATATTTAGGTTCATCTGTAAATTCAATCCAGTTGCATTCAATATCTCATGGATGGAAGTTGGTAAGCTGTGCAAGAAATTTAGTAGAAGGGCCGGGGAGATAGCTCAGCGGTCTAAGTGCCCACCTGGCAAGTGCAAGGATGTGGGTTCAATCCCCAATACCGCATGCTGGGCCTGCCACTGAAACAGGGCATGATGGCTCACACCTATAATCCCAGTGCTGGGGAGTTGGAGACAGGAGGACCAGGAGGATCACTGTGCTTCCAAGCTGTGTAGCGAGACCCTGTACCAAATAAATAAAAGATTAAAAAAAGAGAATTATTTAAGAAAAGAAATTTACATGGAAAAATGAAAGATAAGAACTACGAATTTTGGGAATACAATCAAACAGGGTATGTGCTGTTCTTCCAGGTGCTAACGTTTACATAAAATCCCCAAACTGTAGTAACTTAACAATAGAATTATTTTCTGAAAAACGTAAGTGGGCAAATGGAACAAAACAGAGGCTAATGGTTACATACTATGCGTTCCCATAATACCATTGGAAACAGTAAGATGTCTCATCACTACTACGTTACTAACTCAAAGTATTCTGAAATTGCTTTGCATATTCTAATTCGTTCATCTGTAAAAGTGGCATTAATTTCAGCCTTAGCATTATTCATAATACTGAAAATACTGAAAAAACAGTCTATCCCATCAAGAGATGAAGGGGTAAAGAAATCATGGTATAAAGTGAATTTGTGCCGCCTGAACACGCACGGTTTTTCTTGCCCCATGCACAGCAGCATCTTTACGTGGTATTAGCTATTGTAAGTCATCTAGAGAGGATCTGAAGTGTAGGTGAGGGTGTGCAGAGAAAGAAAATAGCTAAAAAAAAATTTTTTTTTTTTAGAGATAAGTACCAGTTGCCGGTGTAGTTCTCGTTCAGATATAGCTAATGCAAATTTAAGACACCTAGTACATGAGGCGCACATGAGAACTGTGTGTGCCGAATTTAGGGACGCGATTATTTCTGAGAGAAGGTGGGAGAAGGAACAAGGTGGGAGAGAGGTGGGCTTTTGTTACGTTCGTTAAGTAAAAAGCAAGGCGGGCAGGGGCTGTAGCTCAGAGGCACATCGCCTGCCTGGCAAGCCCAAGGTCCTGAGTTTGGTTTCCCGTACAAAATAAAGTAGAAGCAAGGCAAAAATGGCAGAGTGTCAGCATCTTAGCTCTAGGTGGTGGGTACGTGGGTGATTCTAAAGTGACTTCATACTTTCTGTATAGGAAACATTTTGGACAAGAAAAGAAAGGAAAGAGAAGGGAGAGTGAATCAGCGCGGCCAGGCCAAGGTGCTGGGCTGGCCTCCCAGCTCCCTGGGGGAGGCGGGGTGGCAGGAAGGCAGGGCCGGGCGCTCAGTGGTCGGGGCCTCTCCCGAGCAGGCCCCTGTGGCTCCGAGGGTCTGGGCCTGCGTCTGCGCTCTCCCCACACCCACCTGGCACCAGGGAAGGGAAAGTGGAGGGCGCCCACGGTGAAGCGAGGGCAGGGACAGTGAAGTGGCTGGCAGGTGGGAGGGAGGAAGCGACAAGGTAAAGAGGCAGGTGGGCAGGGGGACAGGCGGGTGCCTGGTGCCTGGTGGTCAGGCTCAGAGCCCAAGACTTCAAAGCTGAGAAATATACCAAGATTTTTTTTTTCCCTTGGTGTCTTAGTTACTTTTTACTCGTTGCTGGGACAAATACCCGACACTCAAAATGAAGGAAGGAAAGGTTTATTTAGCTCACAGTTACTGGAGGGTTCAGTCCATATTCCGCTGGCTCCAAGGCAAACGACAGCAGTTCATGCGGCAGAAAACAATGAAGAGCAGAGGAGGAGCAGCAGCTGCGGCGGCGTCCATCAGGCCTCTCTCTTCCTTCTGCGCTGACTGCCAAGACCCGCGCAGTGAAGACCAGCGCTCCACAGTGAAGATCGGAGCTCCAAAGTGATCCTGCTGCAAAGATGAAGCTCCTGCGAAGACAGAGACTTCTCCACGGAAGCGGGGCGGGGCAGCAGGAAACCAGGCAGGGCGGCTTCCTGCCTTTCTCAGTTCCTGGGCCCTGCCCACCTGCAGGGCGAGGCCCCCATGCTGCCCGGAGCTGATTCAGCCAAGTTGACACAATGTATCAACTAACACACTCGGAGAAACAGATTGGCCGGAGAGATAGTTGACACTTTTGAGATTTCGACACTGGACGTGTCAGTCCCCCATGACATCTGGTGTCGCCCCCAGAGTGGACGCCGTGAGCTCTGGGTGATGGGCAGCGTCGGGGGTGAGATGAGTCCCCTGGCACCCAGGGCCACGCCAGGACGAGGTCGAGAGGTCAGACTTGATGCCGCCAGACGCTGCAGCCGCTTCTTCCTGTAAGACCGAAACGCCACCAAGTAGAGTGACGCGTGTGCTAGCCGGAGGGCAGAGGAGCTTCGCAGGCAGCGCGTTGGTGGGCTGTGGAGGTGCAAACAGTTTCATTCACTTCCACGAGCTGGTGCGTGGTCTGCCGGGCCTGCGGGACTCCCCTAATGAATTAGCTAAAGTTGGTTCATATCTCATATACCGAATGATTGTCAATTGCTCCTTCTCAGGTAATTGAGAATGCTTGAAAGGTAATTTAAGTGATCCTTTATACTATTAATTAGCTCTACCCAACTTCTATATTTCATTGACGGAGCAGAGGCCTGGCTTGAATTACTTCGGCAGCCTTTGCTAATGAGTTTTTTTTGCGCAGGAAAACATTTCCGGACCGAGTGTACCTGACCGGAGTTTGATTCAGCCCCGAAAGCTTTTGACGTGTAGACACACCTAGCCTGCACACACCCACCCGGCCTCGGCCTGGTCGGTCAGCGTCTAAGGAAACATTCTGATTGGAAATCTCCCTCTTCTGAGCCAGCCCAGCGATCTGGAGCCAGCGTGACTAACGGCCGATTCGATTAATTAATTAAGAAGGCAGAGCTTTGGGCAATTAGCTTGTTGCTTCTAGAAACATTTTCTTTCCATTCTACATGTGTCAAAACAAACAGGGAGCTCTGAGGAGTCTCGGTGTCACTCTCCCCTACCAGAATTCTGCAGAGCCTGGTCACCCCTGAAATGACCTTGAAATGACCTAGCGCAGCCCTCCTGCAGCCCCATTTCCCCAAGAGCTCCCACCCTCACGCTGGCATCAGGCAGCCAGGAAGCAGAGGGCGGAGGAGGAGCTGGAGAGGGAGCTGCTCGCGAAGGAGGCGTGTCTGCGCATGGCCAGCCCGCCGTGGACGGATCGATCCGCGGAGGCATCCTAAGGAGCAGCGCAGCGCCGCCCTTCCGCCGCCGCCCTCCAAGCAAGGAGGCTTTGGGGGACGCTCAGCTCTAAACCACACAGGGAACTGTTTGGAGCCAGTGAAGGTGCAGGGCTCATTTGGCTCTCAACATGTCAAATACTCGCACAGAACGAAGTCTTCAGTTTCGTCTTGCGTCTCTCCTGATCCTTGAGAAGCGTTTCCATGTTCAACACACTTTATTAAAACATGCCCAAACTCCTTTTCGAAAATCCGCCCTTTGTATCTGCAGCTGCTGTAGAAGAAAGATCCAGGGCTCCCTTCACAGCCACTGCCCCGTTCTAGGAAGGTGACAGTTGCCTGGTCACTGGGGACAGAGACGGGGCGTTGCTGTCCGTCCCGTGGCTCGCTGTGGGTCCTCTGCTGCCCAGGCAGGAGGAGGAATACCAGCTGGCTCTCAAGCTTGCTTTAAACCCTCACTCTCTGTGAACTCAGTGAGAACCGAGTGGCTTGGTTCTGGAGCCCTTCTAGATCTTTCCAGGCTTCTGCAGTTTGACCCATTAATGAAAAGCCCAAGTGGCCAGGAGATTGGGTGGTTTTTGTTTTAAAGAATCGCACATGTCCTGGTGAAATTCAGCAGCCTCTCTCCTGTGATCAGAGCTGTGTGGCAGAAGCGGTCACCCAGGGCACTTAGAAAACATTCACTGCCCGAGGCTGGGAGCAGAGACCCCTGGCCTGGGTCTACCCAGGCGACTGGGCCTAAGGGTCTCCAGGTGAGGAAGAGACAGCTGTCAACTCTGTGGTGCTGATGGCTCTCAAGAGCACAGGATACCTTTTTTTTAGTCCTCTTATGGTAAACTTATACATATAAATTATTAATATATGCATAACTGTTATCAACCTACATACCCATAAATCGCCTATTTGAGAGTAAAATTATGAAGCAGTCATTCATGCAAAAAAGAAAACTGGCGGGGCACGCTGATGGATTTAGTTACCTTTTATAAACGCTGAATTGGCTTCTTGAATTAAAATAATGTGTCTCTTGGAGAGGCATTTACTCTGCCAGTTTATAAATGCTAACTAAATTCTTTCAGGGTCCAATAGCTAGGCTGGGTCGTTTAATTTTAGAAAAGGTGGAGTTGAAGATTAATCATTTAAGTTTTTCTTTTTACATTATGTATAATGTCTTGGTAACAAAAGCCATCTTTTTGCAAAGTGTCTATTTGTGTTTTCAAATCTATTATTTAAAAACGTTGCTGCTGGTAAACTTGTAGTTTGTATCGTTCAGGGTTAGTTGCCATTGCTTTGTGCGCAGTTCAGGTTTGGTCTTCCAGGACCCAGATACAGTCCCGTAATGAGACTGAAGGCCCTGTTCCGGACCACGTTTCTTTTCCAAAGGCGTCTTTATGCAGGAAGCCTTTTGCTGAATCTATGTACTATACCCCTTTCTTAACCTTTCTGATTTCGACTTCTGTTTGCATGTTTGCTTGGTTTTTTTTTAAATAGTGGGAATCTAACTCAGGACCTTGCGCCTGTCAGGCAGCCGCTGTGCTGCTGAGCTGTCTCCCCAGCCTACTCTTTGTCATGTAATTCAAAAAGGAAATTCCATCAGCATTTGTGGGTGCAGAGTACTGAGAAGGGGACACTTTCTTCGGGCATTGCCAGCTCTTAGGTAGCAGGTAGTGAAGCAGAGTGGAGAGACCATGTACTTTTCAGTCAACAAAATGGGTAGGAATTCCTGATCGTTCCGTTATCATTGTGTCTATTGATTCCTTAACAATATAAAGATCGTAAGACTTCCTTTATGGAGGTGTGTTAGGACAATTATTATTTGGTCTGTTGCTGAGGAATGAACCTAGGGCGTGAAGCTACATCGCTGGCCTTACTTTTTAAAAAAAAAAAATTTTTTTTTTTTTTTTGAGACAGCATCTTGCTGAATTACCAAGTTGGGCTTGAACTTGTAATCCTCCGGCCTCAGCCTTCCAGGGTTCTGGCATTACAGGATTTTACCACATCTGGAGAGCCAACGGGATGGTGTGTAAATTATCTGATACAGTGCTCAGAGGAACCAAGTAAACGGTGAATAATAACCAACCGCTAATGCACTTTGATTTTAAAATGTTTGCTACAGCATCTCAGTTACACATGACCTTTAAGGGTTTATCAGTACTTGAAACCACAGAAAACTTAATTGCAAAGATAGAAACAAACAATCCTTACAGAATAAGGATTTATTAAATAATTAAATTATTTATTAAATAATTCCATCTTCATGGCTCAGGCATTCCCGGAATCCATCGAATGGGCATGCACTGCCCAGGGGATTTTCTTTTTTACAGAAACTAATAAAAAGACCGCATGCCACGCAGACACGCGAGGCGCCTTGGAAGGAGCGGCGCTGCTGGCCTGGGTGTCGTAGCCGCCTCTTGGAAGCGCCCGGCCTGGACGCGGTGCTCACTCCACGGCCCTTGACCCGGTTGTCAGGCTTCCCCCAAACCAAACCTCATCGTTTTTCTCGGAGGTGGGTAAAGCTGTCGTTTGGCACACTGTGCGCGGTGTCTGGGGAGTGTTGTGGACCCAAGGTGGGTCCCTGGCCAGGGCTGCCAGGCGGGGAAGCCCTGCGGACAAGCCGGGTCCTGCCGTCCTTGCCTCCCAGCTGTCACTTCCCGGGAGGCCACTAGAGGGCGCGCGCCCCCCGGCCGTCTCGATACCACCTTAGCGCTCCCGAGCCAGGCCCGGCCAGCTCCCGACACCCCAACATCCCCAGAGGACGCTGGTCCTTGGGGCTGGGCGCCCGAGCCCCGGTGGGGCCTTGGCACTGCCCGCAGTCTGTGTCTCCCGAAAAGGAGCTGCAGTCCTAGGGCGAATGGTGACGGGCAGGCGCTCTGGGGACATTTCCTGGCCCAGTGGTCGGAGCCGGTCAGGCTCAGGGTCCCACGGGAGCAGCAGGCTGCAATTTAGAAAACCCAGAGCCGAGTGTCCCCGGTCCCGGGCAGTGGCGCGTTAGCCGGTCCCTGGGCCCAGTCCCTGCGCCTCGCTGCGTGGCACGGCGGGGAACGGACTGGAAGGAGAGGGCGTGTGGCTGTGGTACTGTGGCGTGGAAGTCCGGACCCGGAGCCCTGCGAGCTCAGTCTGCAGGGACCCTGCACCCTGCTGAGCCCCTTGCCCCAGTGAGGCCCGGGGCTGAGCCAGCCCGAGTCCTCCCCATGTAAGCACCCGCGCATGCCGAGGTCTGAGAGCCGGTCTGGCCCGCCTAACAGCTGCCGTGGGGACAGCCAGGCCTCCCCCGGGGCTCCCACGGTGCTCCGAGGCCCCGAGCTCTCGGTCCAGCGGCCGCGTCGGGCCGCACCCAGCCTGCAGTCCTCACAGTGGCCACCGGGTGGCGCAGCGATTTAAGGTTCGCGCCGAGGACTCCAAGCAGAGGCGCAGAGCAAAGCAGAGTGGGGGTTCCAGGGAGCTTCTGACTCCTGAACTGGAGGGTGGGATGAGAGGGTTGCTGATCAGGGACTCGCGGGGCCCAATCCAGACCCTGCCTGGGGCCCTACTGACACACACGCTCGTGTACACACACACACACACACACACACACGGATGGGGCGTCGTTTCCATCACACCTGCTGGGGTCACAAGGCACGCCCAGGGCTTCACAAGCCCAGAGGGACAGGAAGGCAGGGCCTAGCCAGATTCCACAGCGGCCAACACAGACCCGGCTCTAAAACCAGGCTGAATTTCAGTGTGCGAGCCGTGCCGAGCTTATCGAAGCGAGGGAGATTCCCTGGTAGCTTTGTGCATGTTCCTGACCTTCACTTCCTGGACTGTGAGCTGGGGGCTTGTGTGGCCCATGCCCACGTGAGCGCATTTGGGGACGAGCCCTGCGACCCCGTGAAGGAGGGCCCATATTGCTGCGAGCACTTTAAAACAGTCTACATAGTTAGGTCTCTCTTGCATCACTAGCTGCTTTTCCCTCCTCCTTTTTATCTTTTTGAGACAGTCTCCCTAGGCAGCTCAGGCTGGCCTTCAGCTCATTTTGTAGCCCGGGCTGGGCCAAACTCACAGCAATCTTCCTGCCTCAGCCTCCTGAACATTTGCTTTGGCATTGACACTTGTGCCGTCTATTACCTTTGCCAGGCTTCTACCTGTGAGTGCGCCTCATGTGTACTAGCCAGCTTAAGCTGAAATGAGCCATGCTCTCTCAGGGAAAGTCAGGCCCTGGAGAAGCAGGACCTTTGTCGCTGTGCTGCCAGCTGTGAATGTGATGTGGGGCCCGGCTCCTTGGGGTGAAGCTGCCTGGCTTTGGGATCGTGGGGTGGGAGCAGCCTGGCCTGCTGTGTGGTTGGGAGAGGTGTCCTCAGCAGGGGGCTGGGCTGGGCCGGGGAAACCTACGGCTTTCACATATGCACAGAAAGAACTCACACTGTCGGCTGCCCATGTCACCACCTGTCCTTTCTGTCAACTAAAGGAAGCTTTCTGGGGTCCTTTTCTACACAGGCCCACCTCAGGCTTACAGGCCAGCTTGGGTGGGAGGTTAAGCTGGGCCTGATGCAGTCCTTCACCCAGGAGCTGGGGCTGCTGAGAGACAGGTCACACAGACACCCTGGTGAGGCAGAGTTGCAGCCCGGCCCCTGCTCAGGTGGGATGAGGTGCAGGAGCCTGGCTGTGCCCCCTGGCTGTGCCTGGCTGCTGGCCTGGCCTGTGTGCCATCCTCCTAAGGCCCTGGGGCTGGATCTTTCCCTGGCTGCAGCCCCTTTAGCAGCACAGAAGGACCCAGCTCTGGGCTGGGGGCTTCCAGGGCCTGGGCAGAGACAGCTGCACTGAGGTGCCCAGCTAGGTGTCCTCCCCCAGGGCCAGGAGGCATGAAGCCCAAAGCCTTTATCCTCCTTATGCAGCCCTGGGGGTACTCAGCTGTCACCTCTGCAGACGTCTCCCTGCCTCAGTCCAGGGTGCCTCACTTGTCCTGGTTCCTTCCAGTCACCCAGCCCCCACCTTCCTGGGTTCTACAACATAGGCAGCAGTGCAGGCGCCCTGGGTGGGAAGGCTGCAGGAAGGGGTCCTGAAGGTGTGCCGCTGCTTCTCACGTGCCAAGAGGTGAGCAGCTTTTCTGTCAACGGGGGCAGTTGTAGGCACAGACCTCGTGCCATCTCGGTGCCCTGGCCTGCAAGTGGCAGGCCCTTGGCTTCTCCAGGGCCCCCGACTGTGCTGGCCTGGCCTGCCCCTGCAGGGCGCCCCCGCCTTGCTGTAGCCTTCTCTCCTGATAATTTGGTTATTTCCATTTCATCTGCTAAGGGGAAATGAATGTCCCCAGCCAAGGCCCTGAGCAGGAGGGAGGTGCAGGGGGCACAGAGTGTGAGGTCTTCGGGGGCCCGTGGGGGGCTGGTGGCCTCCTCCAACCTCAGGAGAAGGGCAGTGTAGGGCACACGGCAGGGAAGACAGCCAGGGCAAAGCCCAGGGCCGGACCACACTCCATGTGCTTGGACCAGCAGGAGAAACTGGGTTGCATTTTTAAATGTTCATTTGGAAAAGACAGAAAACCACCAAAAAAGTAGAACTGTGCTGTAACCCCGCCAGCAAGCCGTCACATAAATCCGACAGCAGAGCCGCCTGCCTGGGTCGAGGGGCCACTTGTTCCGAGGGACACAGGCACAGCTGGAGTTCGCCCTCCTCCCGCCTGCGCTGGTGATCGATCTGAAAGCTCTGCTAACACGCTGAGTGCCTGCCGCGTGACTTTTCCTGCACGCCTTCTCGGTACTGTACTTGGGGTTACTATCGTGGTGACATCCAGGGCGTCTGACACACCTTTGGGAGCATGTGCAGGCCTTTCTGGTGTATGTGTCCTCAGGAATGTCTGCCTCAGAATTCACCCACATTTTTATCTCGTTGATAGTGCAGAACCGACACGCCAGAGGGTCACGCCCAGGATTTCTCCAACTTCACAGCTCTTTACAAATGCTGTTATTAGATGTCATCATTAATATTTTCTGCCTGGACCTGATTTGTGAATGAAAAGTGGTTTTTTTTTCTTAATGTATTATCATGGAAGGAATTGGCAGACAAAACACACAACTTTTGCTACCTTTCTCCTCTGGCCATCTTTGGGTTTGAAGACACAGATTTTGGTCAGTGTGGCTTGGCTGGACCAGCTGTGAGACCCTGCCCTCTAACCTTATGGTACCATCGCCAACTCCGGGGGTCTTAGTTACTTTTCTCTCATTGCCGGGACAAAATACCTGACACCAGAAATGAAGGAAGGAAAGGTATGTTTAGCTCCCAGTCAGCGGAGGCTTTAGTCCATACTCAGTTGGCTCCAAGCGTCTACAGGGCTTCACTACACAGACTGGACGTGTAGTGATCCATCAGTCGCCATCTCGGCGCTCCCCAGGGGTGGGGCCGGCGGGGCACCCCGGGGCTCCAACCCCACTCCCTGCGTCTTCCTGGGCGGGTGCTTCCATCCACTGAGCTATCTAGCCAGCCAGGTATTTTGTTATTGCAATACTTTGTCCTTCATCTTTCTGGTATGAATTTGTCCCCCCCCCCCCATGTAGCTACAGGCTGTTTCTCCTGTTCCTACCTTCTACCTAGGTTTTCTATAAAGTACTTACATTTTATTATAAACTTATTATAGATATTTTTGTGTAAGAGATATAAATGCTTTGAGCATGTCTCATTAATTTTTGCTTTTCCAAATAAGACTGTAGTTTTCATAAGGTGAGACCTGTTAATTCATTTGTTTTCTCTCCAAGCACCATGTTCTTTAGAATATTACAAGCTGATTCTAAATTATATTCCTATAAGCCTATGCTTGTTTTGTTTTGTACCAGGAATTGAACTCATGACCTTGTGCTTGCCAGGCAGGCGCTGTGCCCCCGAGCTATATCCCTGGCCCTATACCTGACACCAGTAATGAAGGAAGGAAAGGTATGTTTAGCTCCCAGTCAGTGGAGGTTTCAGTCCGTACTCAGCCGGCTCCAAGGCAGAGCGGGACATGGCGGAGGGGCAGTAGCTCATGGCGGTGGGAAGCAGCCAAACAGCAAGAGCAACAGTGAGGAGTGGCGGCTGGGGCAGCTGGCGGGCCTCCCTCCCTCCCCTAGCGTGCTCAAGCTATGCGCCCCAGCAGCCCTCACACCCGTAATCCCAGTGCTGGGTCATGAAGTAATCACAAACTCTAGACGCTGCCCCAATGACTGCAGGAGGCTGTGGGGGGAAACCTAGACACAAACCCTAACACCGGGTGGGCTAGTGGTGATCAGTGGCAGAGGCCACTGAGCCGCATGGGAGAAAGAGAGCTTTTAGTCACTGGAGATGTTTAAGCCCAGGGTTTCGGCACCAGGAGACCCCTTCTATCCTGAGATTCTGTGAAGCTGGTACTCAACAACTGAATGGATTAATGGCAAGCAATAATGTGGGGCACGATGCAGCAACAGAGGTGGAAATTCCAGAAGGGACGGGGAACGTAGCAGGGTTCTCTGCAGTGCAGATCTGCACCTGAGGGGAGACGCTGGTGATGGAGGGGGCAACAGCAGACTTGTTGAGAACAAGATGACTATGGTGGTAATGTGGGTGGGAATGCTCAGCTGAACTGAGTTGGTGTGGTTCTGAGATCCCCATAGGGAGAACTGTTGTTGGAACAGTATGAAAAGGAGATTGGGAGGGAAGGATTTCTCCCAATTTGATTTGCCCGGGAAGAGCTGCTCTAGCTGCGTTTCTTCAGAGGGGCTTCAGCTGAGCCCAGGTCTGCGGAGACGCCAGGGAAGGCTGCTGTTCTCTTTGGAGGAGGTTTGTTTGGTCCTTGCCTTCACCTCGAGCATCACCTTGTAGCTTTATGGCTCAGGCCTTTCAGCCTTCCGTCGCAGATTCCTTGGTCTACTGAGATGGACCTGACCCCTATGGGCCACTGCCTTGGGCTCCGGGCCTTTGGCTGGATTCTTTGGATCTCTAGTCTGAAGATAGATCTCTCGCACTCTTCTACATTTGACTCTGTTGTGTGTGTGTGTGTGTGGTGTCAGCTAATCTTGTAAATATCCGTGTCGTATGTATTAAATCAGTTTCTCCCGCAGTACTGACTAGAACAATGACATAAAAAAAAGCACGAAGCAAGAGCAGAAGGAAGACCCCACCTTCCCCTGGCAGCTTAAAACAGATCACCTCTTTCCTGTCCAAAAGGTGGAGAGAGGAAGCAAAGAAGAAAACTGCTAATTGGGACCATAAGGCATTCACTCGGTGTAGGAGAAAACAAAAACCTTACAGAGACGGAGCCCTGCTCTTACAAAGCATCTGGGAAGGAAGGGAAGCCGAGAACAAAAGGAGCCATATCATTCAAGTCAGAGAGTGGCGGGAAGAGCCAAGGGAGAAGGGTCTTCCCCAGCCCTAAGCGTGGGTACTAGCTACAAGGGCCATGGCTGTGCAGGCCTTTCTGTGTATGCCCCTGGATTGCCCCAAAAAGGGAGGGATGAAGATTCTTAACCAACCAGGCCCTGCCCAAAGGGAAGGAGTGGATTAATTAGAGTTTCCCAGAATGCGCATGCGCGCGCGCGCACACACACACACACACACACACACACATACACACACACGTACACAGCTGACCATTGGTTGGTGATCCAAGCAAATGTTGCTGTTTTATTTATTCTATTATTTATTTATTTGTTTATTTTTGTGGCTGGCTCAGCCTGCCCTGGGGGTGGGGCTGATGTGGCGTGTGGTGTTAGGAATCGAACTCTGGTCCCCGCGCTTTGCCAAAGCTTGCCTAAGCAGGCGCTTGACTGCTGAGCTGTCTCACCAGCCCAAGTGTTGCTGTTGTAGTCTGAGCCCAGCAAGGCAGTCTGGAGAAGGGAATTCCTGCTGTAAATCCTTCCATGTGATTGGGCGAGACCCATTCCTATTATAGAGAGGGATCTTTTTTACCTGTAGCTTACTCAGTTAAGTGTTGGTCTCCCCTAAAAAGCCCCCGCACAATATCTAGACTGTTGTTGGGGCAGGCCATGCACACTGTGGCTCAGCCAAGATGGCACGTGGACTGAATCATCACCACAGGCCCTGGCCGCAGGCCTGCCAAGGGCGCTCGTAGGCCGGATGAGTCCCGAGAGGGCTGAGGAGCGTCAGGAGCCACGACAGGAGTGCTTCCAGTGAGTGAGCAGTAGGCGGCCGGCGGCTTGGTCGGTGAGGGCTGCTGTCATGGGTGCACAGCCTGGTGGCTCTCACACAGTGGGATTTATTCTGGGGATGGGAAACCCGAGGTCAGGGCGCTGGCAGAATGGGTGTCCAGTGAGGACTTGTTTCTGGCTCATAGCCGGCTATCTTCCTGCTGTGTCCTCATGCGAGGGCAGCATGAGGGGCCTCTGTTGGGCCTCTGCTCTTATGGACCTTGGGGGTCCAAGCCCATCTACAAGGGCACATTCAGTAGAGCCTCCCCTCCCCAAGGCCTGTGTCTCCCGAGTCCCATAATGGAGGTGCAGTTTGGATGCGTGAGTTTTAGAGGGACATTAATATTGCGACCATGGCAGATATGGTGATGTTCATCTGTAGAGTATGGATCACTTATCCTCATTCTATTGAGGAGAACAATCTCGAGCCTATACTATGGGAGACAAAACTGCATATGAGAGCCCTCTCAAGCACCTCAACTGGGCTTTTCCTAAAGAGAATACACCACAATAGGGCCTGGCTGGTTATGTAAGAAAGTACAAGCCAGAGGTTGGGGTGCAGCCAGAAAGCCAGGCTGGGGTAACCGACTTGCAGGGTTCTGGTCTGCAGGCCACCCGGCCCTGGGGCTGGTGTTGCTGCACACTCCGTCTTATCTCCGCTGCAAGCAGGTGAGCAGAGCCAGAGGTTTCGGGGTGTCCATGACCTGGAATCTGGAGCTGAAAGGACTCAGGCCTGAGGTCACATGGCGTTCTTCTATGCTATAGCAAGGGCCTTCCAAAAACGACTGCGGGCTGAGCCTGGCACCCATTACAGCTGCTTGTACCTGTCCTATAAACTCTATATCTTTAGGTGGCTGGAGAGAAAACAAGAAGAAACAGACTCTCTTTGGTGACCCGACAGTGACATGAAATTCCAACACCATTGCTTATCAGTGGGGTTTTGTTCAAACGCAGCCGCACCTGTGTGCTTTTTTTCCTCCGTGTTGTCTGTGGTTGATATTGTGTCCCAGTGGCAAGGTTGCCCTGTCAGAGATCTGACTGCCTTTTTTTTTTTTTCCCCATAATTTTATTGAGAGACAAATAGCAATGAGACAGTTTCAAATCAAATTGGCATGACAGTTTCAATAATTAATACATTGCATACTCTCTTCCTAGCGGTTAATTGCTGTACAAGATGCAGACATGACTGTCAAGCATGGAATGCCTACTGTTGGCTCCGTCACAGGAGACGCTTCCTGACTCTTCTCCCCAGTCCCTTGGCCGGCTGTGAGAGCTCTTGCCTTAACAGTTTCTGGGAAACTCGATGTAGCAATGTCAGACTCTGGAACCAGGAGCAGGAGAAGCATTTTCATGGCGGCATGGTTGGGGTGAGGCAGCTGTGTGGATCCAGGGAAGGGAAGCAGAGGCAAGCTGGGGTAGGGCGCAGTTAGGTCCTGCGGCGCGGTTGAATTCCGTCTGGTCTTTGCTGCTGTGGGTCTGCCTTTCATGAGGGCAGTTTCTGACACCCGTTTGAGGGGCTAATGCAGAAAGTGGATTTGATGGCAACGTTGGGAAGTCAGGGTCGTGGGCAGCTCCCCTGGCACCCACAGCACTTGATCAGAACTGCTGCCGAGCTGTGGTGGCGAGGGACACGGTCCAGGGCTGCGCCTTTGCGGCAGTGCTGTCAGACCTTGACACCCCGGATGGGACCGAGACGCAGAGAGCGTGCTCATTGCGTCAGAAGCGGAATAACGAGTGGTCGGCGTCAGCTGCTCGCATCAGAAGGACCGGACATTTCCTGTTAAGAAAGAAAATATAATCAAGGGTACGTTGAGATGAAAAGCAGAATGTGGTCGGTCTTCCGGCCAAGATGAGCGGTGAGGCTTCTGAGGTCAGGACCGGCAGCGCTGGCGTCGCGTTGGGCAGAGGTGCAGGAGGCTCGGGCTTTGTGTTGCGAAAGAACTTGGGGAGTGGTGACCCCACCCGGCCCCGAGGGGTCACTGTAGGGCGCCTCCACTGTCCCTGATTGGTGGCTGTGTGCAGGGCCTTCCCAGGGTTCCCTGAAAGCTCCATCACCAGTGAGGACTCCAGCATGGGAGGCCCTAACCTAGAGGAGGACTCCAGCATGGGAGGCCCTAACCTAGAGGAGGACTCCAGCATGGGAGGCCTGGATGGGGGTCCTGAACCTGCACTGTGGATCGTAGTCCCCCGGTGCCCAAAGGGTCACTTGGGCGAACAGGACAGGAAGCAAACTTAGTGGGTAAGAGGAAGCATTCTGTGCTCCCACAGCTCCGTGACTCAGGGAGAGGCCAGGCAGCCAATCCCACTGCAGATCCCGGGGGCAGATCCTGGGGGAGGCTGTCTTGGAAGAGCTTGGAAGAGAAGCGCAAGTTGTCCTATCCCATGCCAGGTTCGAGGAGCCCTCCTCCGCGAGGGACGGGCCGTGGAGCTCCCTGCTGGTGGTGCTGGAAGGCTGCGAGGGGCGGTGGCTGTCGCCCCTTCCCTAGGCGGGGAGCCTTGGGCGGAAACCAGGCCTGGATAAGGGCAGAGACACGGTCAGCCCCTCCCAGTCCGGCCCTGAGCCCCTTGACTCCCAACACCGTTGTTGCTGAGCACAACGCCCAGACACCTAAAGTAGCCCCTTGGGCGGACCGGGACAGCGGGGTCCTGCCTGTTCCCAGCCTAGCAGCGCCTCGGCGGCGCTCACGGCCTCCCGCCTCCGACAGATGAGGCTCATTATTTTGCAGCGCCTGATGTAAAATCCGAAATCAGTCGGGTAGCGCGTACTCAGCCCTCGGCTTGATGCCGCTTTTCAAAGGTACAACACCGTTCAGAAATGACACCGCATTTCCTAATTATGAAAGTGTTGTCGCTGCTCAGTCTAGAATGACTTGGCTCTAGGATTTTCTTTTTTCTTCCTTTTTTTATGGGCATGGGGGTGGTGGTAAGGGTTAGCGTGCAGCAGGATTATTGTAAAATTGCTTTGGAAGAATACATTTCATCAGCCAACTATGAGCATGCTTATTACCTGAGTTCTGAGGCAATTTAAGAGGGAGGATAAATTAGCAGGGCTCAGAGGCCTCTGGGAAGCCTGCCCTCCCTGGCCGCCTGAGCCTGCCTTCTTGCTGGAGCCGATCACCTCTGTCGCTGGCAGGGTCTGCGGCTCTCGACCCTCTTACTGTCCTACTGGTCAGATTCATTAGTGACCTGGGGACTGGCAGCGACTGCTGGGAAGCTCCAGTGGAGAGGCTGGTCCGGGATAAGGAGTAGGAAGTTGGCTCCGAGAAAGGCTCTGGGAGGCTGGGGTCCCTTAGTTCCCTCGTGGGAAAGCCACCAGCTTTGTTTGCTGGGGAGCGCCGATCCTGGGCGCCTTTGTGAGTTGCGGGCTCCTGAGTGAGGAGGGGCTGCTCTGACAAGCATGGTAGCAGGTGGCCGAGGGATAGCACAAGCCTTCCTCCCAGTTCTGGGGCCGGAGATCCAAGGTCAAGGTCCTGGCAGGTTGGGCGTGTGCTGGGGCCGCTTCTGGGCTCAGGAGCTTTGTGTAGCATGAGGCGCGAAGGACCTCTGCGGGTCCCTGATCCCCTCCCCGGGCGCCCCCTCTTAACCCCAGCACACGGGGAATTAGGTTCCAGCAGAGGGATTTTGAAAGCCGCAGGTTTTCAGCCCGAGGCCCAAACACTTGTCCCCACTGACACCTGCAGTGGCCTGTGCAGTCTCCTACATGTTGAGAAGCCAAAAATGCATGCACCGCAGGGCTCTGCCGATACTGTGGTTCTTGAAGAGGCCCGGCACGGACAGGGCTGCGCATGTCAGGACATCGCAGGGCTTTGCGGAGGCGGTGGACTGCGGAGACCAGGAGCGAGCATCCAGCAGAGACGCAAGCAGCAGATTAGGGTGCTGTAGAAGAGGCTCAGCTCCCAGAGAGGCACCTCTCAAGGTCCCGAGCTTTATTTATGTTAAGAAATTCAGTTCCAGCTGGGTGTGGCTGCACTTGCCTGTAATCCCAGCCCTGGGAGGCTGAGGCAGGAGGGTCACAATTTGGAGCCTAGCCCTAGCAATTTAGTGACTGCCTGTTTCAAAAAATAAAAATGACAAAAATGGGCTGGGGCTATACCTTAGTGTGAAGGCTGTGGGTTCGAGCCCTGGTCCCACCACCAAACAAAATGACCCTACTTTTCACAGGACCAACAGCCTTGCTTCCTGAGTCTACGGCACCTTCCGCCCTGAGGCCACACCAGTCCAGCCTGGATGAGGTGGCAGGCGGGAATGGCAGCAAGCCGCCTCCTGGAGACAGTACACTGGTCACATGAGAGCACCTGCTGGGGCTGGAGTAAAGGAGCGACCTCCTTCCGGTGACACGACTCTTTCCAAGGAATTTTTCCATTTTTTTTCCTCCTTCCTCTTCTCTTTGGTAGCAAAGGCCTCTTCACACTGATACGCTATGCATATGCAGAAAAGATGGCATGAGACCGCTGGGCGTCTCTGCTCTGGGGCCGGATCCCTTCCTGGGCCTCCGGTCACCAGAACTTGCCTGCATGTTCAGCAGCACCTGAAATGGATTTTGTTTCATATGAAATGCAAAACGCCGATGCCTAGAAAGCTCACCCTGGTCTCCGATCCAGGCGCGGCTTCTCAAGCCTGGTGTTCGCCTATTTCTCCCTGCTCCTTTTCTTCAAAACCCTGCCCTGCTAAGCCCACGCATGGGGATCCCAGGATAAGTAGCTGCATAATGCATCACCCTAAATACTGCACCAGGCGTCTTCCCTCACAGGTCAGGACTCGCCAAAGGGGTCTGCGAGGTCGCTGCATTCTCATCCCAGAGAAAGGCTCTCATAATTAAGATTATGTCATGTTTCCATAACGAAATCTGGAGGAGAAATCCATGCTGAAGTGCAGCTTGGTTTGGAGGGGGAGCTCGCTTTCTCTCTCTGCAGTGCGGAGTGCCTTTTGGAACCCGGAGAGCCTGGCTCCACCAGCTCACGCTGCCACCCTGCGGATGGTTTCCACCCTCTGGTCCCGCGTCAGGAGGCGAGGGCGGGCTTGGAGCTGCTTTCCCTTCGCGGGCGGGCGGTCGTGGGGCTGATCGTGGGGTGTTTTGGTCTCAGGGTTGATGTCTCTCTCGCCGCCCTCACCAAGGCTTCCCGGCTTCCCCGCCGCGGACTCCGCGGCTCCCCCTCCCCCTGTGGGCCCCTCCAGTCTTAGATTTGTGAACAGCTAATTTCATCAGCTCATTTACACTTGAGTGTTAAAAAGGGCTGGTAGGCTAATGGGATTGCTTTTCTCAGGTAGCGCATGTTCATTTCAGCGCAGCTGCAACTCAGAATTTCCCCTCCCCCCCCAGGTTCCCTCTGCAACCCCAGGTCATCCGTGGGGTTCTAGAGCGAAGCAAATGTCACCCCCTACTTCACAATCCGTCGCGCGCACACAACTTTCTGCTTCACTGACTGGAAGGCAATTATTTCTGGGCTTTCTGAGCTCCTGGAAACCTCAGAAGGAGCCCTTCTCATTAGCACCCTGACGGCTGCCAGTGTCTGGAGACCTCCGGAAGGAAGCCACTGTCTCCCCAGGGAGCAAGGAGCAGCAGCAGGCTGAGGCCCGCCCGGCTGGGAGGCTGGGTGTGAATTTGCCACGTGCACCCGCACTGTCTGTGAGCCCGGCTCCTGCTGGCCAGACTCTGCCCTGGGCTGCGGAGGGGAGGGACAGCAGGGCCCATCCTGCAGGGAGCCCACAGGAGAGGGAGGGGATGCGTGGGGACGACCATGCTGACGTTCCTGAGACAGACGATGGTGTCTGTCGTGGTCCTTCTTTCTGTCATGCCCTCGTGCTGCTTCCTGTGTTGCTGACTTGTGTGTCCCCTACGCTTAGTGATACACAGGCCCGGCGGGGCACACGCTGGCCACGTGGGCGGATGCCATGTGCCCTGCATGGTGACCCCTGAACTCGTGGGCCAGGCTTTGGCCGGCAGCCCTGTTGTCGGTCCTTCTTTCTTGAATTTGAGAAGTGGCTCACTCTGGGAGTCTGATGTCCTATGAAACCCTCAGTCCCAGACCAGCTAAGGTGACTGTCACCCTACATTGCTCTGGATCACCTGGCCCCGAACTGCTTCCTGCCCATCAGACCTTTGCTCACACCTCGCCTTCTCAGTGAGACCCCTCACCCCAGCCCTGACTGTGACTCATTCCTCTCATCTTGCTTACTTATCATTTTAGTAACTCTGACCACCTTCCTCCTTATAATGCTCTCTACTGATAAAATAGATATATTCATTATATCTGTTGTTTAGGGTTTATTTGTGGCCACTGGAACTAGTTAACTGTGAGCATGGGGTTGTTTGTTTATTTTGTCTCCTGCTTTGGCCTGATTGCCTAGAACACTGCCTGGTATATAATATTGATGAGGGATTATATATAATATTCGCAGGACATCAGACTCCCAGAGCGAGCCAGTTCTCGAATGCAGTGCACCATCGTCCCCTCCGGAGCCAGGAAGCGATGCTCAAGATGAGGACCAGAGCTCCTCTGGAGTTCATCAGAAAGCCAGCACGGCAAGGTCCTCCAGCAGCACAGCCCAAGAGCGCTAGCAGCTTCCAGCAGCTCCAACAGCTTCTCCAAACACATGTCTGCCCATTCCATGTCTCCCTCAATCTCCCTGTCCGGCAGAGCCAGTCACAGGCTGCTCCTGCCTCGCACCATTTCCTGTGCAGCTCGTCTGTCAATCATCCTTGATTTCTCTTCTCCCCTCACATCGTTAAGCCACCAAGTCCTTTTAATTTCACCTCCAAAGAATTTCCTTGTACCTTTCCTGCTGTATATTACTTCTGTACTTCTAGCCTAAACCCACACTTACTTCAGGAGCCAGTTTTAGTGGGCTAGTGCTAGAAATGGCCCCTGCAGGCCACCATAACACCTGGTGCTACATGTATTCTGTACCAGCAAGCCGTAGCCCCTTTGCCTTGGGTCAGGTTCACCCACCAGAGTCATGAGGGTCTGCTTGTCACTGCCAGCTGGGTCTCCACAGAGGAATCTTCTTTTCCTTGCCTAAGGCCTACATGTGCTAAGCCTATGACAGGTACTAGAGATACTATTTTCTTTCTTTTTTGTGTTTTTGAGACAGTGTCTCACTATGCAGTTCAGGCTGGCCTTGAGCTCACTTTGTAGCCCAGGCTGACTTCAGACTCACAGAGCTCCTCCTGTCTCAGCCTCCCAAGTGCTGGGATTATAGGTATGTACCACCATACCTAGCTTTGGGGACCCTATTTTCATACATCCGTGGCATCCACATACAGGGCGAATATTACTCTTCCTTTGTGGTTTACAGCTTCCCAAGCGTTCCAACCCTTTTCTCAGTTACCTCAACCTATTTAGGTCAGGAATCCTTTTGAAAATCTGGTGAAAGTTGAATTCATGCAGAAAACTGCTCTTACAGTATCAAGGACAAGGACCCTGGACCCTGGAGAATGTGGACTTCAGGATTCCGTAACTTGCAAGGCCATCTCAGCACCTGGTGCTACATGTATTCTGTACCAGCAAGCCGTAGCCCCTTTGCCTTGGGTCAGGTTCACCCAACAGAGTCTGGATCCAGCGTCTGGTGGCCTGAGCCACCACCTTTCTGCCAACCCTGCCTCTAGTTGGGTCCACTGTCTTGCTGTCTCACTGTCCTAGCAATGTGGAACTTCTGGTGTCCCCCATAGGATCATCTTTGCTCACCTAGTAAGCATTAATTAGGGACCTCTTTCCTCAGCTCTTGAGTCACTAGAAGCACAGTTTCTGTCACCAGCTGGGCTTATGGGTGTCTGGGTTGGCTTGGGTGGCACGGTCTGGGCATGGGTTTTGAGAGCAGGGCAGTGGCTGTGTTGGGGTCGGGGGAAGGCTGGTGGAAGATGGGGCCGTGGGTTCAGGAGCCGCTCTGCCACATTTTAGCTGTGTGGTATTTGATAGCATGTTCTTCTGGCCTTGCTTTCTTTACTTTTTATGTTAGGAGGTTTGAAGTGTACATGGTGGTGCATACTAGCAGTTCTAGCATTGTAGGAGGCTGAGGCAGAGGATCACAAGTTTAAGCCCAGTCTGGGAAATCAAGTGACTTAGTGAGATCCTGTCTCTAAAAAAATAAAAATTAAAAAGAACTGGGGATGTAGCTCAGTGTGAAGGCCTTGAGTTCAAGCCCCGGTACTGCAAGCAAACAAAAGCCCTGCAAAATTAAGAGATCTGATTAGACACACCCTGGCATCCTTTTTGTGTGCTTGGATCTTTCCTTCTGGGTGTTGCCTCTGTGCTGAAGGCCTGAACTGTGGTTTCTTTTGAAGCCAGCGATTGAGTGGGCTGCTGCTAGAAATGGTTCCTGGAGGTCACTGTAGCACCTTGTGTCTTGCTTAATTTGGAAGCCTAGATAGAAGACTCCAGCAGGATGGCATTTGAGGGTATTACAGGGTTGACGGAGAGCTCAGATGTCATCCGGGCTTTGCTGCTGGGTAATTAGGCCCCAGGTGATGGCCGGCTGTGTCTCCAGCCCTCTGCCTGTGTCAGCTTGGCTCCAGGTCCCTCACATTCTCTACTTGGATATAGAGGCAGCTGCTAGCTATGGCCTGCCTGTGCAGGTCCAGCCCCGCAGCAGAAGGAGCCCTGCATAGGCCGGGCTTGTGTCCACCCTGTCCCTTGCTGGCTGAGTGACAAGGGTCTAGTGTTGGGCTAATGGGTGCGAGTGGTACACTCACTCTAGGGCAGGTTGCCTGCTTACAATAGAAGGGCCAGAAAGAGGCAACTCCTGTTGCTCTCTTTTGCTCTTGTTGCTTCAGGTATCCTCCACCGCCAAGAGCACGGCCCTGCAGCTGTGCCACACTGCGGGCTGGAGCCAGCTGATTGCAGACCGAAACCGCCACAAACCATGAACTGAATAACCTTTCTTTTTGAGCATCAGACATTTTGTCTCAGCAATGTGAGAAAAGTAAGACACCCACACCAGGATTTTGTTGTTGTTGTTACTGCAGAAGAGTCAAAGGAACTTGCAATCTCCAGCGCTGGTTTCAAGCTCCGGATCTGCCATTTTCTTTTTAATGTTTTAACATTTATTTATTTATTTGTTTATTTATGTATTTGGCACAGGGTCTCACTATACAGCTTGGACTTGTAGTGATCCTCCTGTCTCAGCGTCTGCAGTGCTGGGATTACAGACATGCGCCACCACACCCGCTTTCAGTGGCCGGCACTGTGGCGTGGCATGAGGTACTAGAGATCGAGCCCAGGTCCTTGTTCTTGCCAGACAGTCACTTAGACCTCCGAGCTATCTCCCCTTCCTGGATCTGCCCTTTATTGTGTCACCTTGGGCCAGTTACTTTCCACTGGTGACATTTGACTTGTCTATTGTTCAACCGAATTCCTTGAGGTCACCTCTGTTCTTGAGACTTCGTGCAATGAAATACAACTGAACTTAGTCCGCGAGCTAGCGACCAGTCTGCGGAGCGTCCTTCTTTCTGTATGATAGCTGAGTTTCAGCCAATCACAGCTGCGAGGTTGCAGCCATTCCTAGCCAACTGATTGGACCGTGTTCGTAGGCTGGCACAGCAGGGACCAATCAGCGGGCTCTGTAGCTCACTTCTGGTCTCAGTGCAGACAGGCTGCTTGGTCACTTGGTGAGGAAGCTCTCTGACCGCCTCCTTCTGGCTCTGGGGCTGCTTCTTTCATGAATCATCTTTTGCTCAGTTAAACTCTTCAGCTGCACGCATCTGAGGTTTTGCCCCTCACGCAGTGTAGGGAGATGAGTCCACCTCCAGTCCAGACTGGCCGTTAGGAAGGACTGGGATGACTCCAGTGTTCACACTTGTGTCTCTGACCTGTGCGTGCGATCTTTAGAGGGTGGGGGATTTCCCCCTGGATTCCACCCTGGGGTTGTCCTGCCCACCCAGGCCTTTGGCTGACCGCTGCCAGGGATGGCTGAATCCAACAGGAGCCCCGGCTCCTGGCTTCCTTGAAACTCCAAGGTCACTCTAGGGAGTAAGGAGGAGGGCGGTGCCATCTGGGCGCTGTGGGCCGGCCTTTTCGGGCAGGAAGTGAGACAGGAAGTCAGCAGGGGCCAGGGAGGGTGATACGAGCTGCAGCCCAGGAGACCATAAGGCCGAGGCCCCTGTCTGCTGGCCAGGAGACCCCTGGACCTCTGGCTGTCTACTCTCTGCACTGCAACTGTTTCCGTGCATGTCACAGGTGATGGTACATGTTTTAGAAAGGGGAGAGGACAAAAGGTGGATAAAAATATTGCCACTACATAGTTCTTTTAAAAACTTGGTTTTACTGGCCCAACATGCTTCCTCCCCGCCCCGCAATTTGTATCGGTATAAACAGCCTTACAAAGGCACAGAATTAAATGGCGCTTAGCACAACTGACTGGGCAGTCTTTACCGCTGACACCACCAGCGCTTAGGCAAAGCTAAATGCATCTGGGCACTTTGATCACTATCAATAAAGCCTTTTGCCTTAATGTCAGTTGTAGGAGGACCTTGGTAGAGATCGTGACAAAAGCAGCCAGGAAAACCTCTCCCTCCTCTCTTAGGACTGCCTTGAACACATCTACTGAAAATGCTTTCCCATGCCGACGCTTCGCGCAGGGCAGAGCCCCTCCTCCCTGCTTGCCTTCCCCTTTTCGTTTCTCACATTAATTCTCTCCACCCTACCACTTTCTGGAAACTAAAATAAAAGTATTTACTTGATTATAAATAAAGACACACGGTACCGGTCCCGGCCTGACGCCGCACACCAATTCAGTCCTCCTCTGTGCGTCCCTATCATTCGTTGCTCCATCAGCACGGATTCTCAGGCGAATCCCGGTCTTAAATCAGTGATCGCACCCTAGAACCTAAGGTGGGAGAGAGCCCGGTGCTCTGGGAGCGCCCTTTATCTTCCTTCCTCTGCTTGTGAGCCAGTGGAGACTTAACCCCAAAAGCCGTGTGCTGCGTAACTGTTGGGGTGTTAATGCCGTGGCTGCCTTAGGTGGGCTTGCTGCTGCGATCCCGAGTGGATCTGTGTTCTGGAGGAGCCAGACCCACACTCCTGGGTCTAGTAAGCCATTTAGCATTTGGGTCTTACCGCCAGAGAACCTCAAGACATGGAACATTTTGCTGGAGTCTCATGGGGACTCTGAAAGGGTCAGGATTTAAGGGAGCTGTTAGAGCTTGGTTGTTTGAAAACCACTGGGGCTATTTGCCAGGCACGGGTGGGCTCAGTGCAGCACCGGTCCCCAGGTGAACTGCATCCGGGTCTGTGTGTGTTATCTCACTCAACGGTATAGCTACTGAGTGCCAGCTACAAGCTAGGTATGGCGCTGCATTCTAGTGATGAATGTGGGTAGGAATCCCTTGATCCTTGCTAGGAGGAGACCCATACTTGCAAGGCTGATGGGAAAAGCAGTAACTGCTCTACTTTGTTAAAGCTTTTGCTAGAGACCCTGTAGGGTAGCAGGAAGGCCTTGAGTCCTTTCTGAGGTAGGTTCCTGAGCCTGTTCCTCAAACTTCTGCCTCCTAAGATGTGGGGTGACCCCAGCTTCCCACGAGGTAGTTTCCAAGAGTCCTCTTGGCTCACTGTGTCACAGTCAAGAATTAAAGCCCCAGTGGAAGAAACAGATTTTAATTAAGATCTTGAATGAAATGATATGTTATAAAAGAACAATGACGGTCAAACAGTAGCCTAGCCTGCTGGAAGGACCCAGTGCTGGCTGTCACATGAGGAAATATACCAGGAAACTGGTTCAAGAGGGACAAAAACAAGGTTGGTGAGGTGGTCCTTTTCCATGGCGTGAATCTTCCCACTATGGCCACTTAAACGTGGCCCATGGCTCACAGCTGCCTTGAAAAGTACCTCACATTAGTGGGCTCCCGGGACCCCAGGGGCTGGCTGCTACACACTACTGCGTGCGACCCCATCTAACTTGTTTTTTGCAGCACATGGTAAGTGTGGGAGTGAGGTCAGGCCTTGCTCCAGGCCCCCATGGTACCTGGCATGAAGGAAGATCTCAGCCAGTGTGGATTTCCACGTATCATGCTTTGCCACTGATTTCTTCAGCATTTACCGGACATCTGCAGATGCTGGCTACCCTGTGAGGAGGGAAGGGTCTGGGCCAAGGTGTAGGCCACGCTGGGCCACGTCCCATAAACCAGTTTGGGAGCTGCAATGGGAGCTCCAAGATGAGTGTTATAAACTCGTGTGGGACAGGAGGCCCAAGATCCAGGGAGGGCTTCTCGGAGGAGGCACGTGGCTGAGAGGCTAGAGTAGATAGAGCAGGGGAGAGCACCACAGAAGCAGTGTGGACAGGTGATCTTGCCTTCAGTATTAGCCCTCTAGGGCTGGGGATAAGGCTCAGCAGCATAAGCACTTGCCTGGGAAGCGCAAGGTCCTGAGTTCGATTCTCAGCACCAGAGAGAGAGAGAGAGAGAGAGAGAGAGAGAGAGAGAGAGAGAGAGAGATTATTGTTCCTCTAAACAGCCTTTAAGACACTTTGAAATTTTGCCCATCATGAGATTTTGAAATGTGCTGCCTGTCTGCTTGCATATTGCATGCGCATCTGTGTTTTCTGGATGAAAGGAGTGTGATGTCGTCAGCTCCCCAAGTCCAAGGGGACAACATGGTCCTCCTGTCGTGAATGCCTGCTTTGGGCCCAGAACCCCAGGAGCACGGAGGAGACAGCTCTTCTTGCTCACTAGCAAACACGTACTAAGCAGTTCCTAATTATCTGCAAGTTAAAGGAATGCACCACCAAGTGTCCCTGCTAGAGAAAATAGCTCAAAAAGTGGGACAGAAGGCTAGAGCAGTGGAGAGGGAGAGAGCGAGTATGGAGGCTTGTTCCAGGTAAGGCAAGACCCATCGAGGGGGAGGGGAGAGGGAAAGGGGCCACCACTCCAGGTGGCAGCTCCTGCAGGGCCAGGCTGAGACATCGGAGACCAGGCGCTGTCAGAGCTGAAGCCCCTGCTCACGACGAGGACAGATCCCTGGTGACCTTCAGGACGTGGGCTAGGTGCACCAAGGCGGAGATGAACAACCCTGCGAACTCACTGTGCTCCCAAGTTTTAATGAAAGAGCTCCAATTACCGAGCTCTCTGCCTTTGGCACTTGCAGATCCATCTCAATTTCCTCTTTCTTTCTGAAGCGACAGTGATTAAGGATTCATTCTGTACATAAAACAAGTGATCAATGGCTCCTGGCAGTCGCCATTGTCTCCCCCCTCCCCACCCCCAGCAGTAGACAATGTATCTCGGGGAGTTGCTGCGCCGGAGAAAAATGAGTTTGCCAGACACAGTTCTATTTTGATTTAGATCGCAAATAGCTCAGCTGAGTTCTTACACTGATAACAAGGAGATGGGTCCATTTCCTGAGCCTTGTGATCTATCTGAGAAACAAGTCCAGCTCTGCAGACAGAGACCGATTCTTTTGTGGCTGTTGTAGCGCCCTGGATGTGGGGTTTTGCGGTCTGCCGGAGCATGCGGGACTTCAGTCTGAATGACCTGGCTGGCCCTTTTCTGGCCCCTGTCAGGGGTGGGTGGGTCTGGCCTCTGCAGGGCGAGCTAGCTAGGCTGTGCTTTGTCCTCGGCCACCCTAGCTGTCTTCACCCATGAGTGGCACCTGCCCTAGAGAGGACAGGTGAAGGCAAGGGACAGCCAGGCTAGGAGGATAGACTGTTGACCCTGGCTGTGACACCCAAGAAGGCTGAGGTTCTTATGAGGCAAGAAGTGACTTCATGCCAAATAGTGTTTTCATGTAATTCCAACCATGAAAATAAGTTACTGAAAAATTCTGGAAAGAAAGAAACCAAAATGTTAGCGATGTTTACCTCTGGGTGCTGGGGTTAGCAAGTGACATCTTTGTCCTTTGTCAGATTTTTCTGTATATCCCGACTGTCATTCACCTCTCTCTGGCCACTCTCTCAGGTAGCTTTCCAGGAGATGTCATTCACGGGCTGCACAAGCTCCCCGTTTAAAGTACAACACGCGATGTTTTTCAGGAAACCAGTTGGCAACCACGCCACAGTGAGTTTTCGAACATTTTCATTCCCGTCCCCGAGAAACCCTGTGCTTCTGGACAGTCATTCTGAATTTTCTTACTTTCTGCCTCTGCAAATTTGTGTATTTTGAGTTCTTAAAAAAATGGACTCAGGCACTGTGTGGTCTTCTGTGACGGGCCAGTCTTTCTTTAAACCCTGTTTCCAGCGTTCATCCCTGCTGTACATCCACATGTCAGCACTTGTGTTTTGTTCATAGGAGAACAATACTCCATTTCATGGATGTACGACTCTTACTTTGTCTGTTGCCTGTCAATGGACATCTATGTGTTTCCATATTCTTATTATTACAAATGATGCTTCTGCAAACATGGATCTACAAATTTTTAGGGAATATATATGTTCAATTACTTTGAGTACCCACCTTGGCATGGTGTTTCTAGGTTGCGTGGTGTCATGCTTTGGGGTTCTTGCAAGGGGAACAATATAGAACACATTTTATCATATTAGTTTATAAAGGAATCACCCAAGAATCATGTACAAGTGTAGGAAATCTATCCACATACCAAATACTAAAGAATCCAGATGAGGGCCTGGAGCCTACTTCATGGGTCTGTGTTGGGAAGGCCCAAAGGTCAGTAGTGGAATCTTGGAAGTCTGCGCCAGTGGGATGAAGGATCTGTGCCAGCAGGCTGAGGGGTCTGCACCGGAGCCAGGAAGCGGTGCTCAAGGTAAGCCCCGGAGCTCCCCAAAGGTACCACAGCCGTCCTCAGCAACAGTGAGGTCCTGAGCTCCTCCAGCAATGAGGAAAGCAGAGCTCCCATCAGGGAAGCCAGTGTGACCAGCTTCTCCACGAGGCTGAGCAGTGCACCATCTTCCCCTCCAGAGCCAGGAAGTGATGCTCAAGGTGAAGATCAGAACTCTGCAAATGAAGTTCCAACCTGGTTCTCTGCATAGATAGCCTGCTGCCCCAGCTCCACTTAGTGAAGACTCCCTTTTCCCTGGATTGACTCGGCATCCTTATCAAAACTCACTTGCCTTTAATTTGTGGGTTGTCTCTGGACTTTGGATACTGTCCCCTTGGTCTGTACCTTTGTCTTTATGCCACTGGTTTAACCAACACAGTTTTGGTTACTGTGATGTTGTAGTGGCTTTTGAAGTTGTGCAGTGTAAACCCTTCAGCTTTCAGTTCTTCTGGTCCTTTGGATTGTTACGGACACTTCAGGACCAACTAACCCGTGCCAGGAAAGCAGCTTACTGGGGCTTTGGTAGGGATTGCATCAAACCTGGGGATCTTGGGGATTTAGTTTTAGGAAAGACATGACCTAGAGTTGAAGTATAGAAGAAAGAATGGCAGCTTCAGTCTCAGTTGGGCAGGTGGGAACCAGTTCATACCTGAAGTCCCAGCATTGACTGGCTTTGTGACCTTGGACAACTTCATCTTGTTCTTTGAGCCTGAGAGTCCTCGTCTATAACACAGGCCGATAGCCTTGTATACAGGGGTCATGAGGATTGAGTGAAATTCCTTGTTCAGGCTGTGAAGGTCATTCTTGCACAGAGCTGCAATGTCCCTTCTCTTCTGAGGGGCTCTGGCACTCACCCAGCTAACCAGAGGAAAGCATCAGCTTAGAAAGCTGTAAGAACTGGGAAGGGAATCAGTGGACACATAATGTACATTGACATTGTCTTGGGTACTCTTGTTGCTGAGGCAAGCCACCCTACACTCATGAGGTAGGGGGTGCTGGTTTATCTCAGCTCCCAGCCTGCAGAGGTTTCAGTCCACAGTTGGATGGCTCCAAGGCAGGGTGCCTTGGCAGAGGGGCATCACAGAGGAGAGATGGTTGATGGTGGGCAGAAGGCAGGAGATTGAGCAAGCCACGAGAGCAGTTTCCTTCTGCCCCTTTTATATTCTATCTTGGCTACTGGGATTAGGGCAGCACCATCCAATCAGCGGCCTGATTCAGTAACCACACAGCCTTAATCCCAGCACCACATCCTCTGGATCCAGCCACCTCTGAACAAGCTCCACCCACCATTGTGTGTGGCTTTGGGGGACACATCTGGGCATAGGCCATCACAGATGCCTCCTTGACTTTGGCTTAACCTTTCTTTGGCCCCTAGAATCCCTTTCTCACCTTCCTTGTGCCCCAGTCCGAGCCCCCTAAGCTGCTGGCCTAGTTTCAAATCCTCTTTTCTCTCCTGTAAGCATCCAGCACTTTTTCTTCTCTGACAGCTTCTAATTCTGTTGGCCTGTTTTCTACTGATTTGGGTGAGGTTTGACTTCCTTTCTAAACTGTGAGTCTGTGAAGGCAGGTTTGGCCGGGTCCCATATTAGTGTGCTCCCATCCACCTTCCTGCAGAGTGTGTGTGTGTGTGTGTGTGTGTGTGCGTGTGTGTGTGTACATTACCCAGCATTCCGTCTGCCATCATCTTCAGACACCTGCCTCACGTTCAGCCAGTCTCTGCCAACAGGGAGACATCAAGGGACACAGGTGACTTCACTCTTGAGATCACAGAAGGGGGATTTCTTGGTTTTGGGGTATGGAGGCTCACACAGCACCTCCGCTTGGCACACGTGGGAGGTGGTACAACACTGTAATTGAACAGATAGAAAATAGTATCCCGACTGATACGAATTTCTTTGTTTACTATAGGGGCTGAATTTTTAAGTATTTATTAGCCATTAAGTTGGCAGGCTTTCTGTTACTGTGATAAGATACCTAGGATGATCAATTTAAAAGAGGGGAAGGCTTAACGTGGCTCGCGGTTTCAGAAGGCTGGGCCGTGGTCCCCTGGCTTTCCTGCTAGGGTCTGTGGCAGCGCAGTTCCTGGTGGCAGGAGCAGGTGTCAGAGATGGCATGCTTACCTATGCCAGCAAGGGGGCAAAGACAGAGGGGGCTGGGATCCCAGGATCTGCCTCCAGGACCCTCCCCCAGTGACCTACCATCTGTCTACCGTGCCCCACCTCCCGAGAGTTCCACCACTTTCTGGCAGCATCAGGGGCTGGTGACATGGGTCTAATACATGGGCTTTGGGAGACATTCCAGGCCCAAGTGACAATATCTTCTGTCCTTTTTTGTTTTCAGCATTTTCACCAGATGTATTTGCATTGGTTAGTGGCAAGCTGGGGACTGGCAGGAGATGCAGTTCAACAGCTTGTTAGGGTTGTGTTCCATTTGCACTGGCTCAATGTGGGGTATATGTGCATGCATGTGTATGTGAGATATGGTTTGTATAGGTGTGAGAATGTGTGTGTGTGTGTGTGTGTGTGTGTGTGTAGGGTGGTGAGTGTGTGTGTTTCCAGGTAAAGACACAGACTGGGACCTGGGGTACCCACCATCAACCTCATTCTGTGGCACCATTGGTTGTGACAGACATATGGGTCCCTTACCACACCCAAGTTGTATCCTGCTGGCGTCCTGCTGTGGTCTCAGCTGCGCTCCATCTCTCTTCGTCCTTGTGCATAAGCCTGGTTGGTGACATCACATGTCGGCCCCTCTGCTAAGGTGTTTCTCGAATGCAGACAGGTTTCTGCTCACTTCTTGGGAAAGCAGAATCGAACAGCCCGCACCCATCCTGGGGAGAGATGTTGCTTGTTTGTGTCAGTTGCCACTTGCTGGTTGCTTATCTAAACGTCTGGTGGAGGTTAGAAGTGCCGTCAGGGGTGCAAAAGAAGAGGGGAAGCTACATGCTCACATGCCCTGTGGAGAGTTTCTGATGTGTGGAGTGGGCTGCTGGAGAGAGGCCACGCTGGGCCACAGGGAGACCCAGGAGAGCCAGGGCAGAGGGCAGGCACTGTGTCCTTGCTGCATGTCTGAGAGAAGTGCTTTGTGGGTGGCTCTCCAGAGCAGGAGGTGTTGAGGGTGACAGCAGGCAGCCCAGGGGCGAGCACACAAGGGCCTGAGCTGCTGCCTGTCACCTGAGAAGTCAGGGCTGGATGCACGGACTGGAGGTACAAGGTGAGGGCTCAGAAGTGGGCTCACATACCTGCGTGAGGTGGTGGATGCTTTGTTTTATTCAGTGGAGAGCATGAAGGAAGGTCAGCATCTGTTAAAGTCCTCAGCTGAGAAAGGTGCTCCCCGCACATTGGTGGACTGAAGGGTTGCACAGCTGCCTGCGAAGAGCAGGGTGTGGCTTCTTGGGTGGACAGGGTTGCTGGGAATGGTGTAGAATATGGGAATGTGAGGACAAACTCAAGAGGGAGAGAGACGTGCGTGAACATAAAGAAGGTGAAGATCTGGTATTTGCTGGCCTGTGGCCCTCCTGGGTGTGGTGCTCGCCACGCTGCCTGGCGAGGACAGTGTGTATGAGAACAGACGAGCAAGTCCCTGGGAACCAGGGCTCGTGGGCACAGAGAAGGGGTCCCATGAGAGAAGCACGCAGAGGGCAGGGGGATTTCACACGGGGACAGCGTCCTGGAAGGCTGAGGAGGGGCGTTTCCAGCAGGAAGGCACTGGTGGCAACTGCCACAGAGACCGGCAAAGTCACTGCTGCTGGACCCCGAGTTGCTTTCTGTTAAGTGCATGGCTTTGGCTGCAGGGTTTAGTGTCTCTAGGGTTTTAGAGACATCGCTTGCCCTGGAGACTGAAAACAGCTGTCACTCCGTGGGGTTGTTGCAAGGATTATGTGCTGAGTAGCTTCCTGGCTGTGATCAGGCAGTGCGCTTTGCTATTATAGCTGTTATAAGAGGGCTGAGAATTACACGAGAAGACACACACACGTCCTACGCCGTGTCCAGTCCCAGATGAGTGTGGGAAGACCTCTTGCCAGGAAGAAGCGAGATCTGGGACGAGGCCAGAAGGAGTCTTGCAAGAGGTCTGGGATCTGGACCACATCACAGGGGTGTAGACTCAGGTTGAGTGCGGTGGGGAAACGGGCTGATCAGAGAGGACCGAAGAAGCTCTGAGACTAGAGTGATCGCGCAGATGGGAGTTTGCATGCTTCCTAGTGAGAGTCTGAGGTACTGCCTCCAGAGCAGCCTTGTCCCACCACGCCCTGTGGTTCTGCCCCCCTTCCCACCACAGCAGGGGAACCGGGCAACCACGCGGTGGAGCCCCAGAAACGCAAGTCGTCTCTTACCTGCTTTAATGTTCGTGGGCCAAGTGTTTTGTTCCAGCCCCGGGAAGACGATTCATACACATCTTGATGAAGAGCTCACAGTGTCAGGGGAAAGAAAGACACATGAACATGTCCATGGTGTTCTAGGGCCCGCGGCAGAAACCTGGAGCAACTGTAGGAAGGGAGGTGTGTGCGTGGCTGCAGCTTTGGTGCTGCTTCTGTATTTGTGGGAAGAAGAGGACACGGTGTGCACGGGAGCCCAGAGGTGCAGGCTTGCACATTTGAAGAACAGCGCGCGGGCCATTGCTGTCCGAAAGCAGCAGGCCTTGCCTCTGCTGGGTCCTGTGTCTTGGTGGATGCATTTTATTGCCGACCTTCTGGAGGACAGAGCGCCATGCCTCCGCACGGAGGGTCCGTGTCGCTCCCCTGTGCACTCTCCTGAAGCCCAGATCCCATCAAGGGACCACTCCAGGCCTGGGAGTGGGCGGGGCATGAACCCCAACTGGTTCACCGGGGAACAGCTTCCTAGCATCTCTGTCCTTTCATGTGTCACCGAGGGATGACAATGGCTGCCACTATGTGTTCCATAGACGTGTTGTGATCAGGAACTTCGGCAATGCTCTTTGATATATGGAGATGAAAGTTACTGGATTAACTCAAAGCTTTATTTGTTGTTGTTGGGCTTTTTTTTTTTTTTTCACTATTATGAATAGTTAAATTGCCCAGCACACTGGTGACAGGCTTGTCAGAAACTCTCTGTGCCACCCTCATCCCTGGAAGAGTAAAAAGTGCCTTCAGAGGCCTATGTTTTTTTCCTTTGCGACTTAGCAGTAGAGAGTGACTGCAAATCACTCTGCTTGGGATGCTAATATTTCGATACACTCTCTCCTATTCCAAGCTTCCATTCCACCTCCCATTCTGGTGTAGAGAACGGGAGGGCAGGTGGGCATTTCTAGGGCAGCCAACTGAGGCTCAGAGCTGCTGGGGGCGGTGGAGGAGGCAGCTTCAGCGCAAGGATGGTCACCTGGAAACCAGCATGTCCCAGATGCTCCTCGTGTGCTTTGGAGAGGGGCAGAGGGTTCTAGATTAAATGTCCCGGCTACTGTTTCTTCCCCAGTCACCTCTGAAAACAGAATTTGCGTTCTTTTCTAAGCCATCAGTTACTGAAGAGCCCAGGTTTGTGCAGGAATCTCAGTCCTCCTGGTGGCAATGAATTACCTCAAAGCTAATGAAGTTTACCCTTTGGATTTCTTCATCACAGATCCCTCCCAAAGCCCTAGGGGAGATTCCAGCAATGTAGTCACCCGTCCTGTAAAATTTCCAGGGAAGAGCAAGTGTTACCTCCTGGCACCTCCTCTTCTACCTCTCACTGTTCTTGCGGTGAGGTGTGCGGCGGCCCCTGACATTCTTGGGATTCTGCTGAAAGTAGAAGCTTGGTTGGCACATGCCAGCAGGGCCACGATTTGGAAAAATCACCTGGAACCCAGCAATGAAATGGGAAGCTGCAAATTCCCGAGTTTGTCCTACAGGAAGCATATCTTCTTGTCTAAATCTTTATTAAAAAATTAGGAGAGAATTTAGATGAAGACAAATAGATTGTGAAATGAAGTGAGTAAGAAAAATGGTAGAATCGATAAAAATTCTCTACTTTCTGATGTTAGAATTGCAACAAAGATTTCAAATGCCTTTAAAAGCAGTTCCATAAGATACAAAAGTTACATACTGGAAAGAAATACTGAATAGGCTTTTCGATTGTTTGCTAATCTAATTAATGATGTAGAGTGAGTCATATGAACATATTGGAAAAAGATTGAAGGTTTTGGCTGATTGGAAGTGAAATACTGTCTTCAATAAAGATAATAAAATTTGCTATATATCACTGTAATAAGGACATGTATGGTAAAATGGCTACTGAAGTCATCAACGTAAAAAGTAGTTGATTAGTTATCACAGAGAAAACTTGAAAGACACTAAAATTTTCTGGCTCATTTATGATATAAACTGGCTTCTTGGAATGCCATAGCACTTAAAAGTTCACAGACATCATCAACATTGAGCTGCGAAACAGAACGAGGGTTTCTAAATTATCAATAGTAAACCTCAAGATAAACAGCAATTAGCATATGAAAAGATGCCCAACATCATTATTATTAGGGACAGGAGCTAAAATGACCAGCATCAGAATGGGCACAATAGAAACAAGTAGCCAATATCAAAAGCTGGTAGAGCAACCGGAACTCTCAATGTGAGGCGGTGCTGACCACACTGCTGTATCCTGTGGGAGGTGTTTTCCCAGGAGAAATGAACCAGGGACAGACATTGGAAGCTGCGCTTGAATGTGTTTTGTAGGTTTGCGTATAGTCACCCGAACCTGAAAATAACTCAGGTGTCTTTCAGCGGGGGGTGGGGGGATGGGAGAGATAAACAAGTTGGGATACATTTGTACAATGGAAGGATGCTCAGCACTGGAAAAAAGCTGGATTCATGCTGCCGTAGGAATGAATCTTAAGTGCATGTGCTGAATGAAAGAAACTAGATCTACGTTTTGATTTCTAAATATCATTCCCCAAGGAAAGGAACCAGGGCATTGGAGCTAGTCTGGAATAGCTCTTAAGGATCAACACTAGAAGCATTTGAGCAGAAAGTAAATTGAGATAGAATTGCATTATAATTCAATGAATTAAATAAATGCCAGTGAGTATAGAGTCATATGAAACGTCACCAAAAAAGTAAAAAGAACAACTCTTCCATACAGAAGTGTTCTTAAAGAGGGTAGAAGGAATTAGAAAAATAGAAAATGACACTAATAATAATTGTTATAAGCAAGCTCTTACTAAAATAAAAAATAAGTTAGTAAATGAAAGCTTAAGAAGAGCCGGGATTTTTTCGTGGTCTCAAAATATCTCCTACATATTTGTTAAACACAAAGCAGAAAATAATAACTTTACCAGGAAGGACTCTGGCAGACGCTGTTTCAGCCAGGTAACCAAGGTTACCACCAACAGCGACAAGATGTGGTGACATTATGCTCCTTCGCATGACCTAGTAAGACCATCTAACTTCCTGGAACTCTTTCTAGCCATGTATAGCTTAATACAATCATGAGTAAATGCAGAAAGCTGACGTTGAGGGACATCATGTATGGTACCTTCAGAATGTCTGGGTCCATGAAAGCCATGGACAAACTAAGGCACTGTCCCCAATTGGAGGAGACTAAGGCACAGAGGTGAAATGCAATGTGGGTTGGATCTTGGAACCGTAAGAGGACATTAGCGGAAATTAAATCCAGAGACAGTCCCTGGTTGAGCTCGCTATGTCGCAGCAGTGGTAAATTCTTACTGTTGATGGCGTGCTCAGCCACTGGAGATGTTAACGTCAGGGGAAGCTGCTGAACTTTTCTGCTATTTTTGCCGCTTTCCTGTAAGTCTAAAATTATTTGAAAATAAAAAGTTTCAAAATCTTCAATTAACCTTATGAGAGGAAAGGCCAAATTAGATTTCTAATTTTCTATAGGAAATATAAAGTACAAGGTCATGTGAAGAAGTAATGAAGGACTATGCAGGCAAAACCAGGAGAAAATTAACATATACACAAGTGGGTAAAACAGTACGAAAAGCTGATCTGTTTCTGGATTTTGGGGTGTTTTGTCATAAATTCTCTTATTTTGTATAAATGTTCACTTTTGTACTTACCTTTGCATTCTCAGTCATGTATTAAGAACACTGGCTTCAGGTTTCCCAACTTGGATCAACCTGAGCTTGGCCCAGAGCCACAGTATCTGCGGCACACGCTGGCTTCCAGTCCAGTCCCACTGCTTGTATCTAGCCTGGCCTGGCAACAATGAAAAGAGCATGTCTTTCTCTAAAGCTTGCTCCTGTCTTTACATAACGAGGAGGGCAGTAGTCCTGGTAACCTCCACTGGCAGTTTGACCGCAGGCAAGGTGTATCTGCAATGGAAACAGCCATGGTGGTCGCATTAAATTCCCAGAGTCCTGCCGGTGCCAGTGCGCTCCTCCTCAGTTCCTGGTGTTTGGTCCAATGGTCTCTATCTGCATCTTTATCTTCATTGTTTGGCCTCTCCTGTGATAAGAAAGATATTTTTCTTTTATTTTTTCAGATGATTTTATATTTCACAGATATTTTCTCTCTGAAATTCAAGAAAAAGGGAGTCTAATAAATAAATCAAGAAAGCAATCCCATTCATAACAGCATCAGGGCCTGAGGAGATAGCTTGGTGGTGTGAGCGCCTGCCCAGCAAGTGCAAGGACCCAGCTTTGATCGCCGGCGCCGCATGCTGTGCCAGCCCCAGAACCCTGGGCGCGCTGTGCCAGCCGCCGAAGCTGGGTGTGGTGGTGCACCCCTCTAATCCCTGTGCTGGGGAGGCTGAGACAGGAGGGTCAGTATGTGTCCGAGCTGCATAGCGAGACCCTGTAACAAATAAATAATTAAATAAAAGATTAAAGTAATATTACAACAGCATCAGGAAAGGTATATGTTGAACCAGAGAAGTGAAAGATCTGTACATTGAAATCTATAAAAGACTGATGAAAGAAATTGAAGAAGAAACAAATGGAAAGCTATCCCTTATTCATGGTTTGTGAAAATTAATCTTGTGGACCTATCTGTACTGTCTAAAGTGATCTATAAGTTCATTGTAATCCCTATAAAAATTATAAAGACATTTTGCAAATAAATGGAAACGACAGTCTTAACATTCATGTGGAACATTCAAAGAACCTTGAATAGCCAAAGAAATCTTGGGCTAAAATTGGTGGCAACACATTCTCTGACTTCAGAGCCCACTACAAAACTGTGATAATAGAAACCAACACGGCACTGGCACAAAGCCAGACGCAGGCCAATGGAGCAGAATCAAGGCCCCCCAAATGTAGTTGCCTATTTATGGTCAACTGATTTTGGTAAGGGTTGAGAACACCAAATGAGGAAAAGGTAGCCTCCTCAGTGGGTGGTGTGGAAACCTGGACGTGGGCAGGCGGAAAAATAAAATTAGACCCTCATCTTAAGCCTTTTACAAAAATTAAGCCAAACTAGATTAGAAATTTAAGAAATATAGGGTTTAGCTGCTGGGTGTGGTGGCACACCCCTGTAATCCCAGCCCTTGGGAGGCTGAGGTAGAAGAACTGTTGTGAGTTCGAGGACATCCTGGCCTACAAAGTTTTAAGCTCAAGACTAGCCTGAGCTGCATGGTAAGACCTTGTTTGAAGAATACCAAAATAAACAAATGGAAAGAAATATACGGACTAAAAAGTTTAAATTCCTAGAAGAATACATATGAAGAAAGCTCTTTAACTTTGTTTGGGGCAATGATTTTTTTAAAAAATATGAGCCCCAAAACAATAATAGGCAAATGAGATTACATCAGATTAAAAAAGTTCCTGCACAGCAAAGAAACAGTGGAAAAGTAGAGACAAACTATAGAGAGGCAGAAATATTTGCAAGTGATTTAATAAGGTGTTAATGTCTAAAAACCATAAGAAATTGAACTTAGTAAAGAGAAAATAAAATAACCCAGTTTAAAACTGGTCAAAAGACCAGAAAAGACATTCATCAAAAGAAGACATATACTGAGCTCCAGGAGCCTTGGGGACCTGACCCCATGCGGGCCTCTCTGTGCCCTGCCCACCCATGCTGTAAAGTCAAAATGGAAGAAAGATTTCAACATTAGGGCCAGCCAGATAGCTCAGCGGACTAAGGCGCCTGCTTAGGCAGAGTGCAGAGGCTGGGGTTCGGTCCCCGGCATGCCAAGCTGCCCTCACCCCCAGGGTGCTCTGAGATATTGATTGAGACTGGGCGTGGTGGTGTGCACCTGTAATCCCAGCACTTGGGAGGTTGAAAACAGGAGAATCACTGTAAGTTCGATCTACATAGTAAGACCCTGTAGACCCTGTACTAAGTACACACACACACACACACACACACACACACACTTTCAATATTAAAACAGAAACACTAAATGTACTGGAGCGAAAAGTGGGTAGAAATCTTGAAGACATAGGGGTAGACTGCACAGGAAATACTTCAGAAATCAACAACTGGGATTTTATATTTTTGACAAGTTTCTGCACATCAAAAGAAATCAACAGAGTAAAAAGAAAACCCACAAATTGGGAAGAATTTTTAGCTGATTGTCCCTCAGAAAACAAGAATTCTATCTAGAACATAAAGAATTAAAAAAAAAATTAAGGATCCCAAAATTCAAAGGCCCAATCAAAAAATGGGCACCTGAGATGAATGCACACTTCTCAGATAAAGAAATACAAACAGCAAATAAATATATGAAAAAATGTTCAACATCACTGGTCATTCGAAGGATGCAAATTAAATCTACACTGAGATTCCATCTCACCCCAGAAAGAATGGCTGCCATCTAGACATCAACAACAGGCTGGGGAGATGGCTCAGTGGAGTAAATGCTTCCCTGGCAAGTGCAAGGGCCTGAGTTCAATTCCCAGTTCTGAAAAAAAAAAAAAAAAAGAAATCAATAACAAGTGCTGGAGTGGCTGAGGGTGGTAAGGTATCTTTCTCTGTAGCTGGTGGGAGTGCAGGCTGGTGCAACCACTGTGGAAATCAGTGTGGAGATTCCTCAAAAAGCTAGGATGGGGGGGTCCCATTCAACCCAGCTATTCCCCTTTAGGGTAATTTTCCAGAAGAAATGAAAACATCACACCACAGTGATATGTACATCCATGTTTATAACAATACAATTTGTCATATCTAAATCTTGGAAACAATATAAATTGACTGAAGAATGAGTAAAAAAGTTGTATTTGTATACAATGGAGTATTACTCAGCTATAAAAAAGATAAGCTCAAGGCTTTTCTAGGTAAATGGATGCAACTAGGGACCATACTTAGAAATGAAGTAAATGAGACTCACACGTGTAAACATCATATTGTCTCCCTAGTGTAAAAACCTGAAAGAGTAAATGAAATTCAAAAGGTACAATAGATACTATGAAAAGGAAAGAAACTGTTCAAAGGGAAGGAACAACTTGGATGAGGGAAAGAGGAAAAGAAAGAAAGAAGAAAGGGAAAAATATATGTATATGTACACAGGATAGCTTGCATAATTGTACTGCTGATTTCTACTGGTGTACTGAAAGCAAAAGTTAATGCTCAGAATTTTTCTTTTTAACTTTTTATTTGACCAATTTTTCATGCTTGTATCTGGTAATCTGAACAACTAATTTGGAGAAAATTATATGAAATATAATAACCATTGTTGAATTTATATAGTTTTGCTTAGTAAAATCCTGTATCATTTCTAATTTTTTGCTATTCTTTATTCTCCTTAAAAACATATATAAATGACCAACAAGTATAGTATATGAAAAAATGTTTTTCACCACCACTGGTCAGAAAAATGGAGACTCTTAACCTGCTGGGACGGCTTTTATGGGATGCAAGCCCGCAGGCTGGGCTACATCCTAGGCGCTAGGGTGTTACTGTAAGGTTGGCTACTAGAAAATAAAAAAGAGGTAAATATTGACAAGAACGTGGAGAAAAGGAAGCATTTGTGGATTGTTTGTGGGAATATAAATTAGCACAGCCATTCTGGAAAACAGTATGGCGGTTCTTCAAAAAGTAAAAGCAGAGCTACCATATGGCCTAGAAATTTCTCTTCTGAATACACAGGCAAGAGAAATGAAATCAGCCAGTTGAAGAGCTAGTTCACTTCGGTGTTCACCAAGCACTCGCTATTCACTTTAGTCAAGATACGGTATCCCCTAAGTGTCCATCGGGGGGTGAGTTGATAAGAAAACATGGTAGGTGAACACAAGTTCTAAGCAACGCTGAAAAACAAGAAAATCCAGTCATCTGTGACAATGTAGATAAACTTGAAATATGTTATATTGAGTGAAATAAGCCAGGCACAGGGACACAGGCTGCCTGAGCTCACTTATATATAGACTCTCAAAAAGCAGAATTCACAGAAGCAGAGAGGATCTTGTTGAGAGAAGGCTAGGGGAACGTGGGTAAGGCTTCCACTCTTCAGCTAGACAGCAGTGACGGTTCAGGAGATCTCCTGTGTGACATGGTAATTGTAGTTTGTAATTTACCATAGACTTCAAAACTGCCAAGAGAGCAGATTTAAAAAAAAAATTTTTTTACCACAAAATAGCTATTTGATGCAATGAACATGTTAATTAGCTAGATTTAATTTCACAATGTACCGATATATCAAAACATCATGTTGTACAGCATAAATATATACAACTTTTGTCAGCTAAAAACAAACAAGTAAAAAATATAAAATGAAAAAAAGACTTACCAAGACATTCTGTCTATTCTAACCAGTGTAAATGTTTTGGTGTGGCTCCTTCCTTTTCCTTATGCATTGGGCTATGAATATGTATATTTTAAAACTGAATCCTAACAATACTGCTTAAATAAGAGGTGATCAAACTATGCAGTAGATATTTAAATTAAAAGACACGCTGCTGTTCGTTCTTTTTTAAATATTCCCCTTCACTTTGAATACATGTGGTCCATCTTCTGGCCACTTTCTGAAGTAGTTCTGGAAGTTCTCTTTTGTGAGTGTCTTTGTGAGGTGTGATGCGTTTCCTCCTTTAACCTGCGGGTGCAGGGTACTGTATTCCTGTGATGAGAAAAGTAACTATGACAGCAACTTGGGCCTGCACAGTATCTCTGAAGTCCCTGGTGTGGTACCTCTCAGGTTTTTGAGATATAGAGAGCCAATCCCAATGGCAAGGCAAGTTTTGGTTCTGGGCAGGGTCTGGAGCTTAGCTGTTCAGTTGCTTCCGGGCTGAGTGCCTGAGAGGATGTTTATTAAGCACCTGGAGAAATGAAAATCAATGCAAATGACTAGTAGACACCGAAGCCCAATGAAGGACAAGAATGAGAGATTGCAGGGGCGAGGAAATGCAATCCATAATAATGGGGAACACGGCATGTGTGGGGACTGCTAATGAAGACAGGGGTTTGCCATGGAATTGAATCAAGTCCTTGGACAGCTGAGAGCCGGGGCTGCTAATGGCTGAAGCCCGTGCTGCAGTGATGGTTGAGGATGCAGCTGAAACCAGAGCCTGGGTCTCAGCCACATCAGTCCCGTGATCCAGCATCTCCAAGAGAATCATCACTCTAATTAGTAACAGGGGGCACATGGAGGATCCTCATCTGCACATTTGCCTAAGGTAGTGGCATGCACACGGTCACTTATTTACTTGAAAAAAACTTGAGTAGATTTTACCAACGGAGGAGATTATTCAGTGCATACAACTTTGGCTCTTGATAACATGGTTCAGTTTCTCTCCTAAACAAGCCGCATGCTTGGAAAGATATTGGTGACGTTCACAAGTTCAGAAGTACTTCCCATGAAAAGAACCGCGGGGAGACAAGACAAGCAGCCCAAGGACTCTTGCAAAGCCAGCTTAGCTCAGCCAAGCCAGCTGGTACTGGAGATAGTCAACGACCTATCAGAAATCCACAGACTATCAGGGCCACCGCTCACTTCAGAGAAAAGGCTGTGTCAGACTCCCCGGCTCTTGCCATGCATGCCTTCCTGATGCCACGGTCTCCTGCAGATATTTCTAGACAAAGCAGAAATGCTCTTCTATGCACTTCAACGAAGCCTGCCAAGAGGAGAGTGAGGTTCCCTTGTGGGACTGCTCAGCTGCTCGGTGGAAGAAAACACAAGAGAAGGCCTTGTTCTTTCAGTGCAGAATAGGTTGGACAAAGCCGTGTTCCTCCTGCTGTGCTGGCACCGGACAGGGCAAGAGCTGTTTCCGTCAAGTGCACAGGGGCTATTGCTGTGCTTCTCGAGGTGATATTTCCCCTAATCTTTGCATGGATTTGTTTCCAACAAGGCTATGCTTTTCAAAAGGGGAAGTAACCCTAGGGGCAAAAGTGAACTCACAGAATGACATCCGGTGCTCTGGTCAAGGTTCCTTCTCGTGCTGCAGTCCTGTCTTAAGCCCTGGCTACTTCTGTACTCTCCAGAGCACCTTACGTCCTCAGTATTTCAGGTCCCAAGTGCTGATGAAAGAGATTCTTGTGTGTGTGCACTTTCTGCTGGTGACCTGCCACGGGTCCTGCAAGATCCAACTTGATATTTATGCCTCCTGAGAGTCTGCTTCTTGCAAAGGAGGCAAATAATTCAGCGCAGGAAGGTGTAATAAAGGCACCCTCAGAAACCGTAGAACTACTATTTGCAGAAGAGTGGCAGAGTACAGACATATCAGCACCCCTAATTCTTTATTTTTCTTTCATTTTATGTATTTGGTACAGGGTCTCACTAGGCAGCTCAGACTCGTACTGATCCTTCTGTTTTCAGTCTCCCCGGCGCTGGGATTGCAGGTGCATGCTGGGTCAGCACACCCCGGAGGCGGGGCCAGCGAAGCATGTGGTGCCGGGGATTGAACCCTGGTTCCTGAGCTTGCCAAAGCAGGTGCTTAGTCCACTGAGCGATCTCGCCAGCCCTAGCACCCCTAATTCTGAAGAGGTAAGAAAGGGGAAGAAGGGCAACGGCATGCCTGCACGACTGCCTCTAAGGAAGTCGGGTTCAGCAGGTGACATACAGGCCAAGCAACCTCGGTGGGAACATCTAAAATGAAAATGCTCCGGAATTTGGAAGTTTTTCTCCACTGATGTGACGACACAATTGGAGAAGTTCACATTTCATGGGACAGGTCACAGCCTAAGCAGAGCACACTGAAGAAGCGCACAAGATTACCTTCAGGCTATTTGTGTAATGTGTATACATGGCATGTGAATGAAGCATCAATGAGTTGTGCTTAGATTTGGGTCCTGTCCCCAACATATCTCGTTATGTATGTGCCAAGATTCTACAGTAGAACAAAACTGAGACCCAAAGTGCTTCTTGTCCCAAACATTTCAGGTAAGAAGTATTTAAGATGTGTGAACCCATGGTCACTCCTGATAGCCTTTCTTCTGTCCCTCTGATTTGCTGGAGTTCAACAGCAGCCACATCAACTGGAAGCCAAGGATGGGAGAGCCTTGTGGTTCTGAGCAATGCAGAGGAACCCAAGATCATAGAGAGCAGGGCGGGGTCAGGAAGCAGAGTGGATGAGGGGCAGGCAACGGGCACCCACTCTTGCTCGTATCTGTGTGAAAGTCCACATTCACCAAGCAAAGGCAACAATCTTTTTTTTTTTTTTTTACTTATTATTATTGTTTTTAATGTACTTGGTACATGCTATAGGGTCTCACTATGTAGCTTGGACTCATAGTGATTCTCCTGTCTCAGCCTCCCCAGTGCTGAGATTACAGGCGTTCACCACCATGCCCGGTCTCTGTGGCCGGCTCAGAGTTCCTGGGGGCGGGGCTGCCACAGCATGTGGTGCTAAGGATCGAACCCTGGTCCCTGCACTTGCCTAAGCAGGCACTTAATCCTTTGAGCTACCTTGCTGGTCCCAAAGGCAACAATCTAATTCATTAGCTATTGCTGATGTTCTTTGTAGAAGACCTTATGTGGGAGACAGAGAGAGAAACTGCGTGATTACTAACACAGGTGTTAAGCTCTTCAATGCTATAGTAAACCTGGAGTCCAGGTTGATAATTCCAGCTAGTTTCATTCTCTATTTTATTTTATTTTTTGCAGTACCAGGGATTGAGCTCAGGACCTTGCACTTGCCAGGCAAGTGCTTATTCTACTGAGCTATCTCCTCTACCCTTCATTCTCTATTGATTCTGCGTTTCCCTTATACTTGTTTAGCCCCACACTTTGAATGGGTTTTTTAATGTCTGTACTCCTGAGGATACTTCACTTCAACTCCCCACCAACTTCTATAACTTCAATTCCAACTTCTACAACCTCTTAATGATGCCATCAAACTATGACTCTAATCATTTTCCCAAATCCCCATTCAGTACTCAGCAGTGCTTCGGCGGAGACAAAGGTTTCAAACATGAAACTTTTGGGGTCATTTCACATCCAAACCCTAGCCACGTGGGGAGGCTCAGATGGTCATGGGGTGATTTCCGCTTCCACTTCACTGGAACCATGACTTACAAACCTGCTGAGCCCGGCGCTGTGTGATAAGAAACAACAGTTAAGTAAGTTATAAGGTGTGATAGCCAGGGGTCTATTTCTCTGCTTGTTTCCCAAATTCACTACTACTTTCCAGAACGGTATCATCCTGGCTATAGATAAGATGCGTCTGTGTAGAGTCTGGCGTTCTAGGTATGTTCTGAGTCCCCCTGGACAGATCCAGCCTCATACCCCATTTCTTCAGTTGTGCCTTAGCCAGGCCCTCAGCAGGCTGTTCTGCTATTCAACTGAGCCAGTCTCTTCTGAGCAGCACAAGACCAGTGAATTTCCCAGTAGTAGCCCAGGTCTGGCCCCTGTGTTGTAAAACGTGTCCCCTGGTTGTAGGTAACATTAAGATTGGGTGACATAGTCTTGGATGGGAGAGTCTGAGTGTGTGAGTAGTGTTTTTAGCACAAGCATTTGGGGTAGGAGTGACATATGCATACCTAAACGCTGTGCCTAATTCTGAAGTGACAGAGCACCAACTCTACCACCAGAAGAGTCTCATTTAGTCAGCAGGACACCTGGTAGCCTGCCGGCCCTTCCAGAAGCTGGTGCCACTCAGCACTGCTCTCCACCGATGGTGTGTTGAACACTCAGTATACTTACTGGAGGTCCCCAGACCAGCTGTGTCTAGATGTCTCCACAAAGCCTCATCTGGTTGTAGTCCTGAGAGGTGGCTGGATCTACAGTGGATGATGCAGGGATTAAGGGACTGTGATCACTAACTCAGTCCATGGACTAGTTTGGCACTACCCTGACCTTAAACATAACCCAAGAGGGACAGAAAGACATGGTTAAGATCTCTTGCTTGCTACAATCTTCCCATCATGACCCTCTACCATGTGCCACCCTGCCAGGGAGCCAGGCAATTACGGACTCAAACCTCTATGAACTGTGAACTAAATAAACCTTTCCTCTCCTCACTTTGAGAGTTGGATATTTTGTTTCGACAGTGAGAGGAAAGTAAGACAAGGTGTGGTGTGTGTCACACCTTGTGGGTCACACACACACATCTCCTTTAACCCTGCTGATATAGCTGCTAGGAACCTGAGCAAACGCTGGGCCACTGAGCGGGTACCAGGTCAACAGGGAAGGGAGCCTCCTGGTAGCCGCAGAGGAGGTTGCCTTACCTACCTGAAAGAGAGCTGCCCGCACCCTGGCTGCCTCTGGCGGGTGTAGACATGGACACGATATCTTCATATTCTGTGTCCACCCAGAGAGTTTGGTTCTTGTACTTCTCTTCCAGTCTGCACTCTCTCCACTTGCCTATTCTGTTTCTTACCAGCCAACCTACCTCCTTCCCATGAGACGAACAGAACCTCAGGCTGTATCTCTCCTTTTATGACTTTACTTATTGCTGGTATGTGGATGGATTTCAGGGAGCTTGTGAATTTGGATGGGAAAAAAGGTCACCTCTCCATCTCTACTCGTGGTGTGCTGAAAGTTAGCTTTTCTTTCTATTAGGAATGTAGCTAGCAAGCCACAGCAGTGTTGTAGTACCTGGGAGTCTGTCATGACTAGAAATCACACACTATTTCATAACATATTGCAATTGTCTATGAAATCTCAAAATACTTTCTGTGCACTACTACATTGAGAACAGCAGTCTTTAGGCCTGTTGTTAGAAGCACACAATCTTCTTGCTCTAGGGAAATAGGGCTGCTAAGGGGGAATTCCTTCGGCCATCTGGAAACCTATGTTACTTTGCATGTTTCCTCACCTACCACTGTTTGTCAATACATTTGTGAAAGCAGGTCATCAGTTCTCAGAGTATGCTAAAAACTTGATAGATCGAATGAAGACTTAAGACTCTGGGTAGGACACTCTTCCACATTTGGCTTTAGCAGGTAGAGTTCATGCTGTCGGAAAGCTGGTAACAAAGCCATGTGTCCCAGAGGAGGCTGGGCTGGCAGTTTGCAGCTGAAGACAAAGGCTGGTAGCAGAACCCTTGTTACATGGTGCAATCAGGTCTGAAATCGTTGACTTCCTATAATCCATCCTGCAGGCTGTCATTGAGGACTGGCTTTCTCAGAATGCGGAGGAGATACACAGACGTTTCTTACTGTAGCCAGCTCTTTGCTTTTGTTTCCTGGGTGCACGCCGATGCCTTTAAAGAATTCTTATTTTGAGAGTCACTTTTGGAAACTACAAAGCTCTTCAAGTAATTTGGAAATGGTAAGAGGATTTTTTTTCTCCCCAAAACAAAACTTTGCATGGAAATAAAAGCTTCAGACTGGGCAGATGGTGCGTCTGTAGTACCTGCTGATGCATCCGCACTGGGCGTGTGGTGACAGTGGAGCTCCTGAGGTTCTGTCATGTGGTCCTCCCTGCTCAGCCATGCATTGGCCTGGCGGACTTTTGCAGCAGTTCTGAAAGGTGTTTGACCAATAGCCGTACAGGGATCAAATTGATTAGGAGCAGGTCTCTGGATCATAGTATGTGAATGGAGAAGACTGTGTCCCAGAAGGGGACAAAGTATGAGAAACATTCCTGCCACCCAGAGGTCCTGCAGCTGGAAGCCCTGGAGCCACTACTCACAAAGGAAGAGCAGAATCTGTCCTACTCTCAAGGACAAGAAAACCCGCTCCTGAAACTTTGTAAAAGAAAGAATTCTATACATGCGTTGGCAGAGACTGTGGGTATTTTTAACCACAGGGATAAGATAAATCTTTCAATTCGAGGTCTTGAAGTAACCATTATAGATGCAACTGAAAAATTGCAACTTTCTTGCCTTTTGGCTGCTGATAGGGGAGAAAACATCGAAGACATGGTTCTTAAAAATTTCCAATCTCTGGGGCACGTGCTTTTCCAAGATGGAGTTTAGATAGGACATTCTCTGTCAATTTCTTTGAAAAGATAAATCAGAAAAGACCTGGAAACTCTTCACAAGTTTTGCAAAATTTATCTTTATCTCGGTGGCACTGAAGTTGAATTTTGGATCCCAAGTATGTTTCTCTGTGATGTAAATGATATTGAAAATAGGGGCTAAGGCACAGAGGGACAAAAATGGGACTGCGGCAGAAAACTACTACAATTAGGAGTTCAGTTGACTTGGCCTTGAATGATTTTGGGGTTCCTTGAAAGAAACCTACTGTGTATGGATCTTCTGAAGAGACTGTGGAAGCCTTAATTACTTAATTACTTATAGTACCACATCTACTTTTCTTTCTTT